>NC_074711.1:2127500-2727500 GCF_947242115.1 Biomphalaria glabrata | reverse complement strand
AGGTTGAGAACCGCTGTTCTAAGGAATCAGTTCCTTCCATTTTTTTTTAAGTCGTCTGTTTCCCTTGGAATTTATTTCACAGAGTGATCTGCCCTTTCCCATCGTTCTTTTTGTCTTCACCTCTCTTTTTCATTTCCTTACGAACCTATCAAATGTCTGACCATCTTGCAAAGTGACCAAACTACTTCAATTAACCCCAAGAAATGGTAGTCCACAGGTCAACATGACTTGAAAACTGTAATTTGAGGCCAACACACGCGAAAAGGAAACTCAACAGTTTACCGAAAATTTCCTCCTAAACAAAACGTGAACCATTGAGAAATGAATTCGTCATCAGGTTTTGTTTTGTTTGGGTTTTTCTTTTAGCTTTGAGTTGGCAGCCAAACTTGGTGAGGACAAAACAAATATTTGTCTATTTGCACGGATGGTTACGTAAGAAAACAAAGGCGATTGTCTAGCCACACGTACAGTGGTATATTTAACAATCGCAGATTGTTCCAGAAGCTTTAGATACGCTTCTTATTTTCCCAGACTAGCTTTCTTGACGTCACACTTACAGGTTAAAAAAAAAAGGTTGATGTAACAATCATGTAAAACAAAGGCGGATCTACAAGACATTTGAGACAGCGGCGTAACTAGGATTTCGTAAACAATTAATACGTGTGTAAGAAGTTAGAGGCGATAATACGCGTGTAAATAAGCAATGATATGCATGTAAAGAGACAATGATATGCGTGTAAAGAGACTATGATATGCATGTAAAGAGGCAATGATATGCGTGTAAAGAGACAATGATATGCGTGTAAAGAGACAATGATATGCGTGTAAAGAGGCAATGATATGCGTGTAAAGAGGCAATGATATGCATGTGAACAGGCAATGATATGCGTAAAGCAAGACAGAGGCAATGATACGCGCGTGACAAGATAGTCTATAATACGCATGTAAATATGTAAAGATAAGAGTTAACATAGGCAATGATAAGCGTGTAAATAGTCAATGATACCGGTGTTGAGAGGCAACAATACCCGTAAAACAAGACAGAGGTGTGTAGCCAAACAGGCAATGATGATGCGTGTGAAGAGTCAATGATACGAGTATACCAAGACACAGATTACAAGACAAGACAAAGAGTCAAAGATAAGCGTGTACCAAGACAGAGGTAATGATACACACGTACAAAGATAGTGGCGATAATCCAGAGATTTTAATACGCATTGCACCATACTAATTGTGAATAGAACCTTTGTTTTACAATCTTATCTTATATAAAACAGACGTTACCTCAAAAAAAAAAGAAGATGATTACGTCCTATGCGTCATGCATTTAGTCATTCATATTAACCAACGACCTAAATTCTGCCAAGTCACTTGCATGTATAAGAAAATTAATACGCCAGGTGATGTAGATCCGGAACTGACTACACTACGTCTAAAGATCGTTTCCATAACTCCAAAACATTTCGGATCATGACATGAATTCAATCATTTGTAAACAAAGATTACCAATACAAAACATACAAAACACTTTAAAACATCTGGAACATAGACTTGTGTTTTAAAAACAAGGGTTTAGTTGGTTTTTTTTTTTTCTCTTACTGAGTGAGTTGGATAATGAGTACCAGGGCAGACGTGGGATGGTGGATGGGACTGCAAGAGGGCTGGGTGGGAATCTCTCCCTTAGGAAGACTTTTGGTCTGGCTATTACGTGATTGATCTAAGAACCGGACCTTCTATTCTGCCGGCTAAAGATACACTAAATGTGCACGGAGCCAGACCTTCTATTCAGATGGCAAGAGATACGCTAGCTGTGTACGGAGTCACAGGTCACGTGTTCGATCTCCCAGTACCGAAATTGATTTCCAAATGGTAAGGACAATCTTGGCAGCTGTAGTTACATTATTTAAAAGTTCCTTAGCAAAGTCGGCGCATTTTAAGCGAGTTCAGAGGACAGGGTGGGGTGTCATGGTGATAAGTAGTCGGCTCTCTCAAGCAGTGTTAATTAAAATAGTGATTTATTTTTCTATGCTAAACTTAAGTTGACCAAATATTTAATCTGTTACACGAGAATTATTATTTTTTTTTTTTGCATAATTAACTAATTAGGTTTGAGAAAAATGAAATTTAACATATCTGCGATGGGGAAATGAGATATGAATCAATGTAATGGTGAACTGACTCTATGTGTTTGGTCTTTGTCGCTTTTGAAAAAAAACAAAAAGCTGTTTTGTTTTTGGTTTAAATATTTTGAATGTTCCTTTGGAAATAATAATAATAATAATAATAATAATCTTTATTATCCGTATTGAAATTTGTCGTACAATTTGTGCATTACACCAAACAATATTATAACTATAAGAAACCAAAGTGTACATTCACACCAGACTCACTCATAATTTACATGTGACAAAGTTTATACCAGATTGTTCTTATTTAATGATTTGATTGCCAGGGGAACAAAAGAGTGTTTGTGTCTGTTTGTCTTTGCTATCGGTGTCTTGTATCTCTTTTGTGATGGTAAAATCACAAAATCCTGACACAAAGGGTGATTCTTTATTTCGAGGATCTTGTTAGCTTTTTTATAGATGTTTGTCTCAAACAACTGCCCAAATGGGGTTTGTTTTTTTGCCAATGATTTTACCAGCAGCATTTAGGATTCTATAAAGTTTATTTTTATTATTAATGCTCAGATTGCCATACCAGGCAGTGATATTGAAACTTAAAATATTGCAGGTGTGAGCGTGATAAAACATAGCCAAGGCCTTTTCGCTAACATTAAACGAGGACAGTTTTCTTACTAATCGTAATCTTTGCTGCCCTTTTTTGCTGATATAATCAGTATTTGCAGTAAAATTTAGTTTATTGGCTAGGATAGTACCAAGGTATTTAAAGGTTTGCACAATTTCAATAGTCTCTCCAGCTTCAGAAACAATATCATTTTCCTTCTTGTCCCTACGAAAATCGATTATCATGTCTTTGTTTTTTTTTTACATTTAATAATAAAAAATTATCTTTACAGTATTTTTCAATGTGTTCTATTTCTTTGAAATACTCATTTACGTCTGAGCTCTCTGAGAGCAGTGCAAGAAGAGCCGCATCATCAACGAATTTTGTGAAGGAGCAACAAGAACTATCGGATTGAAAATCATTGGTGTACAAAATGAACCACAATGGCGATGTCACAGCCCCCTGGGGCGCCCCTGTGCATTTGATATAACATTGTTTACCCTAAACCTCTGAGCTCTCTGGGTCAAAAATTCATTAGCCCATAGTATTATGTATGGACTAATCTGCAACGCTTTCATCTTTTCAATGAGTAAATGAAGTTGTATAGTGTTAAAAGCTGATGAGAAATCAATAAAGAACAATCTTACATAAGTGTTCGGTAAGTCCAGATGTTTGTAGACACAATTTAAAATATTTAGGATGGCATCGTCTACACCTTTACCCTATTATTATTATCCTAGCCCAAACCTCCCACAGAATAGCGGGGTGGGAAAGGGGGGGATAGGCTGGCAGGGTTTAAACCCTGGACCATCAAGACAACAGTCCAGAGCGCAAATCACGTGACCAATGAGATGACAGCTAGGCATTAAGATTTAAAGGGACTGACTAAAAGAGTAGCCAAGACACTGGCAGGAAAGTGACAAAGAGACTGGCCTTGGGACGTAGGCGTGCTCCAAGTCAAGACTTCCAGACCAAATTTAATTTAAGATTATTATATTTTGTAAAAAAAAAATATAATGGTCAAACCAAAGTTTTCCCTGTTAAGTCAATTAGCTAGTTGTTGTTTATTTTTCCATAGACATACATAAACTAAAATGTCGAATATCTAGGAAATCGTTTGAGCCGTTTTCGAGAACCGTGTCAACCCAGATTTTTTTTTTTTTTTTTTGGGGGGGGGGGGGGGGTTTGAACTCACGAAGAATTGGCAAGCTGATAAGAGAAATTGTAGAGGAAAAAATTGTAGATTTTCAAACTTAATCCAATCCAAGTTTTCAGCTCTTCGTTTACTTGTCCGTATTTCATTTCAGTTTTCATTCTGTTAGTAAGATTTAGTCAAATCACGACATAAAACACTAAACCATAATTTACAAAGAGAAAAATAAACAACTAATGAAATACTCATAAAGACGCAAAGACACATTTGTTATTCCATACGCTAGATCAAATTTATAAAAAATGCTCCTTCTTCCCTAGTGCCTTTAGAGAATGGAATGGGTTGCCTGAATCAGCCAGGAAAGCGAACGACTTAGAGTTTAAGTCATTTATTAACCTGCATGACTAGATTGACACCTGAAATGCGTAGGACGTAATTATCTTCTTGTTTTATTATTAAAGTAATGTACGTCTGTAATAGATAAGAGTAGTAATGAAGCGATATGGAGACATGTGGGACTAATACAATGGAAATGGTAAACTTTTTTTTTAAAGGATGGAAAAAAAGCGACATACGCAACTATTTATACTAAAGACAAAACATATAAAACCATATCAATATGCATGGGCGTAGCCAGGGGGGGGTTCTTGGGGTTCAAACCCCCCCCCGAAATGAAATCCCTATTTTTAGGTGAGATTTTAATACTACATCATCACTTACCACAGCACAGCCGAGGCAGTTTTGAGTTAAAAACCCTCTACCAGGGGGTTTTGAGTTTAAATCCCCCTACCAGGGGTTTTTGAGATTTTAAAAACCCCTATCAGGGGGTTTTGAGATACAAATCCCTCTACCAGGGGGCTTTGAGTTTAAAACCCCCTACAGGGGGTTTTGAATTTTAAACCCCCTACCAGAGGTTTTGCAGTTAAATCCCCCTCTTCTATAAAACAAAACAAACAAAAAATGCAAACAACAATCCCCAAATTCCAACAGCACAGTTGAGGAAGATTTTGATTTTAAAACCCCATCCAAAATTTACGATAACCCCATCTTCAATATAAAAAAAGCAAATTACACACTCAAAATTCTATGAGCGTAGCCAAAGGGGTTTTGAGTTTAACCCCCCTCCCCCTTCCAGTTGTGGTTTGAAGCTAAAAAGTACCTCTTCAATATAAAAAAAAAAGCAAATTACACAAAATTAGCCAAAGAGGTTTTGAGTTTAAATCCCCCTCCTCCAGATGGCTTTTTCTTTAAAGTTTAAAACCCCTCCAGATGGTTTTGAGTTTAAAATTCCCCTACAGAGCGTTTAGAGTTGAAAACCTCTCTCTTCGATATTATTTTAAAGCAAACTACAGTCACCAAATTCTATGATCGTAGCTGAATGGGGTTTTGGATAAAAAAAAAAAAAAAAAAAACAGAGATTTTTTAGTTTAAAACCCCTCAACAGATGATTTGACGAAAAAACTTTCCTTTTCCATATAAAATCTAAAGCGAAATACAGGCATGTAATTCCAAGAGCGTAGTCAAGAAAGGTTACAAATTTCTACCAGTGGCTTGGGCTCCATTAATTAAGTGTGAATAGTATTCTGCCGAAATTGAAAATCATTAAATGTGTCTCAACAAAGATGGCTAAGACAGATTTTAGGAGTCAGTCATAGAGATCGGGTCTAAATCAAAGAAATCATATGCCGAACTGGGAGTCGAATCCTTAGTAAGGTTGTGACAGAGCGTCGCATGAGGTTTTGCGGGACATGTTTTCCGACAAAATGAATTACGCAAAATAAGAGTTGCGGAAACAGCTTGCCGGAAAATGCGCCGAACGGCGCGAGAGGGTCTAAGTCAGTAAGAATAGCACATTAGGTTTTTGAAATAAAACTTTTTAATAGCAAGATAATGCACTGTAGATACCTCAGAATATGCATTTTGTTGGCTTTCAATACCAGAAATAGTGCTCGGCGGCGGGGCTTCGCCCCGCGCTGGGGGAGCACTGCGAACTCCCCCAGACCCCCTTATTAGCAAGGGCGGGGAGTCTACAATAAACAATAAACGTCTTCCGATAGGGTCAGAATGAAATAAAGATTAATTATGTACACACACACACACACACATATATATATATAAATATAATTTTTTTCCTTGGGGGGGGGAGGAGGTCGGCCCCCCCCCCCCAAAACCCTCCCCGAAAAAAAATCCTGGCTACGCCCATGTCAATATGACTCCATATTGAAAGGTCACGATTGCTTGCTAAATAGAACATTTTGTTATAATTAACAGGGGCTTAGAAATGAGTTACTACAGAGCTGGGCACGGACACTAATACATGCTTTTCTTTTCTTTTTTGTGTGTTAAATTTCGCGTATAAATTATTTCGCACACCGGATGCACCAAATATTCCATTTATGAAAATCCCACATAAAGCCTATGTATGAATATTACTTCTTGACTTTAGAGAAGAAAAATATGTTGCGAGTATGGAGTGGAGATTTGAGCTCTGGGACCTCAAGTGATGAATGTTATGTAACAGCATAGTGGCAGTCAGTCAGGGTTGGGGGGGGGGGAGATTATGTTTTGGTTAGGGGGTTGGGGAGGAGTGGGCGGGTATGTCGGTGATATAGCGCCTACCACGTGACTGAATCGAACCTGAGAGTGAGCTACAAACATCAGAAGCGTCCTTGCATGACCTTTACTCACAGAGAATAAAGGGGGTGGGGGGTTGAGTGGATGGGAAAGAAAGGGAATAAGAAGCTGGGTGGAGCTGGGTGGAGTTCTCAGATGTATTTACTGAATAGGAACGAGGGCAAGCTAGAAGCCTACTTAAAATGTGTGTATCTTTAAAGACCTACTTTACATGTGTATGTGTGTACACTGTATAGTGAACCACTTTACATGTGTATGTGTGTACACTGTATAGTGACCCACTTTACATGTGTATGTGTGTACACTGTATAGTGACCCACTTTACATGTGCATGTGTGTACACTGTATAGTGACCCACTTTACATGTGCACGTGTGTACACTGTATAGTGACCCACTTTACATGTGTATGTGTGTAGTGACCCACTTTACACTGGTCTGTGTGTAAATACCGACTTTAAATTGGTTTGTTTAAAAGATCTTCTTTACATTGGTCTATGTGTAAAGAAATGCTAGTTTGGGAAGACCTCGAAAGCTGAACAGCCTTTACAAACTGAAAGTCCGGCCCGTGTAACCTTTGACCTCTGGATGAGACCTTTAACCCTTGGGGATAAGTGTATTATTTATTAAAACACACTTACAGCCTTGAATAGTTAGGATTATATGTAACCTTTAACGTTTAACCTTTATTCTTTGCATCCATGATTATTCTCGGTGAGACACCTAAATGTAACCGTTATTTTTTGGAGAAGTTTTTTTTCAATTACTGACCTCATCAAATTTTCTATCCTTAAAAAATATTCGTAGCCAAATTAAATTTTCTTTTTACAATCCAATATCATATTAATTTCTTCGCCATTTGCTCACACTCGATGCGCCCCAAGCTGACAAGTGAATCAAAGTATAGACCTTTTTTTTTTATCTATTTATCGCTGGTTTAGTCTCTGTATCACTCTGGCCCAGTTCTGACTAGGTGTTCAGATTTCATTGAGGACTCTATTTGGTCGGCCTTCTTCGTGACTTTATTTATTTTCATAGCTTTGTAGTTTTGTTTGCACATCTCTCTCTCTCTCCGACTCTCTTTCTCCCCCTCTCTTTGACTCTCTTTCGCCCTCTCTCTCTCTCCGACTCTCTTTCTCTCCCTCTCTTTGACTCTCTTTCGCCCTCTCTCTCTCTGAATCTCTCTGACTCTCTTTCTCCCCTCTCTCTGACTCTCTTTCTCCTCCCTCTCTCTGACTCTCTTTCTCCCCCTCTGTCTGACTCTCTTTCTCCCCCTCTGTCTGACTCTCTTTCTCCCCTCTCTCTGACTCTCTTTCTCCTCCCTCTCTCTGACTCTCTTTCTCCCCTCTCTCTGACTCTCTTTCTCCTCCCTCTCTCTGACTCTCTTTCTCCTCCCTCTCTCTGACTCTCTTTCTCCCCTCTCTCTGACTCTCTTTCTCCTCCCTCTCTCTGACTCTCTTTCTCCCCCTCTGTCTGACTCTTTCTCCCCCTCTGTCTGACTCTCTCCCCCTCTGTCTGACTCTCTTTCGCCCCTCTCTCTGGCTCTTTTTTTCCCCTCTCTGACTCTCTCTCTTTTAGACTCTCTCCCCTCTCTCTCTGACTCTCTCTCTTTTAGACTCTCTCCCCCCTCTCTCTCTCTCTGACTCTCCTTTACTTTATTTCTTACTATTGGTTTTACTATCTCCTTTTACTCTCTCTCTCTCCCCCCCCCCCACAGACATATAATCACTGTGTGTAGTCTTGATTTCGATTGTCTCTACTTTCTTGGGATTGATAAGGGAGAAAGAAGGGGGGGGGGGTTTATGGTGTAATTGATTTTCCCCCCTCCTCCCACTGCTGTCTGACGTAATCTCCGAGCTTACATCTATATTACATACCGAGAGACAATCAGATAGAGGCCCCGAGGGTAAGGGAGACTACTCACACGTATATTCCATTGCTTCTTGTAGCTCGGTTAACTATCAAGGAAAGGGAGGCAAGTCGTGAAAAGACAGGGCGATTTTTTTTTTTTTTTTTTGTGGGGAGTAGAGTAATCTGCTCTTGTGACCGGAAGTGACGAAGTCAGAGTCGCTTCGGGACAAATCATATTTTGGTGGATTTTTTTTTTTACCCATCATTCCCTCCTCAGTCGTTAGCAATGGTTTCCGGAAGTAAAAGAAAAAGAAATTAAAGTTCGAGATTTTTTTTATATCTACTGTGTGAAAGTTTCTTGAAGTTTGCTGGAAACTTCTATACAAGTGTTCCTACGCTTATGTACATTTGTATTACGGTTGCGAGTCAAACAAGCAAAATACAAAGAAATACTTTTGAAAAAAAAAACAAAGCTTATATTAATGTGTATCAATTAGGATCAGTCTTGTAATTAAATTTGTATTAGATCTAGACTAACAATAATAAATCTGTGCGATTAGAGATATTTTTTTTACCAATTGTTTTTGTTTAGCGCAATTTTCAGGCTTTTAGCGTTCTCACTACGCTATGATCCTATCACTTGTCTGGACCAGTCGGAAAGTGAGAGAAAGAACGGGGTATTTGGGTGATCGCTTTTTAAATATACCAAAAAAAAAAAAAAAGGAAGGACCTGAATTCAAACTTGGCCAAAACCTTCTCAGGCTTCTCAAGCCAACACGGTAACCACTCTGCTATCAATGGAAAACTGTAATGTTGTATATCTATTGACTGTATATCTATATTGTTTTCTATTTCATGTTTGTGTGCTCTAAACCACCACTTCAGTCAAGTACTATTTCTTTCCCTTGTTTGAGATACCAAACAAAATAATTTAACTAATTGGTTAATTTTTCATATTTATTTTTTTTTTATTGATGCTTATGTTGTCAGGTAAAAGAAACAATTGTGAAAATTTTCAGCTTGATCCGAAATTGGGTGCGGTGGAAATAAAGTGTACAAACGTTTGGCCAGACAGACAGACAGACAGACAGAGTGAGTTGATATAAGCTTTGTAAAATTAGTCGTTCAGTTAATGACTTGAAATGTGTATAAAACTTTTGCCAAAGTAATTAAAGCGCTTTGGTCACATGATGTTTCACTTTCCTTTTTTTTTCAAACTTCTGGAGCTAGGTAGAATAGTTCTTTGATAAATCGTACTAGTCGACGTCGACAACTAAAAGTTGCACTAGTTCAGGAATGGCAGCCTGGTCGTGCGGTTTGCGCGCTGGACTGTCGTTCGGATTTATCGACGGTCGAGGGTTCAAACCCTGCCCGCTCCAATTCCCCCGTCGTCCTGCGGGAGGTTTCGACTCGGAAGTAAACTATCTTCAACTCTGAAGGAACATCCGAAACATGTTAAACATTTTACAAACATTTTGTCAACTAAAAATGGAGTTATTCGTTATTTTTTAATGAACTAATTATTTAGGGATATTCTTAGTGTTATAATTAATATGATTAGAAGATTTGATAGGAAAAAAAAGAAGAAAAACCACTTTCAGAACTTGCGAACTATATGGCTGAGGATATAAAGGCCATCTGTTTCACTGGACGACGGTTAGCGAGGGTTTCGTGTGGCCAGCACAATGACCAACCGTTTTTACTTTCCCCTAAATAACGCCAGGTGCCCATTTGCTTTGAGTGGACTCAGGGGCGTTCTAAAAATCCCGAATTTCGAAGACCTCGCCTTTTCCAAGATTCAAACCCAAGACCCGTCAAATCGGAAGCCAATAGATTTAACGCTCAGCCACTACACTCCCTATGAATAAGGTTTGATGAATAGTGAGAAGCGTGGTCGAGAGGCCAAGTGCGCTTGAACTGAGACTTGGCTTGGCTACCTAGAAGGGGGCTCGAGGTTCGACACCCGACTCGGGCAGAGTTGTGTTTACTGAGAGCCTAAAGCCTCAGCCTAAAGGCAGCATGGAAAATCAACTTCTAGATACCCCCTCCCTCCACTGGTCCACAAATGAGATTGGACCAAAAGCGCACTGAGCATGCTATAAGCATGAAAGTAGCGCTATATAAAAGCCATAATAATAATACTACAGAAAAAACCTGGTCGTTGTGCTGGCTACATGACATCCTCGTTAGCCATGGGTCACAGAAACAGAAGACCTTTACATCATCTGCCCTATAGATCGCATGGTCTGTAAAGGTTACTTTACTTTCATTTTTTACAGAAAATAACCTAAGTGTTTAAAAAAAAGAGCAAAGTGGCAAAGAGTTTCTCCAACCTGCCGCAAAGAATTGTCTAACATTGCTACGGGCCATGAATCATTCAGATATATAAGTGGGGGAATCAATTCTCTTTTACTAAAAAAAAAAAGTATGCGTCGTGGCCATTGATTTGTAGGCAGTTGTGAGGCAATCCAAGTGGGAATGGAGGGGCAATTTTTGATAAACCTTGGGGGGCAACCTGGCGGAGTTAATGGGGAAGGCAATCTGGACAAACCATGTGCCCCACCCCATCTAAATAGTTCGATTATGCATTGTATGACTTTCTATCAAGACATCGTCTCCATGACCATGTTTTTCATTTTCCCTTAAGAGTGTACATATAATATATATAGAGAGAGACAAACAGAGGGACAGACAGACAGACGGATAGACAGACAGACAGACAGATAGATAGATAGATAGATAGATAGATAGATAGATATATAGATAGATAGATAGATAGATAGATAGATAGATTAGATTAGATTAGATTAGATTAGATTAGATTAGATTAGATTAGATTAGATTAAATATGATTAGATTAAATTAGATTAGATTAGATTAGATTAGAAAGATAGATAGATAGATAGATAGATAGATAGATAGATAGATAGATAGATAGATAGATAGACAGACAGACAGACAGACAGACAGACAGACAGACGGATAGATAGATAGATAGATAGATAGATAGATAGATAGATAGATAGATAGATAGATAGATAGATAGATAGATAGACGGAAGGGGACGGACAGACGGACGGACGGTCAGACGGACGGACGGACAGTCAGACGGACGGACGCACGGACGGACGGACAATAGACAGACAGATAGATAGATAGCTAAATAGAGAGAGAGAGAGATATGAATATATTGATAGTCTATTACTTATGCTAAAGTACAAAGACCGCGCATCTTAAATAACGTTCGTTTATTAAACCGGTGGAATGTTTGTATGTTTCAATGTTTGTATGTTTGAAGTTTGTCTTGTCAAAACAGAGTCACGAATCTATTTCGTTGTTTTATTTTTTTAAATTCCCCTCTACGTTGTTGCCTTCGTTAGCGCGTTGTGACGTCACGCACTAAGGGAGAGAACCCGAGGAAGGGAAGTAATAACTGGACAACGCGTTATAATGATCTGTCCGAAAAGAATGCCATTCCTCCTTTTCAAAAAAAAAAAAAAAAAAAAAAAAATGAAATCTCCATTAGGTAATGATTATAGATTTGTGCGAAGTTGTCAGATAGATGGCAGTACTAGCTATACACAAGGTGAAACTCTAGTGAACTTTGGGGAATCGTTTCCAGACATGCGGGGAGGTGCTAACTGTAAGAAACTTGAAACAAAATAAGCGAGAAAAATTCTAGTTAAAAAAGACAATACCTCGATGGGCTCGTTTATAAAACATACAGAGCGATTGCTTTTCTCTTAAAAATTAATGAATGTTCAGAATTAAAAAAAAAAAACTATGGAATATTTTCTTACTCTGCCCACCTCCCCCCTTCTCCCTGAGAAAGAATCCTGGGTAAGCGAATCTATAAATAAGATTGGACCAAAGCGCTCTGAGCATGCTATAAGCATGAAAGTAGCGCTATATAAAAGTTATAAATATATATATATATAGTGCACGTCATACTATTCCATTACCAGTGATGGCTGAGAGTGGATTACTTGTCTGGGTACAATGGTATACATTTCTCTGTATTAGTGGGTTTAATTTATCCACGCATTAAGTGAAGGAAACTAACTGAAGCTGATAATATTCATTAAAATATTCAATAACAAAAAAAAACAAAAACACAAAGTCATATGTTCTAAACACAAACACAAAGTCATATGTTCTAAACACAAACACAAAGTCATATGTTCTAAACAAAAACACAAAGTCATATGTTCTAAACAAAAAACACAAAGTCATATGTTCTAAACAGAAACACAAAGTCATATATTCCTAAACACAAACACTAAGTCATATGTTCTAAACAAAAACACAAGGTCATATGTTCTAAACACAAACACAAAGTCATATGTTCTAAACAGAAACACAAAGTCATATGTTCTAAACACAAACACAAAGTCATATATTCCTAAACACAAACACTAAGTCATATGTTCTAAACACAAACACAAAGTCATATATTCCTAAACACAAACACTAAGTCATATGTTCTAAACACAAACACAAAGTCATATATTCCTAAACACAAACACTAAGTCATATGTTCTAAACAGAAACACAAAGTCATATGTTCTAAACACAAACACAAAGTCATATGTTCTAAAAAAAAACAACACAAAGTCATATGTTCCTAAACAAAAAACACTAAGTCATATGTTCCTAAACAAAAAACACTAAGTCATATGTTCCTAAACAAAAAACACTAAGTCATATGTTCTAAACAAAAAACACAAAGTCATATGTTCTTAAACACAAACACTAAGTCCTATGTGCTTTGTTTCAAATGAATTTTTAGAGTTAAAAAAAATAATTTAGGACAAAGTTTTTCAAGTGTTCGGAAGTGATAACATTTTGTGACACATGTTTCCAAACATAATTAAATTGTCCCAACAGCTTCCACAAATGTATTGCTGACAAGTTAGTCAATTTAAAACTGCTGACACTGGGTGTAGCCCTCGGGTCAGTCAGCGCATCCAGTAAATTACATTACTTAAAAGGTTTAACTCTGTAACTGTAATCTACTTTCACTTCTAGAATGAATTTCTACAATCCTTTGGGGGGAAGGGGTTAACAATACCCAAGTGTTATCTTTTTAAAGTCTTATCTTTTTAACTCTGTCACACAAACACACACATAAACACACACACACACATATGGGGTGTGGTGGCCGAGTGGTATAGCTCTGGCTGCCGGACCGGGTTCAAATCTCGTTGAAGACTGTGGTTTTAAATTTTGGGATTTTTTTCAGGATGCCAGTGAGTCCACCCCGGGCATTTGTTTGGGAAAAGTAAAAGCGGCTGGTCGTTGTGCTGGTCACATGACACTCTCGTTAACCGTCGGCCATAGAATTAGATAAGCATAGATGGAGCAAGGTTTGAAAAAGGAATTTACACATTCAAACATACACAAATAGTTGCAGCCCCTTAAAACCATATTCATTCTCTGAATGGACTGACTCACTTCATGTGTAGACTTTATTTCAACATGGAATGTACTTAATCCTACAAGACACAATGTATACAATGATACATTTTGTTTCAAAAAAAATACTTCAATTAAATTAAGAAAAAAAAAAGAAGAAAAGAGAGAAAGAGAGGGGGGGGGGGAAGAGAGAGAGAGATAAAGAAAGAGAAAAACAGAGAGAGGGAGAGAGAGAAAGAGAGAGAAAGTGAAAGAGAAAGAAAAAGAAAAAGAGAAAAAGAGAGATAGAAAGAGAAAGAGAAAAAGAGAGAAAAGGAGAAAGAGATACAGAAAGAGAAAGTGAAAGAGAAAGAAAAAGAAAAAGAGAGAAAGAAAAAAAGAGAAAAAGAGAGAAAGAGAAAGTGAAAGAAAGAGAAAGAGGGAGAGAGAGAGAGAGAGGGAAAGAGAAAGAAAAAGAAAGAGAAAGAGTGAAAGAAAAAGAAAGATAGAGCAAGAGAAAGAGAAAGAAAGAGAAAAAAAGAGAGAGAAAGACAGAGAAAGAAAGAAAGAGAGAGAGAGAGAGAGAGAGAGAAAGGATAAGTAATCAGTGAAGAGTCGAGAAAAGTGACAAAAAGAAAATGATACTAAATCAGGTCTGGAAGGTCAAACATAAAGAGTCCTGTATATTAAAGTCAAAATGTCAGTCAGATGCATAGTTTGGAGATTTTTCCAACAAAAACGCCACAAAAATAATCTAAGATGTAGTTATCGTATCCTCCCAGCTCCTAAATCCACTCTCATATAACGTCCTGCGTCTACAGTTGACGTCCGAACATAGAGACAGCGCTTACAATCGAAATGAAGGCAACCAACAACAGAAAATCAAATAGACACCTCGCAGTGATGGCTGAAAGTGGATTATTTGTCTGGGTACAATGGTATGCATTTCTATTAATTAATGGGCTTAATGGATCCCATGCATTAAGTGAATGAAACTAATCGAAGCTGACAATATTCATTCAAATATTCAATACAATTTCTTTAGGCAAATAATTCAATGGAGATTTCAATTAGAAAAACAAGATTTTTAATTAATTGGCAATTTCAAATGTAACCTTAATCGTTGTTTATGCATTTCAAATGCTTCTCCAATGTTATGTTTTGTTCATCAGGGTGTCCGAACGAGGCAGTACTAGACTGTTACAATATATTTACACTTTCGACTGTGTGAGTAAATTAACTAGAGTTCTGGTGTAAGTCAGGTCACATTTCATTATCGTCTGCTATCATTATCCGGAAGTAAATTTCCGGAATTGGACAAATAAGGGGCAGACAAGAAATGAGATAATAAGAGACAGAGAAGAGATGGAGCAAATAAGAGGCAGAGAAGAAATTAGGCAAATAAGAGCCAGAGAAGAAATTAGGCAAATAAGAGGCAGAGAAGAAATTAGGCAAATAAGAGGCCGAGAAGAAATTAGGCAAATAAGAGGCAGAGAAGAAATTAGGCAAATAAGAGGCAGAGAAGAAATTAGGCAAATAAGAGCCAGAGAAGAAATTAGTCACATAATTGGCATAGAAGAAATTAGGCAAATAAGAGGCAGAGAAGAAATTAGGCAAATGAGAGCCAGAGAAGAAATGGGGCACATAAGAGGCAGAGATAGATAAGGTAAATTGAGGGACCAAAGAATACCTAAGCTTTAGTGTAGGACTTAACGGTCCATTATCTCAAAAAGCTTTGGAGGTTGGGGGGGGGGGGGGGGTCATTAGCTCAAATTCCGGTCAAAAAGTGAATCAGAAGTTGTAGGCACTAAAAACGATCTAAGCTTTTAATAGATTTCAAAAGCCATAAATACATTAAAGAGTATACATAGAACATGATGAAACGGAAAATACATGCAATGAGACCAAAAAAAACAAAAAAGAAAGCTTACTAGTTTTTCATTTTGGTCTTGTATATCCAATCTGGCCGCTATACAATCTCTGGTGTCCTTAAATGTTCTCCTCTGTGTCCTGTCTGTTGAGTTGTGAATGAACATACCGGCGACATTGGCTGCCAGGTACAAGATGGTGTTGGCCAGCAACTGAAACCAAAACAAGAAAAACAGTTGCAGTTGAAAAATGACTAATTTTTAAAAATTGGAACATTTTTTACCACCTCCTTTTTTCCTTTTCCGAAACAAATCCTGGTTATAAATAAATCTATTCAAGAGCATTTCAAATTCTAATACTAGGCCTATGAATCCAGACTTTTTTTTCAGAATGACTATCAAGTAGTGGCTGAGTTTTAAAACGCTTGGCTTCCGAACCGGAGTGTTCCGAGTACGAATCCTGATAGAGACTGGCATTTTTAATTTCGGCATCTTTAGGGGACTCTCGAGTCCAGACAGCTCTAATGGCTACCTGGGGCTAGTCAGGAAAACGTAAAAGGGGTTGGTCGTTATGCTGGCCACATCAGATGACATTTGAATCATCTGCATGGTCTGAAAGGGGACCTATCAAGTCTCACTTTGCTTTGTTATTTAACTAACATATAGAACCATAAATCTACAATACTTAGTTACTTAAGGATGATGATTCATTAAAAATAGCACCTCATATCCATCCCAGATGTACCTTAAAAAAAAAAGTAAAAGTATGGTGCTTTATATTTGGTTTATATTAGTCCTGTATGTTAATTAGAAACTTAAAACTCATTGTTGTTTTTTTCTGGCTGATATAGACATTCCATGCTCTTGTTTAAAGGGAAACTCCGATGGTTTTGACAATTTTTGATATAATATCTTATCTTATATAATACAGACGTTACTTCAAAAAAGAAGATGATTACGTCCTATGCGTCATGCATTTAGTCACGCATATTAACCAATGACTTAAATTCTGCCAAGTCACTGGTTTTCCTGGCTAGCTCAGGCAACCCCCATTCCATGCTCTAATAGCACTAGGGAAGAAGGAGCCTTGGTACAAATTTGTCCTAGCATATGGAACGAGGAATAGCAGGAAAATATGTGTTTTGATTTACAGATAATGAATATATTATTATTTTGTTTTTATTTGCAATAATAACTTAGTAATTGATATTTTTCTGACGTAATTTTCCTGCGCATCCAAAACGGTCAGACTATCAACGGGTTTCTATGTGACGTCACACATGCCTATTAATTTAATGTATTGACTTATTGTATAACGGAAAACCATACAGTAACGTTTACATTCTCGTAAAAGAAATATATCTTCGTCTATTCAGTTAGATTTAGGATCTTGTAAGCAAAGAAAAAAATGCGTGTTAAAGGAGATTTACATGCTTGACTAACCACGGCAGTGTGTATCTTCTCGCCTGACCACTCAACACACAACAAACACTATCGCTTGGTTGTCTTGTCATGACAGACTACACGTAGTCTCGACTAGCCTTACACTGACCAGTTTGTTCGAATCAGTCAGACACACAATCTATTTACTTCTTGGGACAGGGAGGGGCTTAGATGAAAATGTTACTTTTTTTTCTCGAGTTGGTTGTCCAAATGCTTTTAAATCTATCTATCTGTATATTACTGTACCATAGCGCTTGACTAGGCCGCCACTAAGACTTACAGCTACTGTAAGAATGAAGCGATACGATTGGTCAAATCTTGTTTCCCTTTCAGTATTGTTGAGGGAAGTGACGTATGTCTAACCTAAAAACAAAATATCAAAGAACCCCGTTTTTTTTTGGAGATGTCAAGAATCTGCTGACTAATTTATTAAATATAAATGTTTCTAAGCATTTAAATATAAAATGGAAAAATGTTTACTATTACAACTTTTTACGCAGAATTTAAATACGTCAATAACTCAAATTTGAAAAACCTTCAGAGTTTCCCCTTTAAAAAAAGGGAACTTATATGAATTTTTCTTATCATATGGAACAAGAAATTTTCTATTATTTTTCTGAGTACTTTATTAGTTAGTGTTTTTTTGTATTTTGGAATGGAGAAAGACGGTCGACAAATCTTGCATGGAACCCCCAACGGTCCAACAGACTAAGGGATAGGTAAAGGTAAAGTTTCTATTTCAATGTATGTGAATTTAGTCCCACAACTAATCGTGCTACTGTAGTTAGTAATTAAAAGTAATTATTTGTGAGAATCCGTAATTTGAATTCCGATTTTTTCTTTCAGCATGTCTCTCAATCCTCAATTTTTCTCTCTCTCTCACTCTATTTAGATATCTATCTATCTGTCTGTCTGTTATCCGTCCGTCCGTCCACTTGCCCGTTACTCTATCTCTCTCTCGTTCTTTTTTTTTCTTTCTTTCTAACTCTACATTTATTTATTTCTCTTTCTTTATATTTCTCTCTCATTCTATATTCATTTCTCTCACTCTCTCATTCTTACTATTTATTTATGTTTCTCTAGTTCTCTCACTCTCTCTCTCTCTCATTCTTACTATTTATTTATGTATCTCTAGTTCTCTCCCACTCTCTCATTCTTACTATTTATTTATGTATCTCTAGTTCTCTCACACTCTCTCTCATTCTTACTATTTATTTATGTTTCTCTAGTTCTCTCACTCTCTCTCTCTCATTCTTACTATTTATTTATGTTTCTCTAGTTCTCTCACTCTCTCTCTCATTCTTACTATTTATTTATGTATCTCTAGTTCTCTCACACTCTCTCTCTCATTCTTACTATTTATTTATGTATCTCTAGTTCTCTCACACTCTCTCTCATTCTTACTATTTATTTATGTTTCTCTAGTTCTCTCACTCTCTCTCTCTCATTCTTACTATTTATTTATGTTTCTCTAGTTCTCTCACTCTCTCTCTCATTCTTACTATTTATTTATGTATCTCTAGTTCTCTCACTCTCTCTCTCTCTCTCTCTCCTGTGCTTGCTTTTTGGTGCCTCAAATTTAAATAAAATGCCTGACTACTCAAATGTATCATTTATCTCCAGGATCGAAAACCTCCCCGCCCCCCCCCCATCCCCAGTGAATGTTTTTGTGACACGGACTAGCCAGTGTGATGAGACAGGCTGTGACCCTGCTTTGACCTAGTTTAACACAGGTGCCTGACGGACAGTTGATTTATAGCGCAGTACCCCCCCCCCCCCTTTCTCATTCTCTCTCTATCTCACACACACACACTGTTCACACACACGCACACACATTAGGTAAAAATAACGTGAGAAATTAAATAAAAATGTGAATGGCAGAGTGAGAGTGTGTGAACGTGTGTGCGTGTGTGGTAGGCTATCGCTTGCGTGTCAAACTATCTAGGGCAGGTGTCACACGTGTCACCCTAGCTCTAAAGGGTTAACACAAGAAATGTTATATCTAGAGGGGCCGAAACTCCCCATAGGTCTCCCCCCCCCCGATCCATTCCTTTCTCTCCCCTCCCCCCCCCCCCCAAAAAAAAACAAACACCATTGTTTTTCATTTCATTCTCTCCCCTTGAATAGCTGTTTCCTGTGTAGGATCTCCACAACATGAGGCTTTGTGTCAGGGTTTATCTACCAGCTGTAGGCATCACTCTACTCAACTGGGTGGTCAATGGGTGGTCAATAGCCTCTCTGTTGCTTGGCATTATCAATGGTACTGCTGGTGTTCTCAATGGTACTGCAGCTGGTGTTCTCAATAGTACTGCAGCTGGTGTTCTCAATAGTACTGCAGCTGGTGTTCTCAATAGTACTGCAGCTGGTGTTCTCAATAGTACTGCAGCTGGTGTTCTCAATAGTACTGCAGCTGGTGTTCTCAATGGTACTGCAGCTGGTGTTCTCAATAGTACCGCAGCTGGTGTTCTCAATAGTACTGCAGCTGGTGTTCTCAATAGTACTGCAGCTGGTGTTCTCAATGGTACTGCAGCTGGTGTTCTCAATAGTACCGCAGCTGGTGTTCTCAATAGTACTGCAGCTGGTGTTCTCAATGGTATTGCTAGTGTTCTCAATAGTACTGCAGCTGGTGTTCTCAATAGTACTGCAGCTGCTGTTCTCAATAGTACTGCTAGTGTTCTCAATAGTACTGCATCTGGTGCTCTGAATGGTACTGCTGGTGTGTCATTGCGTTGCCAAAAAAAAAATCACCCCTGACACATTCATTAAGCTATCAGACTGTCGTGTTTTTGGTTGAGTTTGATTTGTAATGTATACGATGACATAAGACTATGAATTATTTGTAAATCATCTCATACCACTATGTCTGATATTTCCCTATATTCTACTATCATCTATTAACAGATAAAACGATTCACGTGCACCAACAATATGCAGTCCATTAACACACTTGGTACCATTTTTATTTCATTTTATGTTTGGCTGAAACTTAAGGCGTAGACTGAAGATTTTCCTGCAATGAAGTAGCAAGCTTTTTTGGTGCATCCCGTGTACTGAAGGCAGAAGATTTGTTTCGCGAATTATTGCAATAAATCGTTTAATAATTTGTTCTGCACCTTTCAGCACTGTGGGATCAAATTTCTGAGCTCGCCTGTAACACAATGTAATTTTACATAGCTTCTATCAACTCTCTCTGTCCGTCAGTCCGTCAGTCTGTCTGTCTTATGGTAAAAAGTTTGTACACGTTACTTCACCGACAGCCAATCACGGACTAAGCTTAAATTTTGCTCAATTATTTCTTTTACCTGACAACACAACGATCAATAAAAAAAAAATTAACCCAATTAGTTAATTAGCTATTGGTAATTAATTATTGGTTTGGTATCTTGAACAAGGGAAAGAAATCGTACTTGACAGATATGATAGTATATGTTGAATTAGTCCCCTTGAGGACTATTAAGCCCTGATTGGACAGGGTTTTTTTTTTAATGTATTTTATTAATTAGTAAGCAACAGTGATCGTCCATTATGGCGTCCTCGACCGTATTTATTTTGTTGATTTGTTTAAAATCTCTCCCAATCTTTCTCTTTTTTTTCCCCTTCTTCTCTCGCTTCCATGATATCGCCAACATCTTTCTACCTATCGCTTTCTGTTCTTTGTCTCCCTTACTGTATTTTATTGCTTAAAGACCGTTGACGGAATCTTAACAATTGGGAAGACATAGCCCTAGACCGCACTACGTGGAGAGAGATGATGACCAAGATGGCTGTGAACAGCGAAAAAGCCTTGGCCTCAGCTCTGGAATAGTGCCAAACGAGAAAGGGCTGGCTCCTCTACCACCAAAGCGAAAGCCAACTTAACCTGCGATTTTTTTTTTCGTGGCTGGTTCCTCTACCATCAAAGCGAAAGCCACCTTAACCTGCGATATATGTGGACGGGAGTGTCTCTTCGAATAGGGCTGAACAATCTCACATGAAAAAAAGTTTCAACGAGATGAACCATAGTCAATACGACTAAAGGAGGCCAACTCACGACCACAATCACGTGACTTAGCTTAAAGTAGGTCAGAGATACGGAACAACCCCATGCTCTTTCTAGCAGAATTAAAAGAAAAAATGGGTCGTTTCATATTTTTTTTTGTCTGTTCTTTTATCACACACCTACGTCACACACTTCACACCTATTCCCACACACACATACGTGTTAGCGCGTGCATGACCAGAAAATAGCTTCACACACAAGAGAGTGGGACCTACAAAAACATGGAAGTTTTGCTTTATTTCCAGTAAGGGCTGTTGAGAGAGTGTGGTGATGGGGCGCTGTACGGAAAGGTGAAAAGGGCGCCAGGGCAGACGGCAGACGAACGTGTTTCCAATTTGTCTGAAGTGAAAAAAAAAAAAAAAAAAATTTTTTTCTTGTTTCTACCCAGACAGACAGAGCAGCAGACAACAGCTCAGCAAAACCTACATAGATAGACAGTAGTCTTAAGATGTCTTATATTTATTATTGAAAGGTCATAGATTGATAGGTCAATGAATAAAAAAGGTCTTGGAATGAAAAGGTAATGCAATAAAAAAAATGGACCAAATGAAATATAGAATGAATAGGCTAAATGGAATACATTAACCCAGGTATCTCAGGGGTTAACAAGTATCAGAGGAAAAAACTTGACCTACAATTGTGTATGTATGTGTGTGTGTGTGTGTGTGTGTGGCATATAGAAGATTTCCCTCTAAGGCGAATAACTCTAGAAGTTCGGTGTAACCGGTGTACAGAAAATAGGAAGCGTTATGGACCAGGGGCGGACTGACTATATGGGCATTGGGGCAAATGCCCGGTAGGCCGGTACTCAATGGACCTCATTCACCAATCGTAAACAAACAACATTTAGCCACGTGGTGCTCTATCTCTTCAATATAATTTACGATCTCATGTTTAATTCATGATGGTTGTCACGTGACAGTTTTCCCCCACTGTTTTATCAATAAGATCACGTGACTAAATGGTGTTTGTTTACGATTGGTGAATGAGGTCCATTGGATCGGTAGGGCAACCTAAAGGGCCTCATGAATGCCACTAGGGCACGCATTAAATTGTTAAAGGTTTTATAATATTCTCATATATATGGGGCTATATTAGCGTCATGCTAAAAACCTCGTTTACAGACTAGAGTGTTGTACTAAATTGGTCGAACACATTTAAAATTTTAAAAAATGTAATAGCCTACATCCGTAGACAGTGCTATTAGTAGGCTTTATCTTTTTATGGCCTACAAACATAGCCATTAAAAAAGCAACATAAGACCTATATTTCTTATAAAGATATAGAGCATGCATACAGTTATCGATACATTTAAAAAAAAACATAACATAATGATTTTGAGAACAGATAGGCCTATAATTGGAAGCCCATCATATGATATACAATTTATGGGCCGTACTGTATAGAATTGCCTGGGCCGATTTGGACATCCAGTCCGCCCCTGTTATGGACCCACCTATGGGAGGTTTGGGCTAGGATGTAGTTATCTTCAAATCTGAAAGAACATCCAGAACATGTAATTAACAGGTTTGGAAATTAAGTAAAATATCAACCCAGCAGCCTTCCTACTAGTGTTACTCTAGTTTCCAGGGAAGAAGTGGGCAGAGGAAGTAATGGTCTAACTGCAATTAAAAGATGGTACAACGGGACGACCGATCATATGTGTTGCCCCAACGATTCAACAAACGTATGAACAGGTCAAGGGGAAGGACTCTGGAAGTCATAACTTAGACTAAGACTAAGACTGCTTTAATGATCGTTACGGAAATGTGTTGTGATTACAAGGACTCTTTCCTCATATAAAGACAACACAACAGAAACATACACATGAATAAAACAGACACAACATAAAGAGTTCATTCAGCGACTACACACCTTTGTGCTTTTCATGTTCCCTTGATCAACGAGTGGCGGTGATAGAGTCTGACCGAGTGAGGTACGAACGAGTTTTTGTATCGCTCTGTTCTTGATTTGATTGACAGCAGTCGCCCACTTCGCGACGACCTGACGTAGTTCTGATGGAGCGGGTGGCAGTTGTCTTCCAAGATTTTGTCGATTTTCCTTTAGACACTTTTGTTCAAAAAGTTCCTTTAAATATGGTAATGTTGTGAGTGTAATTTTTGATGCCCTTTTTATGATTTTTTTCTAGACGTCGCAGCAGTTTAGATGAAGCGTTGCCTTGCCAACAAGTTATTCCGTATGTTAGCCGTATCTAGGATCTTCTTGTTTAGTTTAAAGCTATTGAGTTTCTATAGAAAAAAATAGTCGCTGGGCTGTTTTCTTTGTCAGAGTTCCAAGGTGGTCTTCCCATGAAAGTTCTTCGAGAGAGAATAGTGGTAATGGAGATTCAAACTCAAATCGTTCTGTCCAAACTCCCGACTCTTTCTACTTGACCTTACGACCTACAAGGTACAATTATTCTCTACCTAGATATTGCGTATTTGTATTCCCGAATGCCGACCACTGAGACAGAACACTACGACACGGCTGTCACAGACATCCATACTGCAATCACCATTTAAACCAGCGGATCAATATATCTTAAGTACCCCTCAAGACGAGAAATATTTCATCTAAGTGTAAATTCTACATTTATCGATTAACGGCTATAAATCTAATTACCTAATTTTGCTAAAACCACTGTTTGCTATTAACCTACATTTCTATTAACCCTTTCAAAGGATAATGTTCCATAGATTGAGAAGCCTTGGTCCTAGCTGTATCATTCTCTGCTTAACCATCACAACAATATCGGCCAGAAAATGTCATAGTTGTCAGGTGTGGTAAACCGCTGAGAAGATAATAGTTGGCATCTCTTGCATGGCTTCTGCGGCTCCATTGACTTCTGGCAACGGATTTATTGCTAACAATGTGTTTCCATGGGTAGTCGTTCCTGTTGTTAATGCGTTTATTACTGTTTTACAGTGGTAATGTGGGGGGGGGGGAGGGGGTAGAGGCCCAGTAGGGGGCATTTAGTCTGTGCATGAAAAAAGATCTTAGGAAAAAGATCTTACGAAAAAGATGTTAGGAAAAAGATCTTACGGAAAAGATCTTGCTTGCGTAGCACATGTAGGCCTACGCTAATATATTGACGGGCAGACAGCCTGGAACTGAACAGTTTGATCGAGTCGATGTATAATTATTTCTACGTTTTAAGTTATAAATACTGGATCTACGAGATGTTAAAAGAGTAATGAACTTGTCTTTTTTCTGTAATCCAGTACATGTACACAGGGCCGGCCTTAGGCCGATTAGACCGCATGCCCGCGCCTGGAAGGGGCCCCAGCAATTTAGCATTTAGGATATCACTATCAATCATGGCTCTTGAAGATGTAGGGCTTAAATGGTTCGCATATTTAGCGTATTGTACGATTGATGTAACTTTAATTAACCCACTGGCGCCTATTGCGTTTGAGTTGCTTGCTATGCATGTTGTATAATACATGTTGATATCGTGATCTAATTAATGGTAATAGTTGTTAGCAGGTATTCCTTAAATTGGGCCCCGCAATTTGTAAGGCCGGCCCTGAATTTCACACTGTCTTGATAGATTTTGTTTTTCTAATTACTATTTTCAATGACAACATTTGCTATATCCCATAGGACGTAATTATTTACTTCTTTGAAGTAACGTCTGCGATATATAAGATATGATATCTAAAATCATGTAGATATACCCCACAAGTTTGTCCTTTGAGTGGCAATAATCCCAGATATTTACTATTTAGGATATGTAGGGGAGATAACTTAAATGTTTTTGTTTTTTTTTTTTTTCTGCAGGTTTGTGTAAGTTGTGTTTTAGTTGTCTTAAATACTTTTTATTTCTAAGCCGATATTTCCATGTGATGTTCATGGAAAATTGGGGGGGGGGGAGGGGGGTCACTACGCCTCTGTTAAAGTGTTGTCTCGTGGACTGCTGGGAATACAGTTTGAGAAACCCTGACGACAAGTTAATAATATTGCGTGCCTGCACTAAACATTTTGTGGGGGAGTCGCAGCCTAAGAGTTAAGACTTAAGAGCCGCCTCCAGTTTTCGACCACTGAACTAGACCAAAAAAAAATGGAAACAGACTTATAATGAGAAATAGGGGAGGTAAGAACGGGAATGAATCAAAGTAAAAGTATCCCGACAACATTATTCGAATAAAAAAGGTAAAAATAATAATTAAAAGAATGGTGAATATAATTTTTATTTCACACTAAACAATATACATACAGCAGTGATGAAGAGGTCAGCACTTTTTTTTATTCTAATATTTTACATAACGATGTCGTGTTTTTAAAAACCTCTAGAATGATTACAATATACGTTTGAACAAATAAACATACAACCATAACAAACATAAACAAGGAAACACATCACCAGTCATCAAATAAGCTTCTATAACGAAATTGCAGAGGTAATGGCCAACCTAGATTGGCACGTGGGCCATTTTAATATCTGACACTCATGTCGCGGGCCATCCATCCATCCATCCAAGTGGCGCTACAGCCCATGGAGGCCTCTGGCCTGCTTTAACACATCCTTCCATTCAGATCTCTCCAGAGCCTTTCGTCTCCACGCCCTAACCCCAAGCTGCTTCAGATCGGCTTCCACATCATCTATCCATCGCATTCGGGGTCTGCCTTTGGGACGCCTGCCTTTTGGTTTTTGCCTGTATACGATTTTCGCTCCTCTGTTTTCTGACATTCTTTCAAGGTGACCTGCCCAACGTAGTCAGTTCTTTTTTTATTTCGTTCACTATTGGTGGGTCTTCATACAATTGATATATCTCATGGTCGCGGGCCATGTCAACAAAAAGAAAAGAAAAGAATTGACAGCTTTTCGGATAAATCTTGCTTGAAAGTCCGCTGTAGACATCCAACTTTTGCACGATTCTTCGAAGTTTTAACATTCCGAGTCAACTTTTTGTTTTCTTCGCAACTCCCACTTCATGAACGCACACACAGTCAATGATACAGCTCAGGATGTCACGTGCAAGGCTAGCTCAGGATGTTACGTGCAAGGCTAGCTCAGGATGTCACGTGCAAGACTAGCTCAGGATGTCACGTGCAAGGCTAGCCCAGGATGTCACGTGCAAGGCTAGCTCAGGACGTCAAGTACAAGGCTAGCTCAGGATGTCACGTGCAAGGCTAGCTCAGGATGTCACGTGCAAGGCTAGCTCAGGATGTCACGTGCAAGGCTAGCTCAGGATGTCACGCGCAAGGCTAGCTCAGGATGTCACGTGCAAGGCTAGCTCAGGATGTCACGTGCAAGGCTAGCTCAGGATGTCACTGCAAGGCTAGCTCAGGATGTCACTGCAAGGCTAGCTCAGGATGTCACGTACAAGGCTAGCTCAGGACGTCACGTGCAAGGCTAGCTCAGGATGTCACGTGCAAGGCTAGCTCAGGACGTCACGTGCAAGGCTAGCTCAGGATGTCACGTGCAAGGCTAGCTCAGGATGTCACGTGCAAGGCTAGCTCAGGACGTCACGTGCAAGGCTAGCTCAGGATGTCACGTGCAAGGCTAGCTCAGGACGTCACGTGCAAGGCTAGCTCAGGATGTCACTGCAAGGCTAGCTCAGGATGTCACGTACAAGGCTAGCTCAGGACGTCACGTGCAAGGCTAGCTCAGGATGTCAAGTGCAAGGCTAGCTCAGGACGTCACGTGCAAGGCTAGCTCAGGATGTCACGTGCAAGGCTAGCTCAGGACGTCACGTGCAAGGCTAGCTCAGGATGTCAAGTGCAAGGCTAGCTCTGGATGTCACGCGCAAGGCTAGCTCAGGACGTCACGTGCAAGGCTAGCTCAGGATGTCACGTGCAAGGCTAGCTCAGGATGTCACGTGCAAGGCTAGCTCAGGACGTCACGTGCAAGGCTAGCTCAGGATGTCACGTGCAAGGCTAGCTCAGGACGTCACGTGCAAGGCTAGCTCAGGATGTCACTGCAAGGCTAGCTCAGGATGTCACGTACAAGGCTAGCTCAGGACGTCACGTGCAAGGCTAGCTCAGGATGTCAAGTGCAAGGCTAGCTCAGGACGTCACGTGCAAGGCTAGCTCAGGATGTCACGTGCAAGGCTAGCTCAGGACGTCACGTGCAAGGCTAGCTCAGGATGTCAAGTGCAAGGCTAGCTCTGGATGTCACGCGCAAGGCTAGCTCAGGACGTCACTGCAAGGCTAGCTCAGGATGTCACGTACAAGGCTATCTCAAGACAGCAGTGGACATTTCAAAGAATTAAAACTAACAGAAGATTCATGTCGCCTAAATATTAAAACATAACCTTTTTTTTTTCCAGTACAGAAGACATTACTTTGCCAAAAACACATAAGACACTAACATAAGTTTACGGTTCACACAACAGTTCACGTTAAAATTGTTCATAAACTGTCCAAACTTGACGATCACGTGGTTGTCCATTGTCCTGTGTTGTAGACGAACAAAGTTTTTGGGATTCTTTCGGAAGGATCTGTCCTTATTTCCTATGGAAAACCAAAGGTTCCAAGAAATATAAATGTTTTTGTTGGTGCGATTGAATTCCTGAAACTGTTGTTATGTACCACAAAGGGAGCTAATCATCACAAAAAAATTGTTAGTGTACATCACTTAGTCTAAGTCCCACGCCATTGTATAGAAGCTGAACTGTATATGGCCGCTTTCCCAAATCACTAGTAGAGAAACCTCCTAAAGTTGACAGACCGGTACCGGTTTCCAGATGTTAACTTGTAGTCAACCCAAGATTGACGACACACAGCATTGCAGTGAGCTCATGAGGAATTTAGAGGATTAGATATAATATAAGATTGAGAACAACTTCATCACTAACTGAGACTTAAAATTTTCTCACCTTTGTGTGACGTTTTACTGATGTAAGTTTGGTTTGTGTATGTGTGCATTTTTTTTAGTATATAATATATAGGCAGAGAATAAAATGCATGGAAGAAAAGAGTGAGGCCCTGACATAGGAACAGATACATTTTTCAACATTGTTTGTACGGTCTGACGCTTCGGCGGGCCGGATAACATACCTCAACGTATGTTTCGAACTTTGGATCCTGTGGGCAACTTACGGGACAAGGATTTGCAAACCCCCCCCCCCCAGACACGTCCACGCAACTACAGCCATATACAGACGGTTTGTGACACAAAGACTTATTTTCACATTAGCGACTCTCAAGGCTAAAGTTAACCTAGCAACCGTTTTAAATTTTAACCCAGCAGATTTCTTTTGCCCCAGCATGACTACTAGAAAACAGAACGTAACATAAATATTGAAAGAAAAAGAAGAAGAAAAAAAAACTACAGGAATTTAAAAAAAAAGATGCTTAGAGTGAGTTAGAAAAACAAACCCTATCCAACAGGGATAAAAGAAGGTAAAAAAATAAAAAAATACACTAAAAAATACTGACCTAAGTTTTCATATATAGGTCAGTAGGAGGTACCCACCTGGCCTGGTAACCGTTATCCTGTCTTCAGGTAAGGGGAAGCCAACCAGGAGGAAGTCGAGATTGGGGGAGGGGGGAGAGAGAAAAGGACTTCGAGAGGTGGGGGGGGGGATTGCCAAAAGTACGAGCCAGAGAAATGAGCAGCGTACTCAATGTCTGGATGTTAGGTCAGAGGAGATAGCGAAGATGGAAGCCATACCTGGACACGTATAATAAAGAATTTCGGTCGCAGGAAGGCCAAAGTTAAAACAAGCACTTGGCGAAAAAATCTGGCTCATAGTTACGGCTCACGCGCGAGCTAGACGGCGCTTGTTTGTTTGCCTAGATATTCAAGTCTTACGAATACTTTCTTCGAGCTCGGTTCATGCTCTGTTTCAGCCCTGGCATCGATCTTGTCTTTTTCTGCGTGTACTCAGCGGAGTTGGAGACAATTACATCGTCGATACCACAACAATTATACTAGACAAGAAATTCTTAAGGGATCTTCCACTTATGACGTCCTGCTTTTTTTTTTTTTTTTTTAGGGGGCTGGGGGGTGACTTAGGTGAACGCATGTGGTCGTGACCAGAGAGAAACTCTCATCCGAGCATCCATAAGTCAATTAGTTAAAAATGCGATTATTAAGTTAAAGGTAAATTGAATAATGACCAGTCCAATCTTTGTACAGTCACACAAACGACGTCTTGACGTGTCGGCCTAATTTGAGTGAAATATTATCAAGTTAAATCAACGTTGTAAGAACAAGCATAATTTCCCAGTGGTACGGATTCAAAGTTAGTTGTGTGACAACGTCATAGATGGATGCTCCCTACATAGCGGAGACGGTTGACGTCTGTAAACTTGTGCTTCTCCAAGACTAAATAAACATTGTAGGTAGTTGGCTAGTTGCACGGATAAAAGTTCTCTGCTTTGATATTCTATTTATAGATAGATAGGCGGACGTCATTCCTTTGTACCATCACTAAATTTAGAAAAAGCCACCATGGAAAATTATAGAACCGCTGAATGACTACATTTATAGATTCTATATATGACATATATTTTGCATCAAATACAAACACCCACATTATATTTATACCCATAAAGTTCACACACAATAATTAATATACTTTTTCTAGTTCTCAATGCTGGGAATAATGCAAACACGATTTAACCGTTCGAACTAGACTTGATCTGGATAGAAAAATTATTTTTATTTTGAAATATGCACGAGAAATTTGAGTAGCGCTTTTTTACTGATATACGATTATATGTGGATATTAGTTTGCGGATATATGCGTGAAACTGGACATATATATGCGTGAATCTATTGCATTTTTTTTGAAGGAATGCTCTGATATAGTTCTGAAGCTTTTTCTTTTTCCTGAGTTACAGCGGAGGTGTAAGATATCTAGTTATAGATGTGCGGTGAATTGCTCGGTGGTTGATAGAACAGACAATTATCTGCCCTTTTTTTTTTTTTAGGAAAACTCAGAACTTGCGCTTTTCAATTTTAGCTTGGGCCTTAGGCCTCTTTTCTTTCCTTTGCCTCTTTTTTGGGGCTTTAGATGCCTCTTTTTTTGGGGCCCTCCAGCCTCTTTTGTGGGCCTTTTTATTTACTTTTTTTTTTAATTTAGTTTTTATTTGTAAGTTCTCACATTTCACAAATATTAAATCATAAAGAATTAAAGAGAAAATTTGAAACATGATTAACCTATACTTAATTACTTTACATAATAGTAATGAATGTATTATTTAATAGCAAAGACATACTACATAACTATTGAGACCATCAGAGACAGAAAAAATGATACAAGGATAGGCATATCAACAACTAAAGGATAACCAACCAAAATTAAAAGCAAATACACACCAACACGTACACACTAACACTTGCATGACCGCACCCACATACCAAATAGGTACTGAAACCATCATGTGTAATGGATTATTCAGAGCCACAAATATGATATAAGAATAGAAATCAAAACTAATAAATAGCTAACCGGGAATTTTCTGCACATCTTTAATAGGAGCTAGTTTCATTTTTTGAAATGAATGAAATTAAATTTTTTTTCACCTTTGTGTGACGTTTTACTGATGTAAGTTAGGTTTGTGTATAAGTGCATTTTTTTAATCATGTGTCATGTGATGTGTTTGTTGACTTTAATGCGTAACCAAAGCTGATGGCCTTGACATTGAACACAGTGTCAGCAGTGAAATTGCAGGATGTCTATTGAGCGTGCTGGGTGGTTATCAGCCTGTATATTACGTCAGGAAATGTGGTATTACACAGGAATAGGACAGTGGGTCAATAGAAAGTCTCATCATGTCTCGCGCACTGGCTGGTTATTTGCCTTGTTTCGATTAAACATAAATAAATGTCTAAGTATAAACCCAGCCACACCTAAAGCTTTTCTCTTCCTCTGCACCTTTTAAGCCGAAAAAAAAAAAAACAACACCTAAATATTTACATTTATGTACAGCGTTTCCTGGGGCGGTCTTATATTGTGATTTTCTTAGTCTCCATTTTGATAGCCCCCCAACCATCGTGGCGCCCTACCTGCAGTGCTGTTTTGTTTCCCTGCTATAGTGCCACTCCTAAATTTTGATACACTCACTTTTGGTGATTTAATATAGACCTAGATCTAGTAGCTATATTCTACATCTCTTCTCGGCATTCTGAAAGAATTTAAATGGAAGTGCGAACCTCAATTTTGCAGAAATTAGATGAAAGGCTTAACTCTCAAACGAAAAAAAAAAATGCTTTCTTGCTGAAATGCATGTGATAAAGATGTTGCGCCAACGGACCTCATTCACCAATCGTAAACAAACAACATTGAGTCACGTGCTTCTCTATCTCTTCTATACAAATTACGATCTAATTTTAATCAACAATGGATATCATGTGACAGTTTTTTTTTCCGTTGTTTTATCAATATTATCACGTGACCGTTCATTTTGATGAATGAGGACATTTGCATTTGCTGTTAATTTTCGCTGTCGAGAATGTCGTATTAACACTCGATATTATGTCTCTGTAAAAGCGCGGGAAACTCTTTACAATTTTGTTCAACATGAGTCGTCTGCTACTAAGAAATAATTGAGGTCCATTTGCATTTGCTGTTAATTTTTTGCTGTGGAAAATGTCTTATTAACACTCGATCTTATGTCTCTGTAAAAGCGCGGGAAACTCTTTACAATTTTGTTCAACATGAGTCGTCTGCTACTAAGAAATAATTGACTCAAAAATCTAAGATTTACTGCTGCAGGGGTGAACGACTTAATACTTGCCGGACCAAGTAAAACAAATAGGCTTATTTTGTGTGTATTGTTTGTCTTTTTTTGTTTTGGTTTCGTAGCTGATGAAGGCCTCTTGGCCCAAACGTCCTTTGTTTAACTTGGTCCGGCAGGGTTACATATATACATGTTTATCGTATGTTTTATAAAGGAAATAATTGATAGGCCTGAGTAACAGAGACTTGTTTTCATTATAGATAAAGCCAACTCATGACGTATCATCGTACTATTACAAATCTTATTCAATGCCAGCATAGAAAAAAAAACTTTTTAAAGGAACATAAGAACATTGTATTTATTTTAAATATTTTTTATCTATTTATAAAATGTACAAAAGAGCGAGAGAGAGAAAGAGAAAGAGAAATAAAATGGAAAGAGAGATGAATGGCGATGTAAAGATAGATAAAAAGACGGACAGACAGACAGACAGAAATGTATTTAGCTATACTTACAGCTCGTTCTCAAAACGAGGCTGGATTAAGGCCAACTAGCTCGCCTTTGTGAAGGAATGCAAGAGTATGTTTAAGAAGTATTCTATCCCATAATTTGTTCCATGTGTTGTTCCACGTGTTAATATAATGTAAGTATTAAATAGCTAGTCCAATCATACATGTCTGCAATGTCCAACTATCTTATCTTATAAATTACAGACGTTATTTAAAAACAAAAAGGAGATAATTACGTCCTACGCATTTCATGCGTCAAGCTAGTCATGCATGTTTTAATCAATGACTTTAACTCTCCTAAGTCTGATAAAAGACAGAGTGAGTTGATATAAGCTGTGTAGCTAAAACTAAAGCTAGTTGAATGAAGTCCCTAATACCAAGACGAACGTGGGCACTGTAGTCTCAAAGAGTTAAAGCAAGCACACTATTTTATGAAATAATGATTACTTATAACATGATGATATATGTATCACAGGCATCGACCAAAGTATGTGGGAGAAGATAGCCCAAGACCGGACAGCATGGAGACAGACTATACGTGCTGGTACGAACTTAGCCGAGTGCAAAAGAAACGAAGCTGCGTCAGTCAAGGGAAAGAAAAAGAAAGCTGTCCTGTCAGCTAGCCCTAGGACAGATGCATATGCAAGCACGAACTGTGGCAAACTCTTCCGCTTGATCAGCCCCGTCTCAAGACGAAACCAAAGCCAGTGACTCACATGGGCGTATCCATGGTCTTACGAGACACAAAGAGCAACATATGTATCATAAAGTAATTAGTGAAAAGTTAGCCAGATACATGTTTTTAATCACAAGTAACAAAATAAAGAATAAAGACGTTAGTATTACTCCTGTCTTCTCCTTTCTGAGGTGTCATCTAATATTTCTTGGTTATCACCCCTTCTTATTCTACTGTCGTGCCTCTGTAGTCAAAGTCTCATATACTAACTACTTTTGATGACCTATTGGACAATTAAGATCTTCTCTACGGTTGACGGAATTTATCGACAGATCGATCTGCTCTAATCCATCAATAAAATCATATCGATTGGGTAACTTACATTTAAAGGGGGAGCCATTGCGATACACTCGGTGGCTATCTCCCCCTGATGATGGCATATAATATCATACAGAAACAATACACTGGTCCACTATGATGATATCAAGATATGGTAAGGTGTTGAGACCCTATTCCATTGATGATATGATTGATGACAGTCTTGTTGAGACCCTATTCCATTGATGACAGACTACGAGAATGATGTGCAGCTAACACAATGACCAACAGCGTTTATTTTAGCAGAGTGTTAACTAGCTCGACTCCTAGACTCAGAGACATAGGTAATAAACACACCAGAAATCGAACCCACGTCTTGTCATCCATGTAACGTCAAAGGGGCTGGATCTTTTTTGTGGAGAAGTAATCTCAGAATGAGTCAGAAGCAGATAGTACATAATACTCACGTTTTGGTTACCGGAAGTCAGTGCTTACCTACTTCTGACACCACGACTTGATAATTATTAATGCCACCCAGAAGTTTCTACCCAGGCTTTAGTTTTTTTTTTTTTTTTTTTTTTTTTTTTTTTTTTTGTTTCCATGAAGCAACGAACAAATTTATTATTTCGAGCCAAAATGAAGTATTTATTATTTAATGAAAAACTACTTTTGAAAAATTTGTCTTGAATGGCCTTGATAACATTATCATGTTTGATGACTTTGGATTTTATTGCAATACGTATCTTCATGGAAACTTCAAAAACCTATAACCTTGGTTGATAGACGCGATTCTCGAAAACGGCTCTAATAATTTTCCTAGAAATTTTAAAGCTGTTGTAAATCGTTGGGAAAAAAAGAATGACTAGCCCGTGGGTAGCTCTAGTTTGACCGTTTTAATTTTTCAAAATAAAAAAAAAAGAAATTGATTAAAATTGGGAGAGAGGTTAGGGAATATATTTATCTTGAACAGACTTCGGGTATTTCCGAATTCCCTGAAGATTTTAATAAATTATTGTTTAGGAACATTGTACGCATAGTCTTCTAAGTCTAGATCATAGACATAAATAAATATAGACTGGCCGATAAAAGAATTTTTCAGAATTCTGAAATCCGAATACAATAGATATACATGTTTTCAAGTTACATGTATGTCTATGGTCTAGATCTAAAGGGCTATTATTGGAATATTATTTAAGTGCAGTAGATCTATACACTCGCTTAATCAAGGTTCTTTCTCAGGAGATGAGGGGGGGGGGATTGGGCGGGTAGAAAATATTGTTTTTTTTAATCTAGCATTCATTACTTATTAAAAGAAAAACAATCGATCTATAAGCTGTATAAAGGAGGTATTGTCTTTCTAAAAACAAAGTAGTTGGGTGACTCACACACAATATGACCCCAGAGCTGTTACTAACATACAACAATAGTGTTTTTAACATCACTGCCTGCTTTAGGCATAGGCTTTTGTCGCGAATGTTTAGATCTACTTGTTTAGACTACGTAAGCTAGAAGACCATTGTTTCTTTTTTCTTTTTTTTATGTGAAATGTCGAAACGTTATTTCAAGTCTGCTGATCATGAATTGTCCATGAAGTACATTAGTGCTATCAGCGTTATAAGAGTTTAAACTTATTTGTTGATTTGTATATTGATACAGGACGGTTTATAATTCATTGCGTATTTTTCGGTCTTCATTTTTTTGTTTTTCTATTGCATTTGGGGCCACTGCGTCTAGGTCCTCCCTATTCGCTTTTTACCAAAGGCCTCCAAATACCTAAGGCCGGCCCTGTTAACATTACGTCTTTAGTGTCGGAAACGACAATTTGATATCCGTTGAACTAGAATGCCTTAATCTCTAAGCGTCTTTTTACTTTCTTAATAAATTTAGTCATACAAGTGGAGAAGAGGGTTTGAGATTAATGTTCTGCATAACTAACTAAATGGAACGAGGTCGTCTTACATATCAGGGTGTCAAGGCCACAGGTACATAAAGAAGACTTAGAATCGAGTGATAACGTTTGTGAGAATTAGATAAACAGTTAATTTCAAAGTAAATTCATGAACTAATCAAGTCATAGTATTCTATTCTCTATCACATCAACCTATCTCCAAAGCATTCTGTCCAATTGTGTCTATATCGTTTTATTTGACTTGCCAACGTGTAAAAGAAAAAAAAAAGATTTTCTTCAAGTTATTATCCGAGCTGTTTAAAAAATCTGGTCTCCGGGCTGCTGTCAGTGATTTATTCCTTGATGCATTTCCGGTTATAGCTTTTTAAATATCCATCAAACGGTGGAGTTATTGATCAAGTTATTGATTATCGATCATATTTACACCTCGTTACGACAAGTGCTATTAAAAGTACTATTATGATGGTAGTTATAAATAGCTTATTATAACCGATTAGTACTAACAGTTTTAGACTGCGTTAGTGTCTTTGATTCTAGTCTATTTTTATTTTTAATCTTTATGTAATGTGTTTAATTTCTAATTTGTATGGTGTAGCAATTCAATTAATCGTGCTAGATCTAAGCTTGGAAATTATTTTTTTTTTACTTGAAATAGAATTTGTGGCCGAGTGGCTAAAACCGCTTGGCTACCTTTTGTTATGGAGTGTGTGTGTTTGTCCGTTTCTATGGTGACGGTGGGAAGAGGTTAGCAATTGGCTGTGAATGATGTAACTTAGCATTGTCGTCATTTGGTCTTAGTTAAGACAGACGACTCCATAAATGGATAAATTTGAAAAATAAATGGGCAGCATTGATAAATAATTATGCAGAAGTGATAATTAGCTATGTAGAATTTACGAATATGTGTGTAGAATTAATAATTAATTGGGCAGAATTGAAAAATAACTGGGAAGATTTGATAAATATGCCTAATTTGGCAAAACTGATAATATCTTCTGAACATTGGTAGAAAGGTTTTCTGTTTACAATGGATAGAATGGACCTCATTCACCAATCGTAAACAAACAACATTTAGTCACATGATCTTATTGATAAAACAATGGGAAAAAAAACTGTCACGTGACAACCATCATGAATTAAACATGAGATCGTAAAATTGTATAGAAGAGATAGAGCACCACGTGGCTAAATGTTGTTTGTTTACGCTTGGTGAATGAGGTCCATTCGTATACCTCTGTTGTCCCAGTCAAAGGTTTTGCTGTTGTGTTGTTGTTTTTTTTTTTTTAGTAAAGAAACTGTGGTTGTGGATTAGGACAGGTCGATCTTGAGGATATGTAGCATTGAGATAAAAGAGTATATGGACAGACTAGCCGAGACTAAGCCCGCTACTTAACATATCAGTTACTAGTTAATCTTGTTGACTTACTGTCCACGACTCGATGGCTAAACAATGATTCGATCGGAGCAACACAACAGTAAGACGATCGAAACACACACACAATCTCTCACCCACACGAGAATCGTCTCTCAAATATAAACTTGTACACTTACACACTTTGACATATAGTCTCAAAGTTTCTCTATCTCTTTCTTTCTTTTTCTCTCTCTCTTTTTCTCTTCCTTTCTCTCTCTCTCTCTGTCTCATATATATTCTCTCTTTCTCTTTTTCTTTCTCTCTTTCTCTCTCTCTCTCTTTTTCTCTTTCTCTCTTTTTCTCTCTCTCTGTCTCATAGATAGTTTCTCTCTTTCTCTCTTTTCTTTCTCTCTTTTTCTTTCCCTCTCTCCTTCTCTCTCTCTCTTTTTCTCTCTCTTTTCTCTCTCTCTTTCTTTCTCTCTCTCTTTTTCTCTCTTTCTCTTTCTCTTTCTCTGTCTCATAGATATATTCTCTCAGACACTTTCTCTCACATATTCTCTGTCTCTGTCTGTCTGTCTCTTTCCCTCTCTCTTGCTCCAATATAGTCTCTCTGACAAATATAGTCACACCTACATGATCTCTAACATAGACACTCCTACATACACACACACACACCGTTTCTATCTCTCTGTCTCCCTCTTTCCCTCTCATACTCTGACACACGCACACATACCCTCTCAAGCGCTTTCACACATTCACACTCCTACATACTCTCTCTGTCTGTCTCTCTCTCTCTCTCTCTCTCTCTCTCTGTGTCTCTCTCTCTGTCTCTCTATCTCTGTTTTTCTCTATCTCTCTCTGACATGCTCACTATCTCTAACAAACTGCCTGATCAAATGGTATGCACTATTCTCGATGGTCCTGGGTTTGAACCCTGCCCGCCTCCATCCAGTTTGTGCTGTGCCACCTTCAAATCCGAACGTCAACACGTCAAACAAACAAACAAACAAACATTCTCTCTCTCTCTCACACACACACACACACACAAACACACACACTTGCTTTTTTGGCTATTACTATTATGAAAATGTCAATACCAACCCCCTCCCCTTTCCACACTACGTCATCTAGACAGGAGAGAATGAATTTACACTCGTTTCAAACTAAAATAAAGCAAAATCAAATCCAACAATACAATCCAATGTTTTGCTTTAAGAGATTTTTTATAGCCGAAATAGAGATGCCACGTTTTTCATCCGTGATTTTATTTATTTGTTTAGCCTTCACATTTTGACTTGATGTGAGATGAGGTCATTGACCCCTGGCCACGCAGTTCCTCCACAAAGTTCCCTCCCCGCTCTCCTTTCGTCTCTATCCCCACACTCGTGCAGAGATGTACTTCTTGTACACTTTCTTTCACTCACGAGCACACACCTTGTCACTCACTCTTGACTCCCACCTGGCCTGGAACGAACGGCCTCACTATGACTTAATGATCCCTGATCCTCTCATTAAGTCAGGTAACTCTACAGTCAGATTTTTTTTTCGCTTTTTTTTTTTGGGGGGGGGGGAGTTGGGGTAGGTGGGGCGAAAAGAAAAGAAGGTAAAGACTCACCTGGCGCCAATGTATATCCTCAAAGTGCTCACAGGTCTGCGAGGACACGACGAGGTGTATCAGGGGCAGAAGAGTCCCGAACAGGCATTTGGTCAGAGAGCGGAGGGGCATGAGGGCGTACACGTTGAACACGATGAAGATGACCACCCACGCCCCGTCCGCCACGTTCAACTTGTGGTCCTCGAACTTGTCCGGGAGCAGACCGAACGTCATGGGCGCGCTCAGGGCGCCGAGGGCGGCCATGAAGATGAGGAGGATGTAGTTTACGGTCATGAAGTGCTCCTCCTTCAGCCGGGTTTTCATGTAGATGAAGAAGAAGAGGAAGATGAGCCCCTGGGCGTAGAGGTACAGGCTGTACGGGGTGTAGTTCTCCACAAACAGGCTGGTCAGTCCGGCCAGAGCCAGGCACAGCATGGACACCAGCAGGACGGCACACACCGCAGACGACTGCTGGAGTTTGAACACATACCGCTGGTAAAGCGTCTCCATTTCCGGGCTCCCGAAACGGTTCCAGCTCATCAGGCGGTGCAGCCCCCCGTGCTTCGCCACAGGGCTGCCCTTCATGGCAGGGGCCACCCTCAGCATGGGCTCAGTCTCCCAAGCGTGCTCGCTCATTATGGCATGATAAGATTTACATGTTGAGTCACTCCGTGGAAATGAATCACAAGCAAGTGAGACCACTCCGCCTTACTCAACTCTGAATCAATCCGCACAGACGATAAGTGCATCCTTGACCCCGAATTACAGTCGTCTAATTCTAACCAGAATTGATAATAAAAAAAAACATATAAAATTCACTTAGAAAAAAACGTGCGATGAAATTCAAAGATTGAACGAAACCACGATAAAGTCGCTCGTGCAACAGTTTACACTAGATCCAAGTTTAGAAAAACACTAGACTTTAGCAGAAGGTAGATCTACATCGAAATATAGGATAAGCTTCATTTTGTTTTTCTCTCAAAAGACAGAAACTAAATGTATGGATCTTAAGATTTGCATGTGTGTTAGTGAGTTAATGAATTATGGGAGACAAATATGTCACAACGAAAGGATTAAAACAAGATTTAGGGGGAAAAAAACTTAAAAAAAAAAATAATGAAAAGACATTGTTTTTGTGCATTGTTTGGATAAACTTTTGTACGGTGTTTATACAAAATGTCTAACCCTTTTAAACATCCCATCAATTTTGATTTTTCTTTGAAAACAATAGTTTCAAGGTCTCTGAAGTAGTCGATGTTATCTTGGAATAGTGACCTACTTTTCTGATTTTTTTTCCTCCATCGAGCCCCTTCCGCTTTTATTTTATTTCAATTTTCTAGCAGGGTATCTTTTCTATTGTACTATGTCTAATCTCTGTATCAGAAGCGTACCCATAAGCAAGGCTCATTCGGCGCCCAACCCTTTTATCTCTCAGTTGTAAACGTTATTTAATATTGCGTAAGAACGGCCATCAGTAGTTAATACAAAACTTACATTCAGTGCAATGGAAGTTAATGTTTTCATATTTATATTGGTGCCCCGGGGCGGCTACCCCACCCGCTCTCCCCTCGGCACACCACTGCTCTGTGTGTTGGGAAGATAGGTCGAAATGGGACGTTTTATTACTTTATATTAATGAAAACTGTAATGTAGATTCGATAGCTGACCTTGAATGAGGGTATTAGAGAGTGTCGGAAGAATAAAGGAAGAAAATAGAACATCTTTTAAGAACAAAGAAAACAACAACAAAAAAACGAAACACAAATAAAGTGAAAACAAGAGTTTATGTTATCACACAAACTCAGAGGCGGTTCACGTCAAATTCTTCCATGGACAAAAAAATATTCAAGACATAGTCTTGTTTTTATCATTGGGATGATAGGTCGAAATAGGACGTTTTATTACTTTATATTAATGAAAACTGTAATGTAGATTCGATAGCTGACCTTCAATAAGGGTAATAGAGAGTGTCGGAAGAATAAAGGAAGAAAATAGAACATCTTTTAAGAACAAAGAAAACAACAACAAAAAAACGAAACACAAATAAAGTGAAAACAAGAGTTTATGTTATCACACAAACTCAGAGGCGGTTCACGTCAAATTCTTCCATGGACAAAAAAATATTCAAGACATAGTCTTGTTTTTATCATTGGGATGATAGGTCGAAATAGGACGTTTTATTACTTTATATTAATGAAAACTGTAATGTAGATTCGATAGCTGACCTTCAATAAGGGTAATAGAGAGTGTCGGAAGAATAAAGGAAGAAAATAGAACATCTTTTAAGAACAAAGAAAACAACAACAAAAAAACGAAACACAAATAAAGTGAAAACAAGAGTTTATGTTATCACACAAACTCAGAGGCGGTTCACGTCAAATTCTTCCATGGACAAAAAAATATTCAAGACATAGTCTTGTTTTTATCATTTAAAGTAATGCAATTTCAAAAACTCTTTGATGTTATGTTTCAGTTAAAAGCAAGCAGGACAAGTCGTCAATGATACGACACTTCTATTCTGGAATAAAGATTTGAAATAGAGCTCCCTTGAAAACAGAGATGCGTTAAGTGATCACCTAAGAACAAAAACAAAATCTAATAAAATACCCAGAAAGACACAGAGATAAAGGCACATTTCTCGTCCCATATGCTAGGACAAATTTGTGCAAGGGCGCCTTCTTCTCTAGTGCTATTAGAGCATGGAATGGGTTGCCTGAGCCAGCGAGGAACACCAATGACTTGGCAGAATTTAAGCCATTGGTTAACATGTATGACTAGATACATGACGCGTAGGACGTAACCATCTTCTTTTTTGAAGTAACGTCTGTATTTTATTAAAGTTAGATAAGATAAGATAAGAACAGTACGGAACCGCCCTAATTCTCTACATTGCTGTATTCCATCAAAAGTTTAGTTTGCATAAAACGCAAAACAATTAATTTAAAAAGCATCCACTGAAGTGTGATTATTCCAAGTTTCAAACTGCTATCTATCATTGTTACAGAGTTATGACAAATTAATGACACATTTCCATTCTTTCGGTCTCGGCTTTTCTATAGTCCAATTTTATACACATAAAAATGCCCTAACTTCTCTGCCATATGACATAAAAGGATAATCTTGCTATCGCTGTTATCCCTGCATCAAGCTCTGCACAACTAGATCATTTTTGTTATATTATATTAATAAAATAGAATTTGTCAAAGTACCCAAGTAGAGCTATATTTCTATATCTAGATGGTTATGTAGATTATTTAATGTCGTTTTCAGGACTATTTTTCTACATATATCTAAAACTAATCTAGTTATAGGCCTATGTAGATATAAATCTAATTGTTAGTATAGAATATAGATCTAGATTCAGATCTACATCTAGATCAGTAGCCTTTGCCAAGTGACTATAAGTTTAGATCTAAACTTAGAGGCAGCAATATTATTTATTTAGAATAGGGTATTCTTATGATATGAGTCATCTGTATTGATCAATACAACTTTTACTCCCAGATTTAGATTTAGACTAGATGTAGACTAGATCTATATAGATTTGATTAAATTTCGGAAAAAAAGTAGCCGTTGCATCAGAACTTTGAATGATCATAAATATAATGCTGTCCAATTTTCATTTTCTTATCTAATTTCTGAGAGCTAAACGGGACGGACGGACGGACAGACAGACCATACTAAACTAATATCGGCTATTCACCTTTCGGCCCTCTTAAAAAAAGGTATTAAAAAAGAGAGAGAGAGAGAGAGAGAAATGGGCAGATAACTTTGTAATTTTTATTTGAAAAGACAAGCAGATGTTAAGTCTGGTATATTTAACGGCTAGAAAAATGACGGCAAAATGGGGGGGGGGGGGGCGGAAAGAGTAGGAGGGCAGACAGAGAGGAGGGATAATTTAAAACGAAATGGCCTTGACAGAATACATACCTCCCCTGTATATCGCACTGAGGACAAAGCACTGACCTATGGATGCGCGATGAACACGAAGCACTGACCTATAAGTGCGTATAGTGTAACGGGAAATTGGCTATAAACATACCAAAAAGTTATGACAACCTGGCAAGTCTGAACATTGTTGGAAGTTGTCTATTTTGTTATCTTATCAGTCTGGAGAGTTATTCTTTCAATAGGTAATGGTAACACCATTCATAAAGCTATCACAGGCTTTCGACGTTATTTTTTAAAATGTAAAGCCAATAATCTCGTTTACACATGACAGTGACACATGCCTTTAAACACACATCATAAACACATATCTTGTACACATGTCTTTGACACACGCGCGTCTTTAAAGCTCGTTTTAACATTGCGAAGTTCAGAACAGTTACAGCCCTTAGAATGAGTGACGTTTGCGAAATAAGCAGACATGAGAGTTAGGCAGTTATGTACGCAAAGTGTCGAAAGAAAAATAAGTACCGGTGGTAATAAATGTTGGATTAGAATACTTAATTGTTATTTTAGATCACATATGATAAAGGGATGGAATTCTAGTTGAGGGGCTAATTTTTTTTTTCTTTCTTGATAAAAATAGTATCACTCACATAATGACTCTTTGACTTTAATGTCCATTAAGTGGAAGTTCCCCTTTCAGAACTTGGCATCTACAGGGTGTCACGTGGCCAGCACAACGACCAACGGACTTTACCAACTAAAGTCGGGTTCCCATTAGAGTTGAGTGGACTCCTAGTGAAGTCCTAAAAATCCCAGTCTTCACAGAGACGAACCCGGGACCTCTCGGTTCAAAAGCCAAGCGCTTTACCGCCTCAGCCACCAATCCCCCTGTTCATAAGTGAACAAGTGGGCATTTGTTGACCAGTGTCCAAATCAATAGGATAAAAGCCCGATAGATCCATAACTTAGTTCTTGTTGTAAAGCCTCGTTTATTCCACACATTTTTAGATCTGGTTACTCTTCTTATCTTATCTTATCTTATCTTATATATTATAGACGTTACTTCAAAAAAGAAGATGATTACGTCCTACGCATTTCATGTGTCAATCTAGTCATGCATGTTAATCAATGACTTAATACTCTGCTAAATCGTTGGTTTTCCTGGCAGATTCAGGCAACCTATTCCATTGTGTAATGGCAACTAAGCAAAGAAGGAGCATTTGTAGGAATTAGTTCTAGCGTAGGACAAGTGACAATGAATAATTAGGGCGGATAACTCTGCAGAGATGTTTACTTAGCAGACTGAGCTGTTTTGTCTTCCAACTCAAAATTTAAACTCAAATAAAACCATAACATTTGTTCTATTTATAGCTCGAACGTGACTCGAGTTCTGTGGTTAGTCAATCACAGTCAATTTATGATACTAAATATAGATCTTTCCCCCCACCCGCCACCCAACACTCGTGTCTGCATGGTGCCATTGGGACAACGTGATTAGAAACATGTGGCTTTAAATGTTGATCGAAGCTCTGAAATCAGTTTAGCAGTTTAAAAATATATTTGTAATAAAAAAAAAAACTATAAAGAAAAGGTAGCTTCGTATAAAATAGGGATTTTAGTGGCTGTGTAATAAAGCGCCTGCCTTCTGAACCGAGGATACTCGTGTTCGAATCTCGGTGTAAACTGGGAATTTGAATTTCTGGATTTTTTTAGGACGCCCCTGAGTCCATCCACAGGCCACTGTCCTTTTGGCTCATATTTCTCATGACTATGGCCAAATTTCGATACACGGTGAGTCCGTCCAACTGTATTGGATACTCATTAACCTTCGGCGGTATAATCAGATGACCTTTACGTTTTTGTGGTTTAAAAAAAATTATTGTAGAGAAGTTGGTCTAATCCAGGGGTTCTCAACCTGTGGGTTGCGACCCCTTTGGGGGTCGATTGACCATTTTCCAGGGGTCGCCGAAGACAAATATATGGAAAATATGGATTGTTATTGTCTTCTATTGCTGTATGTATGTGTGTGTGTGGGTGGGGGTCGCGGCAGAGTGGGGGTTTGTTAAAAGGGGTCGCCGAACTTAAAAGGTTGAGAACCACTGGTCTAATCAGTTGTGTACTAGGGGAATATGAGATCAATACAATTTTGAGAATGAAGTTTGAAACATGAAGAGCGTTCCGCGAAGGTATGCAAAGCTCCGTTTAAAAATATACGCTGTTTCGAAATATGAACAATCTAATAATTATATACATTCAGCAGGTAACGACTTTTTAAAATATGTCCTACTGAATGACGTGAATACAGAATGTATACTTGCGTGATAAAAACTAATGGACATGTCTAGAAACTGTTCAAACGTGTCCATTATGTATGTATGTATGTATGTATGTATAATGTATGTATGTATGTACGTATGTATGTATGTATGTACGTATGTATGTATGTATGTATGTATGTACGTATGTATGTATGTATGTATGTATGTACGTATGTATGTATGTATGTGTATGTATGTATGTATGTATGTACGTATGTATGTATGTTTGTTTGTATGTATGTATGTATGTATGTATGTATGTATGTATGTATGTACGTATGTATGTATGTATGTGTATGTATGTATGTATGTATGTACGTATGTATGTATGTTTGTTTGTATGTATGTATGTACGTATGTATGTATGTATGTGTATGTATGTATGTATGTATGTACGTATGTATGTATGTACGTATGTATGTATGTATGTGTATGTATGTATGTATGTATGTACGTATGTATGTATGTTTGTTTGTATGTATGTATGTACGTATGTATGTATGTATGTGTATGTATGTATGTATGTATGTACGTATGTATGTATGTTTGTTTGTATGTATGTATGTACGTATGTATGTATGTATGTGTATGTATGTATGTATGTATGTACGTATGTATGTATGTTTGTTTGTATGTATGTATGTACGTATGTATGTATGTATGTGTATGTATGTATGTATGTATGTACGTATGTATGTATGTTTGTTTGTATGTATGTATGTACGTATGTATGTATGTATGTGTATGTATGTATGTATGTATGTACGTATGTATGTATGTTTGTTTGTATGTATGTATGTATGTATGTATGTATGTATGTATGTATGTATGTATGTACGTATGTATGTATGTTTGTTTGTATGTATGTATGTATGTATGTATGTATGTATGTATTTATGTATGTATGTGTATATATGTATGTGTGTATGTGTGTATGTATGTATGTATGTATGTCGTATGTAGTTATTTATGTAATGTTTCTATTTCATAGTTGTGTTCACTAAGCCTGAGCCGGCAGCCTAATATAAAGGGGACTGATTCAGCTTATACCACCACTTCAGTCAAGTACTATTTCTTTCCCTTGTTAGAGATACCAAACAAAGTAATTTATTACCAATAGTTAATTAACTAATTGTTTTTTTATTTATTTATTTTTTGTATTGATTCTTGTGTTGTCAGGTAAAAGAATTAATCGAGCAAAATTTCAGCTTAATCTGAGGTTGGGTGTGGGAGAAATAACGTGTACAAACTTTTGGCCAAACAGAGTGAGTTGATATAAGATTTTGTAAAAAGGGGCTCGCAAAGACGGTCGACGGATCATGTCTGGTGCCCCACCGGTTTAAAAGACGAAGAGATAGGTGAAGGAGAAGGATTTAACAAAAAAAAAAATGGCCACGCCTCTGATCATGCCTTGCTAGAGATCGCCAGCGGGCTAGAGCCGGAGAAACACCGCACTCTTTGACTTTCTAAATCGGTAACTATCCAAGGGATGTAAGCATTGTGGCGCCTAGCAGACGTATTGCGTGAGTGGTTAAATTTAGCTCGCAAGATTTGAGATTGGAAAAAAAAAAGGGGGGGGCTATTTTTTTTTGGACAACATACGTCACCGTGGGTCTAACCTGTGGAAATGCGGGGGGGGGGGGGGGGGAGGATGCTCACAGAATGGCGGCTTTATTTTCTTAACTCAGCTAGAAGTTGGACCCAATAGAAAAAGACACGACAGGTAGACAGACAGGAAAATAGGATAGACAGCAGTGGCGTAGCTAGGGTGGGGGGGGGGGGGAATTTCAAAATCACCCCGGCCTCTACTTAAAAGGGGGGGGGGCCAAAATTAGTGTTTTTTACTTGAAATATTAAATATTACTCAAAATGCAGGGCTCCCCAAAGAGGCCAAGCTCCCGGCCCCAAAATGATGGAGAATTCATGCTACGCCCCTGATAGACAGGAAGAACGGGGGAAAAAGTACAGACATTATTAAAATAATAAGGGTATTGGAAAGCTTTAATACACATTTACCGGTAATCTAATTATCATGACACTTAGGGCCGGATTTAGGTATGTGGAGGCCCCGGGGCAGCATTTTATGTAGGCCCCTACACTTTTTTTCGAACGTTATAAATAAAAATACTCTTAATTAAAAAATACTAATATCTAAAAGCACGCGCCATATTAGTAGAGTACTTGTAAATTAAATTTAAATTTTCCTTCGTTTTAAAAAAATAAAAGTATTTATTCTGCATATTTTAGTAACAAAAAAATGAGTTTACGCCATATGTATCAGCTTATATCAACTCACTCTATTATATCAGCTTATATCAACTCACTCTATTATATCAGCTTATATCAACTTACTCTATTATATCAGCTTTTATCAACTTACTCTATTATATCAGCTTTTATTAACTCACTCTATTATATCAGCTTATATCAACTTACTCTATTATATCATTCTTTATATATCAAAATCTTTTATGCGCTGGGAAAAATGAGTCTACGGGCATTAACTCTTTCTCTCCTAATTGACGATGCCAACGTTGATTTGACCTCATTAAACTAAATTGATTTTTGGATTTATAAACTTTAATTTGTGTTGTGTAAAAAGAGCATGCATTCTCCTACAATTCAATACCAACTATAACATTTTCTGATAACAAACAAAAAAGTTATTGAAATTTAATCATAACAGGGGAGTGAAATACAAATGAGCCAAACGAATAATACTATCGAAATGAGGAAAATAATTACGGAGAGAAAGAGTGCAATAATCAGAACTACAGGCCACCAATATAAAATAGTAGCCCACAATTTTAGATACACAAGAATAATGTCCATCTGTTGCAGACTGCAGGGGAAAATGCAAAACAAAACCAGAACAGCTATTTATTCAATCTAATATCAGTGTGGCAAAGAAAATATAGAAATATATGTTGTAAATTATAAAAATATAAACTCTATCATGTTCACCTTTATAAGAACATTCTTTTTCAGCATATGATGTTAACTTCTTCAAATTTGTTTTTGGTAATGAACGGATATTATATACTAACATTATTGTTTCCGAATACAGGAATCTTGTATTGGCTACCTGGCTCAAAAGTCTACACAATAATAAGGTGTTTGATCCTAATCAATTGGAATTAACATTTAGAAAAATAATGCACTTTAGGGTAGAGAATTATCTAGTTTGATTTTCATATACCTGTATAATGCTCATGTAGTTTTTCAGAAATGGGGTGTTGGGGGTCAGGGATATCTGATATTGTGTTGATTGTTCTGGAGTAGAGTACACTTGTATCATTTTTCTGTCTTTAGGGGGTTCATTGGTTAGGTAGTATGTCTTTGATATTAAATAATATTTCTATTACTGTCATTATATTTTTAGGTTAATCACTTTTCAATTGTTTATGATTTAATACTTGTGAATTATGGTAACTTACAAATAAAAACATATTAATTAAAAAAAAATAAAAAATAATAATAATAATAAAAAAAAAAAATAAAAAAAAAAAAAAAAGCCCACAAAAGAGGCAAGATGGCCCATAAAAGAGGCATATAAAGCCCAAAAAAGAGGCAAAGAAAAGAGGCATAAAGCCCAAGGATTCCTATGATGATAAAGCTAAAACTGAATAGCGCAAATTCTGAGGTTTCCTTTAAAAAAAAACAAAAAAAAAAAAAAACGTCACCTTGAAGATGGGAAAGTAGTTTTCCAAATCTCAATGGAGGAAATCAAAAATTGTCATACGAAGGGAGTCAACAAAAGAAACAATGAAATGTTTTAATGCCTATGTTCGCATTAATGTGTATGCACGTTTGATAGAAGTTAATATAAAGAACTGGGGTAATGTAGCAAAGCACAAAGGAAACAACCATAAGCAATATAGACAAAGTGGAAAAAAATGTGACTACGATGTTTAAAATGTTTTAGTATCATTTAAGTTTCTACTTTCACTTTTTGATTCTTTCTATTTAATTACCTATTGTTGACATTCTCACCACATATATTTTAAGAACCGTAAATTTAAAAAATATTCATTATATGCTATTGGAGAAAAAAAATAACGCCATATACAAAGCAATTTAAATCGTTAAAATATTATGACAACCTAAATGTAACTATTTGCATTGCCATGTTTGCAATTGTTGTACTTTAAAATGTAACTATTTAATTTGTACGCTTACTAATAAAATATGCATCTTTTTGTTAATAATAAAAAAAAAAGCCCAATAAAGAGGCCGATAGCCCCCCCCCCCAAAAAAAAAAGGCAATACCCAAAAAAAGAGGCAAAGAAAAGAGGCGAAAGCCCAAGGATTCCTAGGATGTAAACAGCTCGACAACTGAAGTCAAAAGCTAAAAAGCTGAGGTATCCTATTTAAAAAAAACAAACGTCTACTTAGCATTAAGGAACAAACAATTAAATGATTTGTGAAGGCCCGAGACTGTGCCTTACATTTGTCATATATAGTCGCCAAACGAAAAAGGGCATTTGATTTTTTATTTCCACAAAAGAAGCAGACATTGGCCAGACAAATCAAATATGGCGGGCATCACGGCTGAGCCGTTAGAGACATGACTTAACACAGACTTGACCCTTTAAGCAGAAGTACCAGGCCATCATTAATTCAGTTAGCATGTGCGGCCACGTAGTAGGGGATGGAGAATCCTCGGGTGTATTCAGTGTGCCACTAATTGTGTTGTGTCCAATCGAGTTCCTAAACGAAGAATTAACGAATCTTTGATGGTAGAAAGCTTTTTGCATAAAAATACTTTTTCGTGAGTTTTTCTTTAAAAAAAAAAAAAAAAACTTAAGATGCTTTTGGTTGTCTGTAGAAAAGAAAAAAAAAGAAGGAAATGACTACTCAGAGTCAGACACGTAGCCGGTCAGTAACACCAGGATGGACCTTTCCAGAAATTAAAATCAACGATGCGTTCAACTGATATTCTTCCGCGACCACTCAAGCCGGCGCCTTCGATATCACGGCGGTCACGCTCAAGCACAGCACGCTACACGCCCCTGGTCACAAGAGCAGGTGTTCACAAAATTGTGAGAGTTTTAGACAAAAAAAGGCCACGCTCACCTAGTATATGTTACAAATTTTGCGTCAAATGTCATTAAACAATGGTGGTACAGTAGCCGTATATATGTATATATAATAAGGCTTGTCTTCGAGTCCAAAGATTTGTGAGGAATGCAGTATTCCCCGTTGCTGCGCAGCCCCATCTGTGACCTACATATTTTGCCACATCCAGGGCAAGCATGACCATTGTCCGCAGGTGGTCGATTTAGTTTTTCTTTTCGCCGTCTGCGTCTGTCCTCGGCAGCGGATTTTCTTTTGGTCTCAAATGTATATATATATATATATATATATATATATATATATATACACACACAATTCATTCAAAGCGAAACCTGAGACTCAATTTCAATAATTTTCTTGAATGATCGTCGGTTATATGTTATCTATGATGTAATATAGCTCTGGGTCTGTCACATGACATCCTGCTCGTTAACAGTTGGCCAAAGAAACAGATGACCTTAAACATCAACTGCCCTATAGATGTGAAGGTCTGTAAAAAGGTGGTGGGTCTGTACAAATAGGGAATCGACTTAGAATCCGAAGATTAAAGAAGATAGCAAGTTTACATTAACCCTTAAAGTGCTGAACTGATTAAAAATAAGTGCATACAAAATTCTGACGTTTAGATGCTAAACTACAACACGCGTTTTAAGGGATAAATTTAATTGCACAAATCTATGACTAAACGTCAAGAAAACAGTCAAACAAAAATCTACGAGGAAAACAAAACATGTTTGAAATTTAAACATCCGTTTCAAAAGCATATGTCCCCTTCGTGTCATTAAATGTAGAGACCCGTCGGGATAGAAGACTTAAAAGTCAAGTAGCAATTATAAATAAAATATTAAACCATAATCGTCAAATACAAAACCAAAACCTAATAAAATACTCAGAAAGACACTAAGATAAAGGTACATTTCTTGTTCCATATGCTAGGGCAAATTTATAAAAAATGCCTTATCTTTCATAGTGTTATTTGAGAATGGAATGGGTTGTCTGAATCAGCCAAGAAAACCAACGACGTGGCATTAAAATGCATGACTAGATTGGCTTAGGGATACGCGTTGGACGTAATTATCTTCTTCTTTTTTTTTTGTTGAAGTATCTTATAAGATAAAAGATAAGATATTCCAAGCTTGCAAGAAGTCACAAAAATGTGAGTGCTTTTTCTCACAGTTCAAGGATTCCCACTCTTTATTTTCTTGGGACAAATTAAATTTGAGAAGGTTCTTCTACACGTACAGTTTAGTCCCTTGGCAACACCTCTGGTAGCTGTACATCCCCGAGATGTGGTTGGTAGCAGTACATCCCAGAGATGTGGTTGGTAGCTGTACATCCCTAAGATGTGGTTGGTAGCTGTACATCCCTGGGATGTGGTCGGTAGCAGTACATCCCTGAGATGTGGTCGGTAGCAGTACATCCCTGAGATGTTATTAGTTGTACATCCGTGAGATGTGGTTGTTAGCTGTACATCCCAGAAATGTGGTTGGTAGCTGTACATCCCAGAGATGATATGGTTGGTAGCTGTACATTCCTGAGATGTGGTTGGTAGCTGTAAGTTAGAGAAATGGTCAGACTCTAAACCGAGCGTCAAAAAATGTTCGCTGGACATGCTCTCCAGCAGAATGAATCGCCCCAGGACAGCAATAGCATGGAGGAAAACGCAAACAGGGACGTCCTTTTACAACTTGGCGTCGCACCTGCCTGGATGACTTAATGACATTGGACTGAGACCAGTCGTTACAGACGGCCTAAACGCTGACCTGCAACGTCACAACCTGTGGGCAGTTTAGACCAATAGCTTGTTGCCACGCCGTACAGACCTATAACGAATGGTTTCGATTGGACACCAGCTGGGAAGACGATGGAAACCGATTTCTATATAGACAGCTTACCGCCCAGAGCGCCGAACGGTACGGGGTGATGTGAGACTAAGTAAGTGAATCTAAGTCTATAGATTCCAAGTGTTTTACATCTAAAGGTTACATCTAAACGCTGGGAACGTGATTCCGCGGGATAACAGCGGAAACATGAATGTTAATGAAGCCTTCGTGTCTAATTAAGTTTACTTTGATGGACGTTCAGTTGTCTACCGGTAATTAGCTTTATCTAGACAGCTGTTTATACAGTGTGTCTACTTGCCGAGACTATCAGTGCATTTGATAAGCTTCTAGTCCGATGAGGGCTAGATTTAATCTTTCTTTTAATGTTTCAATCGCTCTATCCAACTGACGTATTGGTAGCATCAACCACTGCAATCCCCCCCCAACACACACACAAATACATCAACACACACACACACACGCACACACTGATAAATTCTCTGCCTGGGAGATGGGATCGCGTGGGTGGTAGATAAAGGTCACGATGACCTCTTACCACACCACATTAAATAGATGAAGTCAACCAGAACCAGGAATGTAAGAACTTTTAGGTTGTGGTGGCTGGGGGGGGGGGTTAAAGCGCTTGGCTTCCAAACCGAAAGGTCCCGTTCGAATCTCAGTGAAGACCTGTATTTTTAACTTTGGCATTTTAAGGAAGCCCATGAGTCCACTCAACTCAAATGGGTACCTGACCTTAGTTGGGGAAAGTAAAAGCGTTTGGTTTGTTGTGCTGGCCACATGACACCCTGCTCGTTAACCGTTGGCCAAAAAAATCGATGAGCTTTACATCATCTGCCCCATAGACCGCAAGGTCTGAAAAGAGGTACTTTTAAATCATTGTGGAAGAGGTACTTTTAAATCATTGTGGAAGAGGTACTTTTAAATCATTGTGGAAGGTGTACTTTTAAATCATTGTGGAAGGGGTACTTTTAAATCATTGTGGAAGAGGTACTTTTAAATCATTGTGGAAGAGGTACTTTTAAATCATTGTGGAAGGGGTACTTTTAAATCATTGTGGAAGAGGTACTTTTAAATCATTGTGGAAGGGGTACTTTTAAATCATTGTGGAAGGGGTACTTTTAAATCATTGTGGAAGGGGTACTTTCAAATCATTGTGGAAGGGGTACTTTTAAATCATTGTGGAAGAGGTACTTTTAAATCATTGTGGAAGGTGTACTTTTAAATCATTGTGGAAGAGGTACTTTTAAATCATTGTGGAAGGTGTACTTTTAAACCATTGTGGAAGAGGTACTTTTAAATCATTGTGGAAGAGGTACTTTTAAATCATTGTGGAAGGGGTACTTTTAAATCATTGTGGAAGGTGTACTTTTAAATCATTGTGGAAGAGGTACTTTTAAATCATTGTGGAAGAGGTACTTTTAAATAATTGTGGAAGGGGTACTTTCAAATCATTGTGGAAGGGGTACTTTTAAATCATTGTGGAAGGGGTACTTTCAAATCATTGTGGAAGGGGTACTTTTAAATCATTGTGGAAAAGGTACTTTCAAATCATTGTGGAAGGGGTACTCTTAAATCATTGTAAAACAAACATGTATCATAGTAAGCACCACTATGTTCATCTACCTATACTATTCGTTCAGTTTGAAATCGGCATATCTGTTTTTGCTTTTACCTACAACCCAGTGCGCCATACATCTCTTATCTTGTCATAGTAATGCCCCAGACGTCTAAAAAAAAACAAAAGCTGGTATCTTCAAAGAGAAATCAATGCCAGGTCGCCAAATCCACAATCCAATGATCGTACCTCTAGGCCAACCCATAACTCCACTATGTTCATATAAACACACACGAACGCGCTTACAGGCCGACCCACAACTCCTCTAGCTCCATAGACATATACACAGCCTTTAACTCTTCTAGCTCCATAGACATATACACAGCCTTTAACTCTTCTAGCTCCATAGACATATACACAGCCTTTAACTCTTCTAGCTCCATAGACATATACACACACCCATAGTGACACATGCAATCAAAGACAGATACATGACAACAACAAAAAAAAAAGAGAAAGAGAGAGATTATGGAAAAAAAAGAGAGAGAGAGGGCGTGAGATAGAGAGAGAAAAAAAAGAAAGAAAAAGAGTGAAAGAGGAAGAGAGAAAAAGATACGAAAGAGAGGAGGCGTAAGAGAGAGCATTAAAGAAAAAAGAAACAGAGAAAGAGAGAGAGAGAGGGTTTGAGATAGAGAAAGAGTGAAAGAGAAAGAAAGAGTGTAAGAGCGATAGAGAGAGGCGTGTGAGAGAGATGTTGAGGGATGGATGTTGAAACACTAATCTATGAGAGCCAGGAAAGCTTTAGTGATTCTCTTCTTCAAAACTATTTTTTTTAAACACCACCACCCACACAAACACAAACACACACAAAAACACACACACACACAAACACGCAGACCTATTGATAAAAAAAAAAAAAAGCAGCATCAATCCCACATTGCCAAGGTTCTATCAGTTGTAATAGTTTACCAGTTTTGGCTTCCGGTAACGGTAGTCATAGAGATAAGGAATGATGGGAGTTTCGGCAGAACTAGAGCTGGGGGAGGTATGGGAACGATGACACGGGGAGATAAGTCTGAGGGTTCACCGTATAGACTTCAAAAGCGAAAGTGAAAAGATGGGCTTGTGGTGGAAGTAAGAAACGGAAGCGGAAGTAACAGCACCACCCACTCCCTCCCTCCCTCCCCTCCCCTCCCCCTCAAGCATCGTGTAATTGCTATCTTTTTTTGACACACTCTGAACATGTGCAGTAAAAGAGTGAGTCTCAAGTGATCGTCTGCGTACTCAGGGCAAGACTCTAAAAACAGCGGAAGTGTGGAGCCCATAGGTCTAAAAAGTGACGTAGCCTCGCTAATAAGCCAGGCGACTAATTGAACAATCAGGAACTTTGATACGTGCATGCCTAAGTTATTTGGAAGCTAGATACTTTGCATCCTGGTAAAAAAAAGCGCGTGAGAACCACTGGTCTGGAACATGTTCAAAATCAGAAAGGAAACAGACGCAAGAAATAATTGTTAGTTATGTGGTTATTCTTGGATATTTAATAAAAGGGTACTAGTACAAGAAATACAATGTCTTTGATAATATTTTTTTTTTTTTTTTTTTTTTTTTTTTATTTTATTCCTATAAACCACTATTACGTGTTCTTCTTTTGGTGAAGGGGTACAATTTTACGCTCTTATGCTGGGGCGAATTTGGCGGTAAGTAGACAGTGTTCAGCGTTGAATTTAGAAAACAAAGATCGAACAGATGGACATGCACAAACTTCCGACTTTGTTACAGAAATGGTATGATCCACCAGAAAACTGGAAATTGAATTCTGAAAAAAAAAATTAGCTCGCTGCAGCATAGTAAATGAAAAAGTGCTTCAAAGCGAACTATTTTACTCACGATAAAGGCGCCATAGAACAAATTTCATCACAGTAATTTTAAACATTTTAGAAAGGAAACCTCTCTCTGATTTATATATATATATATATATAATTTTTCTAGTTTCAGAAAAAAACGGGGGGGGGGGGGGGGGGCCAGAGGTAGCCTAATAAAGAGTAGCCATAAGCAGCATAAACTAATTACTACTATATTTTTATCACTGAATGACCAGTTAGTTTGGTTTCAATATCACTCGAATGACTAGAATGGCTAACTCTCTAACCGAATGACCAGTTAGTTTGGTTTCAATATCACTCAAATGACTAGAATGGCCAACTCTCTAACAGAATGACCAGTTGGTTTGGTTTCAATATCACTCAAACGACTAGAATGGCCAACTCTCTAACTGAATGACCAGTTAGTTTGGTTTCAATATCACTCGAATGACTAGAATGGCCAACTCTCTAACTGAATGACCAGTTAGTTTGGTTTCAATATCACTCGAATGACTAGAATGGCCAACTCTCTAACTGAATGACCAGTTAGTTCGGTTTCAATATCACTCAAATGACTAGATTGGCCAACTCTCTAACTGAATGACCAGTTAGTTTGGTTTCAATATCACTCAAACGACTAGAATGGCCAACTCTCTAACTGAATGACCAGTTAGTTTGGTTTCAATATCACTCAAATGACTAGAATGGCCAACTCTCTAACTGAATGACCAGTTAGTTTGGTTTCAATATCACTCGAATGACTAGAATGGCCAACTCTCTAACTGAATGACCAGTTAGTTTGGTTTCAATATCACTCGAATGACTAGAATGGCCAACTCTCTAACTGAATGACCAGTTAGTTCGGTTTCAATATCACTCAAATGACTAGAATGGCCAACTCTCTAACTGAATGACCAGTTAGTTTGGTTTCAATATCACTCAAACGACTAGAATGGCCAACTCTCTAACTGAATGACCAGTTAGTTTGGTTTCAATATCACTCAAATGACTAGAATGGCCAACTCTCTAACTGAATGACCAGTTAGTTTGGTTTCAGTATCACTCAAATGACTAGAATGGCCAACTCTCTAACTGAATGACCAGTTAGTTTGGTTTCAGTATCACTCAAATGACTAGAATGGCCAACTCTCTAACTGAATGACCAGTTAGTTTGGTTTCAATATCACTCGAATGACTAGAATGGCCAACTCTCTAACCGAATGACCAGTTAGTTTGGTTTCAATATCACTCAAATGACTAGAATGGCCAACTCTCTAACCGAATGACCAGTTAGTTTGGTTTCAATATCACTCAAATGACTAGAACGGCCAACTCTCTAACTGAATGACCAGTTAGTTTGGTTTCAATATCACTCAAATGACTAGAATGGCTAACTCTCTAACTGAATGACATGTTAGTTTGGTTTCAATATCACTCAAATGACTAGAATGGCTAACTCTCTAACTGAATGACATGTTAGTTTGGTTTCAATATCACTCAAATGACTAGAATGGCCAACTCTCTAACAGAATGACCAGTTAGTTTGGTTTCAATATCACTCGAATTACTAGAATGGCTAACTCTCTAACAGAAGGACCAGTTAGTTTGGTTTCAATATCATTCAAATGACTAGAATGGCTAACTCTCTAACCGAATGACCAGCTAGTTTGGTTTCAATATCACTCAAATGACTAGAATGGCTAACTCTCTAACCGAATGACCAGCTAGTTTGGTTTCAATATCACTCAAATGACTAGAATGGCTAACTCTCTAACTGAATGACCAGTTAGTTTGGTTTCAATATCACTCGAATGACTAGAATGGCTAACTCTCTAACTGAGTGACCAGTTAGTTTGGTTTCAATATCACTCGAATGACTAGAATGGCTAACTCTCTAACTGAATGACCAGTTAGTTTGGTTTCAATATCACTCAAATGACTAGAATGGCCAACTCTCTAACTGAATGACCAGTTAGTTTGGTTTCAATATCACTCAAACGATTAGAATGGCTAACTCTCTAACCGAATGACCAGTTAGTTTGGTTTCAATATCACTCAAATGACTAGAATGGCCAACTCTCTAACAGAATGACCAGTTAGTTTGGTTTCAATATCACTCAAACGACTAGAATGGCCAACTCTCTAACAGAATGACCAGTTAGTTTGGTTTCAATATCACTCAAACGACTAGAATGGCCAACTCTCTAACAGAATGACCAGTTAGTTTGGTTTCAATATCACTCAAACGACTAGAATGGCCAACTCTCTAACCGAATGACTAGTTAGTTTGGTTTCAATATCACTCAAACGACTAAAATGGCCAACTCTCTAACTGATTTCATTATTCAACACCTCATTCCTTATACCAGTCTATGTTTAACAGAGTTATTGTAACACTTGATATGAGGCCAAGAATGTTTTCTTTGGAATGCTAATAGAAAAGACTCGGTTTAGTTTTTTTTTTGTAAAATGTTTAACATGTTTTTAGCCCAAATTTACCAAAAGACAACGGGGGGGGGGGGGGGGGGCATTGGGAAGTTAGTTTTACTAGATGACAACTTTCTAGCAGCAAATTTAGGGCCCGACTAGCTTCGGCAGCTAGAGAATGCTGGGAAGAAAGGAAGTTGTAAAAAAAAAAAAGAGAAGGACTCAAGCAGACGACCAAAGAGTAGCAGACGTCAAAGAGACGCTAAGAGAGTAGGACTGAACGAGGCAATTGGGTCTAAAAGTGGTCAATTGAAAAATTGTATGGTTGAAAGCACCCTAGGCCTACAGATGTGAGCCCCAAGGTCTACTGGTGTGAATAGAAACACCTACAGATGTGAGCCCCAAGGTCTACTGGTGTGAATAGAAACACCTACAGATGTGAGCCCCAAGGTCTACTGGTGTGAATGGAAACACCTACAGATGTGAGCCCCAAGATCTACTGGTGTGAATAGAAACACCTACAGATGTGAGCCCCAAGATCTACTGGTGTGAATAGAAACACCTACAGATGTGAGCCCCAAGATCTACTGGTGTGAATAGAAACACCTACAGATGTGAGCCCCAAGATCTACTGGTGTGAATAGAAACACCTACAGATGTGAGCCCCAGGATCTACTGGTGTGAATAGAAACACCTACAGATGTGAGCCCCAAGATCTACTGGTGTGAATAGAAACACCTACAGATGTGAGCCCCAAGGTCTACTGGTGTGAATAGAAACACCTACTCAAGTGAGCCCCAAGGTCTACTGGTGTGAATAGAAACACCTACAGATGCGAGCCCCAAGGTCTACTGGTGTGAATAGGAACACCTACAGATGTGAGCCCCAAGGTCTACTGGTGTGAATAGAAACACCTACAGATGTGAGCCCCAAGGTTTACTGGTGTGAATAGAAACACCTACAGATGTGAGCCCCAAGGTTTACTGGTGTGAATAGAAACACCTACAGATGTGAGCCCCAAGGTTTACTGGTGTGAATAGAAACACCTACAGATGTGAGCCCCAAGGTTTACTGGTGTGAATAGAAACACCTACAGATGTGAGCCCCAAGGTTTACTGGTGTGAATAGAAACACCTACAGATGTGAGCCCCAAGGTCTACTGGTGTGAATAGAAACACCTACAGATGTGAGCCCCAAGATCTACTGGTGTGAATAGAAACACCTACAGATGTGAGCCCCAAGGTCTACTGGTGTGAATAGAAACACCTACTCAAGTGAGCCCCAAGGTCTAATGGTGTGAATAGAAACAGCTACAGATGCGAGCCCCAAGGTCTACTGGTGTGAATAGGAACACCTACAGATGTGAGCCCCAAGGTCTACTGGTGTGAATAGAAACACCTACAGATGTGAGCCCCAAGGTCTACTGGTGTGAATAGAAACACCTACAGATGTGAGCCCCAAGGTTTACTGGTGTGAATAGAAACACCTACAGATGTGAGCCCCAAGGTTTACTGGTGTGAATAGAAACACCTACAGATGTGAGCCCCACGGTTTACTGGTGGGAATAGAAACACCTACAGATGTGAGCCCCAAGGTTTACTGGTGTGAATAGAAACACCTACAGATGTGAGCCCCAAGGTTTACTGGTGTGAATAGAAACACCTACAGATGTGAGCCCCAAGGTCTACTTGTGTGAATAGAAACACCTACAGATGTGAGCCCCAAGATCTACTGGTGTGAATAGAAACACCTACTCAAGTGAGCCCTAAGGTCTACTGGTGTGAATAGAAACACCTACTCAAGTGAGCCCCAAGATCTACTGGTGTGAATAGAAACACCTACTCAAGTGAGCCCTAAGGTCTACTGGTGTGAATAGAAACACCTACTCAAGTGAGCCCCAAGGTCTACTGGTGTGAATAGAAACACCTACAGATGTGAGCCCCAAGGTCTACTGGTGTGAATAGAAACACCTACTCAAGTGAGCCCCAAGGTCTACTGGTGTGAATAGAAACACCTACAGATGTGAGCCCCAAGGTCTACTGGTGTGAATAGAAAAACCTACTCAAGTGAGCCCCAAGATCTACAGTGTGAGCCCTTCCTTTAGTTTATTTATTTTAAATCAGCAACCCGATTATTATGTTTATGTATTGCTTGCGTCACACGTGCAATATTTGTAACAAAAAAAAAAAAAAAAACATTTATGGAATTTGAACATAACAATTGTTGCGAAATATTTTCAAACTCGGTCCTGCTTCAACAGAAATACCAAGGCACTACCATTGCCGAGCACAACAAGGGAGATCCCAGACTATCATTTCTAATGAACTAACAGTGAAGTGGAAGTGAGAACCAATGCAGCAGTCCGCAAACAGTTGATTGTATACACGTAAACACACTCTGGGAAACAATACTCCCCCCCCCCCTGCTCCCCTTCTAGACCACCCCACACCCCCTCCCAACAGTCCTAGCGCCCTTTTGTGCCTGAGACATGATCTACTTATCTGTGGCTGTACCGTTCACAGCTTAGAAGGTGCGCATGTTGTTCAGGTGTCTGTGGGAAAGAGAGAAAGGGAGAGGAAGAGAGGGAGAGAGTGGGGGGGGGGAAAGAAAGATTGGGGGGGGGGGATATAGAAAGAGAGATAGAGAAAAAAAGAAAGTCAGACGTACAGTCAAATGAAATTCTAAGACAAAGTCAGCCTAGCCAGAGAGAGAGAGAGAGAGAGATGGGTGTTATGAAGAAAGATTAAAAGGGAGAGAACGAAAGAGAAATTAAGAAAACGTTTACCTGCATATTAATAGACATGACAATATAATACGGCAGTAAGGAAGAGAGAGACAGAGAGAAAGAGAGAGAGAGAGAAAAAAAACAGAGCCAGACAGAGCATGCGGAGAGAGAAAGAGAGAGAAAGAGAAAATAAGAGAAAGCTAAGCTAAGAAAAGAGAAGTTGAGACAAGGAATGAGTGAAACAATTAAGATTAAAAGGAGAAAAAAAAACGCGAGATGGAAAGAATAAGACAGAGAGGAACTAATGAAAGAATAAGATAGAGAGAAACTAATGCAAGAATAAGACAGAAAGGAACTAATAAAAGAATAAGATAGAGAGAAACTAATGAAAGAATAAGGCAGAGAGGAACTAATGAAAGAATAAGGCAGAGAGGAACTAATGAAAGAATAAGGCAGAGAGAAACTAAAGAACGAATAAGGCAGAGAGGAACTAATGAAAGAATAAGGCAGAGAGAAACTAATGAAAGAACAAGACAGAGAGAAACTAATGAAAGAACAAGACAGAGAGGAAGTAATGAAAGAACAAGACCGAGAGGAACTAATCAAACAATAAGACAGTGAGGAACAAATGAAAGAACAAGACAGAGAGGAACTAATCAAACAATAAGACAGTGAGGAACAAATGAAAGAACAAGACAGAGAGGAACTAATGAAAGAACAAGACAGAGAGGAACTAATCAAACAATAAGACAGTGAGGAACAAATGAAAGAACAAGATAGAGAGGAACTAATCAAACAATAAGACAGTGAGGAACAAATGAAAGAACAAGATAGAGAAGAACTAATGAAAGAACAAGATAGAGACACACCAATATAAAAATTTCAAGGGACAAATAATAAACACAGGATTAGAACCATGGACCAACTGGTCAGTTCATGATAGAAGATCACTTCATTCATCTGAATTTAGAAACTGACAACTAATACCCTGTGACAGCCTGTAATTAGCGTGTTACTGTGTAGTGTGTAAGGGTCTATACTCTGTACTGAGTTTTAGTGTGTCACCGTGTAATTGCCTGAGTTGAGTGTTCTGCTGTGTAAACCAAACCTGATACAAACACACCTAACAAAATGTTCACACAAGAAAAATCAACGAAACACGAACACTGAAATCGGCTATCAAATCAGAAAAATAATGCTTGAATTACTATATCGATTGATTAGCATCATTAACTAAATAATGAATGACTTATATTGTTTGACTTTTGATGATTCACTTATACTACAAATAAAACTTTAACATTTTGATAAAGCGGTGTAAAAAAAAAAGGCTACGTGATATGCAGGCCATACAAGACAAATCAACGATTTTTTAAAATTTAAATTGAAAGTAAACAAACTTAAGTAATGTTAAAAAGCTGAATTCACAGAATAATCGCACCTCGAATGAAACAAAACAAGTAATCCAATGAACAAACGAATCAAATCCAATAAGAAAATGCAAACCGGTGCATCAAATTCTGTTGGATTAAAACTATTGGTTAAGTCTCACTTGCCAACTCTAATATCCCAAATGTCTACACAAGCAAAAAAAAAAATGAACACTGAAAGGTAAGTCCGACTCTCCCTCAGCAGACGTAACAGAGTCAGCCCTAACAGGCTTTGGATGCAGGAGGCGCGAGCTGGGCGAAGGGAGCGGGGAGGGCGTGAGAGTCAGAGAGGGGGGACACATGGCTACCTTCCTCTCTTCTCAAAGACTTTTTTTTTTTTCTATATTCGACCCGCACTGCCTGAGTTTTGTGGGCGATGAATGTTCGCTAGCAGACGACAAGCATGCGAGGGATAGAAAGGGAAGGGGGGGGGGGAAGTGAAGGGCGATCATCCAGGTGTAGAGGTAAGGTGAAGTGCAGGGGCGGTCACTGTGGGGGAAACTCTTTCCCTCGCCGTTGTTACACCTCGCTCTAAGGAGCTTAAGGCCTGAGTTGAACCCCAAATGATCAGTGCGATAAGTTAGTAAGACTGTTGGTAACTACTGAAGTGGTTGAAAATCTATCACCACTGCACGAACGAAACAAAACACGCGATAACCCGAAAGAGGGAGCATCCAGAAGATAGGAGTGGAAATAGTTATATAGTTCAGGGCGATAGATCAGTTACTCTAAATTATTCTAGATCAATTAGTTTGGATGACTCTAGATCTGTTGCTTAGGAGTGTAAGAAAATATCTTCTTGAAAATTGTGGTACATCATGTTGGCATGCTTCTTTATTTGACCCCATTCGTAGGTTCGTACGTACACTAGAGGCTAATAATTGGAATAAATACAATTTTTTTATATCTCTTGTTATGCTTAATGAGCAGCTTCAAACCGACAGATACATCTAAAGTTACAAACTGACAGATACATCTAAAGTTACAAACTGACAGATACATCTAAAGTTACAAACTGACAGATACATCTAAAGTTACAAACTGACAGATACATCTAAAGTTACAAACTGACAGATACATCCAAAGTTACAAACTGACAGATACATCTAAAATTACACACAGATACATCTAAAGTTACAAACTGACAGATACATCTAAAGTTACAAACTGACAGATACATCTAAAGTTACAAACTGACAGATACATCCAAAGTTACAAACTGACAGATACATCTAAAGTTACACACAGATACATCTAAAGTTACAAACTGACAGATACATCTAAAGTTACAAACTGACATATACATCTAAAGTTACAAACTGACAGATACATCTAAAGTTACAAACTGACAGATACATCTAAAGTTACACACAGATACATCTAAAGTTACAAACTGACAGATACATCTAAAGTTACACACAGATACATCTAAAGTTACAAACTGACATATACATCTAAAGTTACAAACTGACAGATACATCTAAAGTTACAAACTGACAGATACATCTAAAGTTACACACAGATACATCTAAAGTTACAAACTGACAGATACATCTAAAGTTACAAACTGACAGATACATCTAAAGTTACACACAGATACATCTAAAGTTACAAACTGACAGATACATCTAAAGTTACAAACTGACAGATACATCTAAAGTTACAAACTAACAGATACATCTAAAGTTACAAACTGACAGATACATCTAAAGTTACAAACTGACAGATACATCTAAAGTTACAAACTGACTGGTACATCTAAAGTTACAAACTGACTGGTACATCTAAAGTTACAAACTGACAGATACATCTAAAGTTACAAACTGACAGATACATCTAAAGTTACAAACTGACAGATACATCTAAAGTTACAAACTGACAGATACATCCAAAGTTACAAACTGACAAGTAAATAATAGAAGTCTTTGTACGTACCTGTTGTATTTGGCCTTATTCTTTGAATCGAGTCTTATTCGTAAATACTTTTTACAATGTTTATATTCACTCACTATGTGTGGGAGGAACCTGACACGCTATTTCTTTAGCTTTCCATTCTCGGATCAAGCTAGTCTACAAAAGCGATTTGCCCATAGCGCAATTAGCATTCTATAAGCCTGAAAGTTGCGCCAAATTTGTAACCTTCTCTTGGCTACGCTCTTGGAATTCGGTGAACGTAGTTTGCTTAAGATTTTATATCGAAAAGGGAAGTTTTATCGTCAAAATAATATACAAAATTCCCTTAGCTACGCTAATAGAATTTGGTCACTGTACTTTGCCTTAGAATAATATTGAAGAGAGGCGTTTTCATCCTCAAAACTATCTGTAGGGGGATTTTAAACTCAAAATCATCTGAATGGGTTTTAAACTTAAAGCCCCCTTGTGGAGGGGGGGTTAAACTCAAACCCCCACTTGGCTACGCTCATAGAATTTTGAGTGTGTAATTTGCTTTTTTTTATATATTGAAGATGTGGTTTTTAGCTTCAAACCCCACTGGACGGGGTTTTAAAGTCAAAACCGTCTTAATGGGGCTTAAATTTAAAGTCCTCTGGAGGAAGGGGGTTTGAACTCTTGGTTACTCTGATAGAATTTTGAGTGTGTAATTTTTTTTTTCATTTTATATTGATGAGGTGGCTTTTAGCTTCAAACCCCGCTGGACGGGTTTTAAACACAAAACTCCTCTTGGCTATGCTCACAGAATCTGGTGATGCAATTATGCTTTAGTCTTTTAATGAAGAGAGGGGCTTTATCGTAAACAAAAATTTCGAAGGGGGTTTTAAAATCAAAATCTTCCTTAGCTATGCTTTTGGAATTTGGGGATTGTCGTTTGCATTTTTTTTTCTGTTTTATAGAAGATGGAAATTTAACTCCAAAACCCCTGGGAGGGGGTTTAAACTCAAAAACCCCATTGGGGCAAAAAAAAGTCACTAAATTCCGACCCCCCACCCCACAGGGGGGTAATTCATTTCGCGGGGGTGGGGCACCGGCTACGCCCATGCAACTAGATCAACACATTGATACGCCTAGTTCAACACTTTGATACACCTAGTTCAACACTTTGATACAACTAGTTCAACACTTTGATTCGCCTAGTTCAACACTTTGATACACCTAGTTCAACACTTTGATACAACTAGTTCAACACTTTGATACACCTAGTTCAACACTTTGATACGCCTAGTTCAACACTTTGATACAACTAGTTCAACACTTTGATACAACTAGTTCAACACATTGATACACCTAGTTCAACACTTTGATACACCTAGTTCAACACTTTGATACGCCTAGTTCAACACTTTGATACACCTAGTTCAACACTTTGATACGCCTAGTTCAACACTTTGATACGCCTAGTTCAACACTTTGATTCGCCTAGTTCAACACTTTGATACGCCTAGTTCAACTCTTTGATTCGCCTAGTTCAACACTTTGATTCGCCTAGTTCAACACTTTGATACGCCTAGTTCAACTCTTTGATACACCTAGTTCAACACTTTGATACGCCTAGTTCAACACATTGATACGCCTAATTCAACACTTTGATTCGCCTAGTTCAACACTTTGATACACCTAGTTCAACTCTTTGATACACCTAGTTCAACTCTTTGATACACCTAGTTCAACACTTTGATACACCTAGTTCAACACTTTGATACAACTAGTTCAACACTTTGATACACCTACATTTCATTTCGCGGGGGTGGGGCAACGGCTACGCCCCTGCAACTAGATCAACATATTGATACGCCTAGTTCAACACTTTGATACAACTAGTTCAACACTTTGATACACCTAGTTCAACACTTTGATACACCTAGTTCAACACTTTGATACGCCTAGTTCAACACTTTGATACACCTAGTTCAACACATTGATACACCTAGTTCAACACATTGATACACCTAGTTCAACACAACACCTTGATACACCTAGTTCAACACTTTGATACACCTAGTTCAACACTTTGATACACCTAGTTCAACACTTTGATACGCCTAGTTCAACACATTGATACACCTAGTTCAACACAACACCTTGATACACCTAGTTCAACACTTTGATACACCTAGTTCAACACTTTGATACACCTAGCTCAACACTTTGATACACCTAGTTTAACACTTTGATACACCTAGCTCAACACTTTGATACACCTAGTTCAACACTTTGATACACCTAGTTCAACACTTTGATACGCCTAGTTCAACACTTTGATACACCTAGTTCAACACATTGATACACCTAGTTCAACACTTTGATACACCTAGTTCAACACATTGATACACCTAGTTCAACACTTTGATACACCTAGTTCAACACTTTGATACACCTAGTTCAACACATTGATACACCTAGTTCAACACTTTGATACACCTAGTTCAACACTTTGATACACCTAGTTCAACACATTGATACACCTAGTTCAACACTTTGATACGCCTAGTTCAACACTTTGATACACCTAGTTCAACACTTTGATACACCTAGTTCAACACTTTGATACACCTAGTTCAACACTTTGATACACCTAGTTCAACACTTTGATACGCCTAGTTCAACACATTGATACGCCTAGTTCAACACTTTGATACGCCTAGTTCAACTCTTTGATACACCTAGTTCAACACTTTGATACACCTAGTTCAACACTTTGATACGCCTAGTTCAACACTTTGATACGCCTAGTTCAACACTTTGATACGCCTAGATCAACACTTTGATACAACTAGTTCAACACTTTGATACACCTAGTTCAACACATTGATACACCTAGTTCAACACTTTGATACGCCTAGTTCAACACTTTGATACGCCTAGTTCAACACTTTGATACGCCTAGTTCAACACTTTGATACACCTAGTTCAACACTTTGATACGCCTAGTTCAACACTTTGATACGCCTAGTTCAACACTTTGATACGCCTAGTTCAATACTTTGATACGCCTAGATCAACACATTGATACACCTAGTTCAATACTTTGATACACCTAGTTCAACACTTTGATACACCTAGTTCAATACTTTGATACGCCTAGTTCAACACATTGATACGCCTAGTTCAATACTTTGATACGCCTAGTTCAACACTTTGATACACCTAGTTCAACACTTTGATACGCCTAGTTCAACACTTTGATACGCCTAGTTCAACACTTTGATACACCTAGTTCAACACTTTGATACACCTAGTTCAACACTTTGATACACCTAGTTCAACACTTTGATACACCTAGTTTAACACTTTGATACACCTAGTTCAACACTTTGATACACCTAGTTCAACACTTTGATACGCCTAGTTCAACTCTTTGATACGCCTAGTTCAACTCTTTGATACGCCTAGTTCAATACTTTGATACACCTAGTTCAACACTTTGATACACCTAGTTCAACTCTTTGATACACCTAGAACAGTGACAAGTTTGTTCCCGATCGCATCACTGCAAACATCGCCAAGACCGACGGCACTGAACTTCAGTGGTTTCATGCTGTGTTTGTGGCAGATGGTTTATCGTACCGGAAAGCACCACGTCACGGGCCGAATGTGACCCGCGTGTTGTGGTCTGGGCAATCACTGACCTAAATTACTAGAACATAATAGTCTTTTCTTCTAATCCAGGGGTTCTCAACCTGTGGGTCGCGACCCCCTTGGGTGTCGATTGACGATTTGACAAAGACCATCGAAAAAATGGATTGTTTTGTCTATTTTTCCTATTGTAAAAAGGGGTCGCCGAGCTTCAAAGGTTGAGAACCGCTGTTCTAATCTACCATCTCAGTTCAGACTCAGAGGTGTAGGATCAGTGTAGAATGCACCCTCTTCTTACCTGTATAGAGGAGACTGACAATACATACGCCGCTGTACTTAGCCTACTCGCTCTAAAGATCTTATTATAGTGGGCTCATCATCTTAAACATAGAACTCGGTTTAAAATATTTTTAAAAAACCCAGACAGGTGCATGAGAACCAGTGTTAGATCTAATCGATTGGAAATGTTATGTTGTGAAGGAAGTCTTAAATGATGACGCCATCTGAGATGAACTCCTATTGAAAAATCAGAACAGGAAGGACTCAATCCTCCCGTAGTGCTCTGGCAAGAAACTTAGCCGTCCGGCGTAGTGCCTCATAGCTACCATACAAGTCGAGTGACTGCACAGGCAAGTCCCCCCTTAGCTCGCGGAGCTGGAGACACTCGTACAAGACGTGCGACACTGTTTCGACGCTCTCTCCACAGTGACGGCATCGGGAGTCAAAGTTCGTGCGGAACCGGGCAAACGCCATCATCTTTTACCGCGTGCGTTATAGATATCATATGTCCCCCTGTTCCCCACCCACCCCCATCCCATCACAAAGTTAGGAGGATTAAAAAATATATATTTGGCATTCTGTTGATTTTTTTTTATTCAAAGGGAGACAATATAGAAAAAAATGATTCAGAAATTCTCTCGCAAAAAATAATAACAATAATAAGCCAACATTTTACATATTGATAATTTTGTTCAAATAATCTTACAGTCATGAATAATGCGGAGTTTTTTTTTAATTTATATTCTTGTCCGTACTTAAAAAAAAAATTAGCCACAACCAATGAACTGTTCTCCTAAACTAGTTCAGTCTGAGTTATCTCCCTTGGCATTCACTTATCAATTGTACCCGCATATATTATCGCAATAGATCTATCTGACTTTGCGCTCATCTATAATATATCAACATTGTGAGTTAGGAAATTATAGATGTATCACATTTTTCAAAAATATATATATTTTGAAATGTAAAAAATAATAATAATAATAATAATAAATAAAATAATATCTGTGATCCAGGAATTAGCACTTGCCAGCATAACTGATAGCATTGCACTGCACGGGAGATAACCCGGGAAATAATTGGTCCCTCTGTGATAGTCTCCCATAGACTAATCAATCAATTACGTCAATTTTATATATAATAAATATAAATATAAGTCATTGTTTTTATGATATTTAAAAAAAAATGGAAGCGTAATCAGAAGTCAGATACATACATAAAGTATGTAAAGTGTAAAAGTTTATTTCATCTCATGTTAAATTTCTCTATATTGTAATAAAAGTTTTTTTGTTTTTTTTCGCTAAGAAGTTTTTTTTTAAAGTTATTTCAAGTTTTATAAGTTAAATATAATATGCTTACAGTTCTCTACTCTGAAGTCTAGGCACTAGGGCCCTCAACAACCTACACCGATTTGTTGAATCTACTCTCTAAATAAAAATATTCTTTTCTCTAGAGCTTTACCAAAAAGTTTTTTAAATTTGTTGTGCTTTAATCATAGACATAAAATAGAGCTTCAAATGAGTCACATTGGAGAAAGTTTCAATTTTTTTCGGTCACGTTGACATTTCTTTGAATTGGGCTTTTCACTTCTGTACGTCTGTCACGTCTTGATTAAGTTACTTCGGGCAGGGGCGGGCTCGTTAGCATTGGCTGGCTACCTACCAAGGAGAAGAAAAAGTGAATTCAAACCTCTGCTGCCTTGCAGCTCTACCCAATCACGGAAAGGCGCCGGGAAACAACCCTGTGGAACAATCAGGAGCCGGTGACCCCTGCATTCATTATACACACACTAAGACATCACACGACAGCCAAATTAATCACACATCCCTACACTTGTCATAAGTTTAAGAAACTTGAAACTTAAACTTGTAATATTTTCGTTTTGCATCGGTAGGCATAGCCATAGAGGGGCATTGGATAGCTTTTAATTCAACAAGTTCTCTTAACCTTCTTCCAGGCCTCAATTCAATAGAATTCAATTTAACAATTTTATGTTAGCGGAAGTGTTGAACTATTTTTTAAATTCTTTTTAGAATGAAAATGCTGATTTAATTATGTGAGATGAGAGCTGTTCTCTTATTTCATTTTTCTGTTGTTTTTTTTTTAAGTGTTTGAAAAGGTAAAAATGTTACCATCTTCGGTAGAAACTTAAAATCATAGTTTGACACAAAGGCACATTCCTCGTTCCATATGCTAGGACAAAAATATACAAATGCTCCTTCTTCATTAGTGCTATTAGAGCATGGAATGGGTTGCCTGAGCTAGCCAGGAAAACTAGTGACTTAGCAGAATTCAGGTCATTGGTTAATATGCATGACTGAATGCATGACGCGTAGGACGTAATCATCTTCTTCTAACGTCTGTATCATATAAGATAATATATATATATATATATATATATATATATATATATATATATCAAAAAACTAGTCAAGGAATAAAAGAAAAGTGAAAAGATTTGTTAAAATTAATATAAATGTATTAATTCATCCATTTGAACTTCCCCAGAGTCTGCTATTAAATAGTTAGTACATGTATTCGTAAGCCTTGCAGAGTTAGCGTCCTTTCAAGAGTTCAACACAAGACTCCAACCTGGACCCCGGGTCCCCAACGATTTCCTTTTATAGTCTGCAGCCAAGTCTTGGTGAGTGTCAAACTGCTCACAAGGCCTGAAGACAAAGTAACCAAACCAAAATAAACACAGGGTAAAGGCTACTAAAGACTAAGACACGCTCATATACAAGACACACACATACACAAGTACAAACATAAAGGCCAATAAGACACACACTCATATGCAAGGCAGACACACACATACACAAATAAAAAAAAAATAAAGGCACACACGGAACCTAAACACGCAACAAAGTTTGCAAGGATATTTGTTGTTTATAGGTTGGAAGAAACAAGTCCTTTTACGTATTAAGTACATATTAATTGTGGAACCTTTCAACAAAACATATATACCCGGCTGACGTTATATACAGATACCCAACTTCAATAGCTGACTTCCTCTCTTCTTGTTTACTGTTATGACATGATTAGAAGTTAGTTATTTGTTTCGGGAATAAGGGGAAAGTTTTACTTAGCGACAAGTGACGTGACAGATCTTTAAAAAACAAGAACGCTCTAAGTGACGCTAAAAAGAAGACGCTTCGTGTAGAGCAGTACAATAGAAATACGGATTTACGGACATAACTGACATCGGACGATTCCCTTCGTGATTATTAAATATATGTGTAGACCAACATCAGCGTCGACTACATATTTTGATTGTTTCGGCCTTTCGCCGGTGTTACTGAAGTAGTTTGAGTTCAGTGTTACTTCCAGTCAGACGTAGATCTACACTAGTTATATTTCAAAGAATCAACACCGCACGGAAGCCTTAACATTACACACTCGTCACTTCCGCCCAAGTCCCCTAACTCTCGATACCCAACACCTGGTCGTGTGTCACGGTTGACCTCACACAGTAACCGTGTCACCCCAATAAGTAAAGCATCGCATTAGGTTTGAAAGCTTTCAACGCTAAATATAAAAAAAAACAAACTCACTGCATGACAAAAGCAAGCGTGTAGCCCAGGCCTCACCAGTAGCAGAGCAGACGGTACGTTGAACTTGAGCCAAGTCTCCTGTAGGACACCAGTCAGAAACGCCGACATCCTTGGGGACATCACCTTCGCTCAACATAGAGCTGACCCTGTACTTGCCAAGGTGTAGGTCACTCTGCTTAGCTGGTTCAAGCGCAGTACTCACTGGGCAGACCTGCAAACAAATATATACACACTGGTTACTACACGATGGTTTTATACAAGTGGACTCTATATTTCCCCGAGATGGCAAAGCACGTCATTTCCTGGTGTCGTCTGCCCATAGCTTTAACTTCTTTCGTCTGCCTCTCCTCCTTTACTCTGGTACTGTTCCTTGTAGGAAAGTCTTTACAAACAATCATGGACGTTCCTTCAGAAAGGAAGATCTACAAGAAAACAAAAGATGACTAAGACTGAGACTAAGACTGAGACTAAGACTGAGACTGAGACTGAGACTGAGACTAAGACTAAGACTGAGACTAAGATTGAGACTCAGACTAAGACTGAGACTAAGACTAAGACTTAAGACTAAGACTGCTTTATTGATCCTTACGGAAATTTGTTGTGATTACAAGGACTCTTTTCTCATATACACTATACAGACAACACAGCACGACAAGAGTCCAGAGTGTACAAGCCTACCTTACAACCAGGAACCCAACACTTTCTGGGTAAATTTATATTAAGTGTGTTTTGTTATAATTTGCAAAGCTTAAAACTAATTAGGAGTATTAGATTGGGTTATACATTTTAAATAAGATGAATCTAGGCCTATTGCGCTGGAACTAATAGAATGTAGACTGTAGGCTTAGTGCGCTATGAGAGCCTAACAAACATATACATCAAAGTTAAAATGCTAAACAAATCTAAATAAGTTTCTTATAAATTACAAACGTTGCTTCAAAAAAAAGAAGATAATTACGTCTTATCTTATATAATACAGACGTTACTTCAAAAAAAGATGATGATTACGTCCTACGGGTCATGCATTCAGTCATGCATGTTAACCAATGACTTCTTCTTATCTTATATATTAGGCCTACAGACGTAGGCCTAACTCTATTGTACTTACACTAGATCTAGATCTAGTTCTTTCTTTTATATAAGCCCCAGTTGTTCTTAAAGAGTTCTCTCTGTAGCACCTTGATCCCCAGTGCTTTTTGGACGGCCTTTTCAACATCTCCCATCGGGAGGTTGTCAAACTCAGGCTCATATTTATCCAGCATGTGCAAGTAAACATTTTCCCCTGTAGAACAATTGGGCCTTTTGGCCTCTAGATCGTCAAGCGTGTCAACAACTTTGAGAAATACAGATTTTTCTAAAGAGTTCAATTTAAAATTGTCCGACATGATAAAACATCTGTAGCTTTCTACTTTGCGGGGACACGACAATTCGTTCACTGACATTTCGTTCACCGACAAATCGTTCACGACTTTTCGTTCACGCGACTATTCGTTCACCAGACATTTCGTTCACCAGACAATTCGTTCACGCGACTATTCGCTCACGCGACTATTCGTTCACGCGACATATCGCTCACGGACTATTCGCTCACAGACAACTTGTTCACCGACAACTTGTTCACCGACAGTTGGTTCACGACAAATCGTTCACGCGACAAATCGTTCACTAACAATTCGTTCACAGACAAATTGTTCACAGACAAATCGTTCACTGGATATTTAAAAAAAACAAAAAATTGCTAGAGATCGGGCGTGATCCGAAATTCTTTGTAAATTTTTGTTTGTTTGTTGTTAATATTTTGTGAACGAGGACAGTATGTCATAAAAAATTATACTTAAAAGAAAAAAGAGATCTTACAAGCAAGCTGAAACATTTAAATGGGACCTCACTTTACTATAGGTAACATTTTTACTTTCAACATGTAGGCCTTCTTTTACACTCTTGTAGTCTTGTTCGACCTACCCATATTTGCTTATCTTCTTAATAGCGGTCCAGATGTTGAATTAACATACCCATTTTATTGATATTTTATTAACAAAAACAAATCTTATCTTATATAATACAGACGTTTCTTCAAAAAAAGAAGATGAGATTACGTCCTACGCGTCATGCATTCAGTCATGCATATTAACCAATTACTCAATTTCTGGTTTCTGGTTACTGGTTTTCTTGGCTAGCTCAGGCACACTAGTATTTTTTCCACAATCCTGTCAGTGTTTTTACGAGACATAATTTAGATTTTTAACAATGGTACTAGATTTGGTACAATACATGGTTTCACTGTTCAACTCTGAACGTCACATACTAGATACAGATCTAAGGTTAATACTTATCAATTAAGACATCTAAGAAAAAAAAAACTAATTACATTTACAACACTAGGAAATATTTTGGTTCCCTATCAAAAAGTTATAAATTTATCGCAATTTAATAGAACAAAATAAAATTGTTTCAATAAATTTGTTATTGAAGTCCAAGCAATCAAATTAGTCTACCAATGGGTGGTCACATATAGAAACAAGTTAACTAAAATAAAAATAAAATATAACTTCTTTTAAACTTGATGGAAAGTACTATACTAGTGTCTAGTAGATATTTTCAATGTTAACAGATTGAACATGTGTATAGGCAATGTCCAATAAAGTTTTATGACTTCGAGCCAGTCTGTCTAGCACTCAACTAGGTGTTAACTAGAGTATCCAGATGAATGGGTAAATTCCCGGTAGATGAAAAAAAAGAGGGGGGGGGTGTAAAGGTATATTAAAGGTGAAAGTAAAAATGTTACCTATAGTAAAGTGAGGGCCCGTTTAAATTTTTCATCTAGCTTGTAAGATCTCTTATTTATTTATTTATTTTTATTTTAAGTATAATTTTTATCACATTCTGTCCTCATTAACAAAATATTAACAACAACAACAACAACGAAATTAAATAAACTCGGATTAGACCTGATCTCTATAGAATTGTTTTTGCATTTGGAAATAATAGCTACAAAAGTTTTAATGTAAAAAAATTAAACACGCGACGAGAATATATAATATTAACAATATGTTACTATCCAGTGAACGATTTGTCTGTGAACAATTTGTCCGTGCCGTGAACGAATAGTCGCGTGAACGATTTGTCGCGTGAACGATTTGTCGTGAACCAACTGTCGGTGAACAAGTTGTCGGTGAACAAGTTGTCTGTGAGCGAATAGTCCGTGAGCGATATGTCGCGTGAACGAATAGTCGCGTGAGCGAATAGTCGCGTGAACGAATTGTCGGATGAACGAAATGTCTGGTGAACGAATAGTCGCGTGAACGAAAAGTCGTGAACGATTTGTCGGTGAACGAAATGTCAGTGAACGAATTGTCGTGGAACCCTACTTTGCCCACAAAGTTGATGACGTGGCTTACCAAGTACGTAGATAGAGCACATCTTTTTTAAATCAACTCCATCGATTGGATGATTTTTTTTTTATGCGTAGCGCATGCGTGGGCTGTCTAGATTTATTCCTGTCTAAACCGGAAGATAGTCATTGTTAGTTTTTTTTTCAAATTAGATATCATGTGACTTATTTTTAAACAACGCTTCGATCTAGATCTAGTATACACATCATGGGCGTAGCCAGGAGAATTTTAGGTGAGATTATAATACTAAACCATCACTTGCCCCAGCGCAGCCAAGGGGATTTTGAGTTTACGTAATAAATGGGGTTCCTAATATATCTTCCCTCTTAAACACTAGTTTGTTATTTGTGAAACACAAATATTCTACACCATTAATAAAGTGCAGTGAAATTGAAAATAACTAAATGTGGCTCAACAAAGATGGCTGAGACGGATTTTAGGAGTCAGTCATAGAGATTGGGACTCATCAAGAAAATCGCAAGCAGGTCCTCAGAGCAGGTGGGAACTTGCCTTAGCTGACATAGAAGAGAGCACCTGGTGCATGCGGCCTCAGAAAGAGACAGCTGCAGGCTACTCATAAAGGCCGCGGGATATATATTTGAGACCAAAAAAAAATCCGCCTCCGAGGACAGATCAGACGGCGAAAATTTTAATCGACCACAATGACAATGATTACGCTTGTCCTAGATGTGGCAAAATATGTAGGTCATCATAGTTTCTCACCAAGTCTAGTTGTCCCTACAGTCCCTGGGTTCAGCTGTAATTACGTCAAACACTTTACAGCTCGACCAAAACACAGAAACTTTATTCGACTTCATGGCACATATCACACGCTGGTCTCTCGTCTGATAACTAACACACTTCCGGTCATTCGCGCATGCGTTCCAACCGACATATATCTGTAAAAATAGATTATGCACACATAAAGACATTCACCCGTGACAAATATGCTGAAAGAAATGTGCTTAGACACAAGAACAACAAAAATGTTTTGAAAAACCAACTGACTTGAAAACAAATAGCCTACATCTAGAATCATTCAGACATTTATAATAGTCCGATCTAGTTATATACGACAGCGATTCTTAACCTGTGAGTCGCGACTCTTTAGGAACTAGTGCGGTATACTTTTGTTTTTTTTTTGGTAGCCTAAGAATATAGATTTTTTTTTGTTTGTTTATTTTTTGCTTTTCTAACTTAACATACCATAATTAGAACGATACAAAGTTTTTCCGTTGTCTGTTACTTTTTTTTTACTACGATTGTCATTCAAGGATAGATGTTGCAGACAACTGATTCAGAATAGATGTTGCAGACAACTGATTCAGAATAGATGTTGCAGACAACTGAATTAGAATAGATGTTGCAGACAACTGATTCAGAATATATGTTGCAGACAACTGAATTAGAATTGGTGTCAAAGAAATAAGCTACATGTAAAAAAGAAAGAAAAAACAAGCATGAAATAAAGGAAAAAACAAAAACAACAAACAAGCATGTGGTACTTAAAAGGTCTATCTGGTTGTTCCATAGATGACCCCCGCCTTTGGTGGTTTATCTCCCTTTTCATTTGCCATGATGTGTCCAGGCATCCACTGTAATGTGAGTGTGATGTTTACTCTTGACTGTCGTGCGCGCGTGAAGTTTTCTTTGCATTTAATATTGGTGTTTTAGCGTATGGGAAGTAGTTTCTTTTAAGTGCGTTTTGTTGTCTAGAATAGTGTGTGTGTGTGTGTGTTTACGTCATCCTTAGTTCCCGCGAGAGAGAGAGAGAGAGAGCTTCTTTTGTGAGCTAGGTAGCTGGTTTTGTTGGTTCCCCCTTGTAAGGGTACGTAACTACATAGTTTTATTAAGTAAGCTGATCTTTCGGTACGGGTGTCGCTATTGAAAAAGTTCTTTCTTGTAGCGGCATCGCTAGATCTAGGTTTTCTTGTCGTTTCTGGGTGTTAGGCTTTGGGCTATGAGAAAGTGTGTCGTCTTTCCGCCCTTGGAGTTGTGCAGTAACTATTGTTGTTGAGGTGTGAGCGTGAAGGTGTGTTACGGAAACTTGTTGGTGTGATACTAGACTAATTATTAATCAAATGCTAACTTCAATGATATTGATGTATATGTAAATATGTTTGAAAATTACAATTGATTATAATTAAATATTGTTCCTGTTGACAGCTGTTGTTATTCACTAAATGTTCAGTTGAATAACTGGTATTCAATGTCTGTATTTTACATGCTATTACCTTTAGGTTCTTGTGTTACTCTATTCAGGCTGGGGATACGGGACCATAATATCATACCCTACCTAAGCGACGAAACCCACCTGACATTGACATCATCTGGTGCAGTGGCGTAGCTAGGACTTTACCATCATTTGGGGCTTGACATCTTTGGGTGGCCCTGCATTTTGCGTAATATTTAAATATTTAATGTAGAAAACAATTTCAAACACTTATTTGAAGGGTCCCCCCCCACACACACACAAGTGGGGTCTCGGGGAGATTATCAAATTCTCCAACTTCCTCCCCCACCCTAGCTACGCCACTGATCTGGTGGAGTATCATGATTAATGTTTTCAACTCTCTTGGGCTGGAGGAGGTGCTGCTGTAGCTTGCAGAGTGGATTGGGAGTCTGTAAAGACAACAATATCCGATCAAACTGTATTCCAGCAAAGAAATTTGTTTTCAACTGTCTGCTGGTTGCCTCCATTTCGGCCTGGTGAGGTTTAACAAATTTTTAATCTTATCTTTTAGCCAGACGTTTTTATTTGTGTGTATCGTCTGAACCTTAAAAAAAACCCAGCCAACATGATGACCATTAAAAATTAGGACTATGGTCAGTTTGGATCAATGTAAGAAAGAAATAATTTTACTTAATTAATTAACTAATTAATACTAAATCTTGGCCCATCGTGGCACACATTTTCATTGTCGTAAATGTTGAAAATTCAACATTCGGTTCGTTAGTGGTACAGCAAAGTCTGCTCTTTGATTTATTAGTTAAAATCTACCAGTGGCTTAGCTAGGAAATTAATAATAATTTATTTATAAAGCGGTGTTAACAAACAAAATGTAGGCCCAAGGCGCTGTAATAACATTACAAACACAAACACGAGAGCTAAAATGATAAACTAATCTTAAAAAGTTTTAAAAAGGTAGGTCTTAATGTTCTTCTTGAATGTAGTGTAGCATGTTGTCTGTCTGAGATCAATGGGGAGTGAGTTCCAAACCTTTGGGCCGTGCACTGAAAAAGCCCGCAGACCGTAGCTTTTGAGGGAGAAACGTGGCACCACTAGAAGTGTTGAGTCCATTGAGCGCAGGGCTATCTGGGGGACATATGGAGTGAACAGTTCGCTAAGGTACAAGGGCATCTCATTGTTATATATACACTGATGACAAAGTGTGGCGACCTTGTAATCGATTCTCGCTTTCACAGGAAGCCTATGAAGCGTGCGCAAGAGCTTAGCAGCAGAATCTTGTCTTGTTTTTCTAAGGACTATTCGTGCGGCGTTGTTCTGTATATGTTGCAGTTTGGCTATTTTGTCATCGTGTATACCTGCTAGCACGGCGTTGCAGTAGTCAAGGCGGGAGAGTATGAAAGCCACAGCTAGGTTTGACTCTGTTGTTAAATATGGCCGGATCTGGCCTAATCTGCGGAGCTGCAGATAAAGACCCTTGCAGAGCTGACTTATGTGTGGGTCGAAAGATAGTGTTGAGTCGAAGAAAACTGCAAGATTCCGCACTACATGGCAGTTCGTGATAAAAAGAGAATCTGTGCTTTCGACTTTTGAGACGTTGTTCCGAGTGCCAATCTTAATTATTTCTGTCTTGTCTTCGTTCATATATTCTCAACCATCCAATTGCTCACCCTTGCAACGGTACTACTGATTTTCTCTGCCGGATGCGACACCTCTGATGGTACTGAGGAATCGTATAACTGTGAGTCATTGGCAAAGAAATGGTATTAGCCATAATTTGGGCGCATCTGCTCTTCGGGGGCCCTTGCATTTTGCGAAATATTTTTATGTAATGTAAAAAAAAAATTCTCATTTAGGGACCCCTCAAGTGGGGGGCCAGGAAAATTTTCCAATTCTGCCCCTCACTCTCCCCACTCTAGGTACTCCTCTGAAATCTACTAACTTTCTCAAAGACTACTATGGAACTAATATGTCTAACATGGCGAATGTTCCCCTCATTTTTTTAAAATAGATTTTTTTCATTAAAGTAAAATGTGGAAATGGGTTTACCCGTTTAGCCGACATATTCATATCAAATATAAAATACTGTGAAAACGGGTTTACCCGATTTGTTAAAAAAGTTTCTTTTTTTTTATAGACATAAATTTAAATTTTCAGCGCCTTTTATTATAATATAATATGATATAATATTGCCTTGTTCAGAAGAAAGAAAAGTTGTTTTTTTTCCAGTGGCTTTTAGATTCTGTGTCACTTGCAAACTTACTTTATTCCTTTCCATTAGGACTAAAACAGAAAGATTTAAAAACTCCTTCATCCCACTTTCGGTCAGTGTTACAAGGTCATCTGTCGTCATCGAGAAGTTCATAGAAGTCTAATTCATAAAGCCCTGGTTGTGAGTGTGTATGTGTTTCGTGTGTGAATGTTGTTCGTATTTGCATCTATATTGTTATTGTACAGTTGTTACGCTGAGGTTGTCAATTGTTGTCAAACTGAATTTCCATTTGATTGGATCAATAAAAATGATCTTTTCTTTTACTTTATTACATGCTCGGTTTTTACTTTATTACATGCTTGGTTTTTACTTCATTACATGCTTGGTTTTTACTTTATTTGCTTTGGTTTTTACTTTATTAATGCTTAGTTTTTACTTTATTAATGCTTGGTTTTTACTTTATTAATGCTTGGTTATTACTTTATTAATGCTTGGTTATTACTTTATTAATGCTTAGTTTTTACTTTATTAATGCTTGGTTATTACTTTATTAATGCTTGGTTTTTACTTTATTAATGCTTGGTTTTTTACATTATTACATGCTTGGTTTTTTACATTATTACATGCTTGGTTTTTTACATTATTACATGCTTGGTTTTTTACATTATTACATGCTTGTTTTTTTTTACATTATTACATGCTTGGTTTTTTTACATTATTACATGCTTGGTTTTTTACATTATTACATGCTTGGTTTTTTACACTATTACATGCTTGGTTTTTTACATTATTACATGCTTGGTTTTTTACATTATTACATGCTTGGTTTTTTACATTATTACATGCTTGGTTTTTTACATTATTACATGCTTGGTTTTTTACATTATTACATGCTTGACTTTTTGTCTCTTTACGTGCACGGTTTGTTTTTCTTATTAAATTGTGATAGAAATATCTAGTCACCAGAGACGAGACCCATGACGGAGTGGGTCACGTGGTACACAGTACTGACTGGCAGAACTGTTTTGTTTGTTTGACATGTTTCGGATGTTCCTTCAGAGTTGACAACTCCATACTATAACGTAGTTCTTGATATTTATTGTATCTCTAAATCTATGGCCATGCTCGTCTGCCAGTTTTCTTTCGTTCTGTGACTTCTGTTTAACTTATCAATTTTTGAGTTGATAGTGAGTTGTGAAGTTTAAAATAGTCTTCAATCTTTCCCTTTTGTACCACTAATCTTTTTTTATATGGCCTATAGCAGTCTAGGTCTACGATTAATGCAAATGATAATGTATTTAGATTTATATAATCACTGGATTTAACATTTAAGACGTTTCAAAGAATTCAATGAACACTCCCGTCGTCTGATCTTCAGCTCTTCAGTGATGAAATAAAAAAAAATTAAAAACAAGCAATAGAAAAAAAATATATACTTTTTAAAAACAAGCTTACTGCCATTTACTGAAAAGTACAGGGTTTATGTTAATTATGATCTAGGTTCACAGTCAGCAATAAACAAACAACAACCATTAGTGTCATGGCGGAGAATGATACTTTATTATATTGAACGCGTGCACCTTTGCGCACCATATCAACATCCCCTTTTCTTTAAAAAAAAAAAAATAAATAAAACATTTCGGGGAGTATCATAGAAAAAAAATAAAACAACAACAACATAAACAACTAAACGTAACATACATGTATACGCTTCAATCAATATGAAACATATCACATTTAAAAATCAACATTCAATAGTTCATTAAGACACATAGTCATTGAATCTTGTCGGTTTCTTCAACTGATCCCTTGGTCGCAGGGAATGATAGGTTGATGAGTGGCGAACGTGTTGATCCTGAGTTCTATTGTCCTGTATGTTGTTATCAGTATCGGGAAATATATCTTCTTCTGTTTCTCTGTTCGGGTTAATATGCACTCTGTTTCTTTGGTACACTGCACCATTGTCACCTCGAATAATGTAAGCTCTCTGATTGACTTGAGACTGGATTCTTCCACGTCTCCATGTAGGGTCATTAGGAGATTGGAAATAGACCATCTGTCCAGTTTTCAGCTGACTTAAATTTCTTGACCTCTTATCATAAGATGTTTTTACACTCATCTGACGTTTTTCTTTCCTTCTCATAATGTTCTCTTGACATGTGGAAATCTTAATGTTACTCCTTTTGTTTGGTATCAGTGTTCGAGTCATCCGACCAAAAAACATCTGAACTGGGCTTAGATTTGTGTCTTGCCTTGGAGTATTTCTAAATTCCAGAAGAGCTTCATAAGCATCTGACTTTGATTCTCTAGATTTCTTCATTATGTTCTTCAAAATTTTAACTGCTGACTCAGCTTTTCCATTGGATTGATGGTGTCCTGGAGAAGATTTCAAATGAGTCACTCCCCATTCCATCATAAATTTGGAAAAATATTCCGATGTGAACTGAGGTCCGCTATCAGATATACAAACTTTGGGCACCCCATATGTTGCAAATAAAACTTTCAGTTTCTTTATAATTGCGTGTGTTGTTGTCAACTGCATGTTTTCTACCTCTATGAAATTGGAATAATAGTCCACTATGGCTAGATATTGTTGGTCACACATTTGAAATAAATCAATTCCAATCTTGTCCCACGGATTAGAACCTATTTCGTGATGTATTAATTCTTCTCTCTGGTTTGCTGGTTTATTTTTCTGACAAATGTAACATGAATTGGCTATTTCCTGTATTCGAGCTGATAATCCAGGCCAGAAAACTGTTTCTTTTGCTCTTCTTTTCATTGAGTCTACTCCCAGATGTGATGCTTGGAGTTTTTCTTCTATTTCCTTGCGAAGTGATATCGGTATGATTATTTGTTCTCCTTTCAACAGGAGTCCGTCTTCGTATGTTAACATGTCTCTTAGTGAAAAATATTGTTTGAGTTCAGGTAAACTATTATGTTTGTCTGGCCATCCATTTAGGATATACTGAATAAGTGTTTGTATTGTTCTATCTTTCTCTGTCTCGATTCTGACTTTCTCCAGCACTGCATCTGGTATTGCCAGTCCGACTGTATTGACACAAACATCAGGGATATCACTCTTTTCCTCTGATGGGTCTCTACTCAAAGTATCAGCTATGAACAAATTTTTGCCTTTGACATATTGAAACTGGATATCGTAACGATAAAGACGCATCATTAGACTTTGTAGCCTTCTCGGAGCAGAACTGAGTGGTTTTTGAAGGATGTTTTCCAGTGGTTTATGGTCATTCTGAACTATAACTGTCCTGCCATACGTATACTGGTCAAAACGTTCCAAACCAACAACCACTGCTAACAATTCTTTTTCAATCTGTGCCCATCTTTTCTGAGTATCAGTTAATGATCTAGAAGCATATGCTATTGGACTGCCATCTTGTAATAACGCTGCTCCTAACTCATTTTGGCTACTATCTGCTTGTAATGTAAGCTCTTTGTTAGGGTCAAAATATATCAATGTGCCATGAGTCGATATTTTCTGTTTTATCTTGTTGAAAGCTCGTGTGCATTGATCAGACCAAACAAATGGTGTGTTCTTTCTGATCAACTCTGTTATGGGCTGTAAATCTGTCGACAAATCTGGAACAAATCTTGCAAGATATTGAACCATGCCACAGAATCTTCGGACTGATGAAATATCTTTTGGAGCATTCAAACTCAAAATCGCAGATACTTTGTTCGGGTCTGGTTTTATTCCTGCTTCTGTAATAATATGACCCAAAAAATTAATCTCAGCTGTTCTAAAAACAGACTTTTCATGGTTCAGTTTAATCTTCTTTTCTTGACATCTCTTCATCAACTCTCTTAGGTTAATATCATGATTTCTGAGTGCTTCTTCTTTCGTTCTTCCTCTTCCTACCACTATAATATCATCAACGTAATTGAAACAGCCTTTCAGTCCTTCTAGTGCTAGATTTAATCGTCTCTGAAAAATTTCTGAACTCACTTTCAGTCCAAATGGTAATCGTTTCCATTTGTATCTACCAAAAGGGGTTATCATTGCTGTCAAATTAGATGACGCTGTGTCTAGTCTGACATGCCAGAAAGCTTCTTGCACATCCAATTTGCTGAATATTTTGGCATCGTTCAAATCTGCCAATATGTCATCTAAAGTAGCAAGATTATAGAATTCCCTTAGTAAAACTTTATTCAGGGCTTGTGGATCTATGCAGATCCTAATTTTTCCATTAGCTTTTTCCACAATTGCCATCTGACTCACCCAATCTGTAGGCTCTATCACTGGTTCTATGATTCCTCTCTGCACTAGGGTCTTTAACTCCTCCTTAACTCTTTCTTGTAAAGCAATAGGGATCTTTCTACACGGCAGAACCTTGGGCTTAATGCTGCTATCAATCTTTAAAGACACTTCTCCTAAGTCACCCAAATCACCAGTAAACTTTGGACTATAGTCTTCTTCTTGGTTATTCACTACTGATGCTATGAACCTATCTTTATTGACTTTGATTAACTTCATTCTTGTTAAAGTTTCATGACCTAGAAGGCATGCTAGATTATTTGGTACAACTATATATTCCACCTCAAATGTTTCGTTAGTTTTCTCATTTCTCGTCGTTAGAGTGGCTTTCCCTATGGGTCTCATTTCAGTCTTATTCCACATTAGTAATCTTTGCGTTGCCTTTTCTATCTGATTCTTATTTACGTATTTTTCCTGGATGGTATTTACATCAGCTCCACTATCCATTTGAAACCTTACACGGTGACCATTTACTGTCATAACTGCTGTCATCCTTTTCGTTTTGTGGTTCTCCAAAGACATCACCCATTCATTTTTTACCATCATGACATCATCTCTTGTGTCCGACTGTAGCTGTCTTTCATCGTTAGACATATCATCTGACACCTGCTGAATTTTCTTTTTGCACATCACAGCAAAATGATGTCTCCCCTTGCATGCTAGGCACATTTTACCCCATGCAGGGCACTTTTCTTTAATGTATTCGTGAATCCTTCCACAATACCTGCATTTACCTTTCTGAATGTTTGTTCTTGAAGGTGTTGATACTTTCTCAATGATTGGAGGGTCGGCTTGTATTTGTCTCAACTGTTTGTTGGCGGTCTCGTATGCTCTGCAAATATCTCTGCACCTTTCCAATGTGAGACTACTATCTTGTAGCAATTTCATTTTGAGGCATTCATGTCTAATACCAAGAACTACTCTGTCTCTAATCAAGCTATCTTCCAGGCGTTCAAAACTACACGTTTTTGCAAGTCTTCTCAGATTTGTTATGTACTTTTCAATGTCCTCGCCTTCTTGCTGTTCACGCGTATTGAACACATAGCGCTCATAAGTTTCATTCGTTTTTCCAATGCAAAAACTTTCAAATTTGTTCACTATTTCTTCCATCTTTCTTTCTTTTCCCTTCTCAATTTCAAGACCATCATATATGTCCATCGCTTTTGTTCCTATAATTGTTAGAAAGGTGGCCACTCTGACCTCCTCTGATTCTTCCGACAATTTAATGGCCAACTCATAGTTTCGCCAGCTCCGGTGAAACTTTTGCCAATTAGCGGCCATATTTCCTTCTACCTCGAGCGGCTCGGGTACAGGAAGGAAATTTCTAGCTGCCATTGCACGGCGTAGCCTTGAATTGTTGTCTATTTATTAATGCAAACAATTAACCTTTATATACTGATTAATGATTACCTCTGATCATTAATATACCGCTGCCACCATGTTAATTATGATCTAGGTTCACAGTCAGCAATAAACAAACAACAACCATTAGTGTCATGGCGGAGAATGATACTTTATTATATTGAACGCGTGCACCTTTGCGCACCATATCAACAGTTTAGCTTTCTGCTATATAAAAGAAAATTAATTAATTAATACTAAAATGATTAACTAATTGGGTTTTTTTTTTCTTGATTGATTCGTGTATTGTCATCGAGTGTGAATAATTATGAAAAATTTCAACTTGATCCGAGAATGGGAAGTGGGAGAAAAAGCAAGTCAAGCCGTAATAAGGGGATTAAATCCATATATACATCTACATCTCTCATCAAGCAGCATTTATTCCTCTTATTTCGATATCAAACAAAATAATTAACGACCAATAATTAATTAACTAATTGGGTCACTTTGACTGATTCATGTCTTGCAAGGTTCAATGAATAATTGTGCAAAGTTTTAACTTGATCCGAGAATAGGAAATGAGAGAAAAACATTTTCAACTTTTCACCAGACAGACAGACAGACAGACAAGGCTAGTTAATATAAGCTTTGTAAAAACTTTAACTTCGATGATATTAGAAGTATTTTATTACATTTTGCTAATAAAAGAAATTACAATTATCAGATTTTAGTCCGCATCTTGAAATGGGCCGCATGCGGTAACTGCCTTTCATTTCTGTCTGATTTTAAATATTATGAAACTAAAAATAACATGAAATTGAGTTCGGAAACTGGTATTAAAATAATAATAGACTAATATACTGAAGGAGCCATACGAAGTTTCTATATAAAAAATTACCATTTCCGTTAATAAAATCAGATTTTTAGTTTTGATTATATTAGCTTCGGAATAAAATGTATCAAAGTAATCATATATCACTAAGGACGCTACCAGTGGGAAAGAAGTTATCATGTATAAAATTGTAAGCACAAAGACCATTTTGACCACTCGCCTTTCTTTAGTTGCTAGGAGACTTCCCGAGCGAGAGTTGCCAGTTTGGTCTAGAAGAGCGAACTGTCTGCGAACTCTTGATGATTGTTGCAGCCCTCTAAACATTAATACCGAGCAGACGAGAACAAGAAAGGGCGCGAACACGCACAGGAAAAAACCCAAGAAGTAGTAATTAAACCTGTCATACTCGATGTAGAAATCTGTCCAGGTTTCATAAAATATTGTCGAGTTGGTGTCTTTAACAAAACTAAAAGAAAAGACAAGAGGCGAATAATAAGCAACAAAAATTACAACAATAACTGTCACGATCAGTTTGCCGTGTCTGGCGATAAAGGACGAATGAAAATGTATTGGTCTAATGACACATAAGCATCTTTCTATAGAGATAAACATGGTCAGGCCTGACGAAAGGTCTTTACATAAAGCTTTTATTATCCAGAGAAAATTGATAAATGCTGTGCCGTCCACACTTATCGGTCCTAGTTCTGCGTCTCCGATAAAGCCCCTAGTCATTGCTGCGTGAAAGACAGCCAGTACCAGGTCCGTAGTGGACAGCCAGAACAGGGTGAAGTTGACCCTCTCTTTCAGCCCTAGTTTCACAAACACGGTGATGTTAATAAGGTTGGACAGCATGCCAAGGGCTGTCAAGCAATTGGAGGCCACGACACCGAACCAAAAAGCAAAATAAAATATGAACTCGTCCGGTAAGATATCACTCCAGTCGATGGAATTTACAGAGCTGGAGTTTGACATTTGATAGGGCGCCTTAAGTTTCCTATTCTCTACGGTTTTAAATCTACAGATCCACAGGTAAGTTCAACCTCCTGTTTGTCTATAGCAGCACGGAGTTTAATAGCTATAGAGTAAAGTAACCCTCATTAGATAAAAAAAAATTTTTTTGGACAATTTGACAAATAATGGCGTAATTTAAATACAAAATCCTTTCTTTAACATCGTATTAAAAATCAATAAAAAAAATCAATGTATAATAATACGACGTTTGATAAGTCGACAATGGGTCTACCCCTAATTCCCTATAGAATGGCTTTTCAGTTTCGGCATCCCTAGCTTTCAACAATTGAGATCAAGATGTAGACTCGGTACAATGAGAACTTCACATTGATCTAAGAATCTTGACATTGTCTGGAACCAGTAGCTACTTTGGTAAATACAACTTGACCTATGTCCTCGATGTGCTGTCTTGTTAGAGTCATACGAACAAATAATTCAAACGCTGGCAATGACATCACCCCAACCAAAAAGAGAAGCCCCACGAATGTGAACAGCACTTGTAAGGCTGTTCTAATTAGTGAGCGCCACCTGTCGAACTATGCTTTCTGTGATCACGTGACATACTAGACTTATCTTATATCTCCTGAGAGTGGGTTTATTTCCATTGAAAGAGTTCAATATTTTATCTTAGAGTATAGAGTATAAGCAAACTTAAAGACTTATTTAAAGCTGATTTCTGATTGGTCAAACCTGATCGCCTGATGTTTAAAAGCGAGGACTGCCAATTATAGCGATTCTTTGTTGTTTAGTTTTGGGAAATACTGCATTCCTCACCAATCTTTCAACTCGAAGACAAGTCTTATTATTAGTTTCGTATTCTATTATTCCCAGAGTTGTCAGATAATTTCAAAATTTAACTTTCGCATTAAAACCAGCTACAAGAACTTCGAAGCAGGACGTTTTGGCGCGAGCCGTTTTGGTGACGGGACGTTTTGGCGCGAAATACATTATGAACGTTTATTGTATTATTTCTTTTAAAAGAATTATTCATATCTATGTTTTGCATGAGTGTTTGTGTTAAGACATATTTTTCACGTATTAATATAAATGTGTGTTTGTTTTTCACATCATTTTCTTTAATAAACATTTTGGCTTATGTATGTGTGTTTATTAAGAGGCGCACTTTTATTTTCAAAAAAGTTTTTAAAGATATTACTTTAAAATTAAAAACAAAAATCGCGTGAGAGAGGGGAGGGGTGGAGGAAAGAGTATATACAAGGAGTGAAATGTGAGCAGAAGAGAGGGGCCGGGATAGGTGTCACATGTAATGACCATTCCCAAGGAGATGATCGCCAGACGCATGACGCCAACGACCAGTGCTCGGTGCTGGTCTTGTCTTCATTTGTTTAATTCTACCTGCGTCAATGCGAGATGTGTCACCCAAACCACCCCTACCCAATTTCTCAAAATATATCTTTCACGTTAGAGTTTGTACTGACCACATTCCGTGTCTTGATCTTTACTATGTGTGTGGAGTTATTGTCGTCATTCAGCGTAATAGAGCTTTAGATGTTAACATGGTTTTTGTTATATTAAAGTGTGACACTTAGCTAGTTCGTATATTACACTAATGTCAAATAAAAAAAAATCTTTTGGAAAGAAATCCAAAAATGTCATCCAGTGCGATTAGCAGAACTCACATATAGCATGTCATTACCATTCAGGAATCTGACTTGTTATAGACCTATATTCATGAAATAAGCAAAACCTTTAAAATTTAAAAAAAAAAACAATTCGCTGAACGGTGTTAGAATTCATACTATACATACAATATTATGGTAGAGTGAAATAAACATTGTTATAAAAGCTACGTGATTATTAAATTATCGTCAAATGATATCTCGCGCCAAAACGTCCCGTCGCCAAAACGGCTAGCGCCAAAACGTCCCGTCGCCAAAACGGCTCGCGCCGAAACGTCCCGTCGCCAAAACGGCGGTGCCAAAACGGCGGCGCCAAAACGTCACGTACCGAAGAACTTTTATAAATATCAATGCCATACTGGACAAAGTCAAGAAAATAATTAAGTAGACTAATACAAAAAGTACACTGAGTATACAGTGTTTCGCCAAGCATGTTACGTTGTCTGATAAAAAACAGTAGATCTCAAATTATGCATTGCAGTGGTTCTTAGTAGGCCTACTGGTTGATCTTTTTTTTCTTTGCAACGTTATGTTACCATTGTTTATGTGTTGACTGTTGCTATTGTGTCTGTGTTGGTGTGTCATTGTGTCTGTGGTCAGGGCCGGTCCTACAGGTTGCGGGGGGGGGGGGGGGGGGGGGCACGACAATTCGTTCACGACTTTTCGTTCACGCGACTATTCGTTCACCAGACATTTCGTTCACCCGACAATTCGTTCACGCGACTATTCGCTCACGGACTATTCGCTCACAGACAACTTGTTCACCGACAACTTGTTCACCGACAGTTGGTTCACGACAAATCGTTCACGCGACAAATCGTTCACGCAACTATTCGTTCACGGCACGGACAAATTGTTCACAGACAAATCGTTCACTGGATAGTAACATATTGTTAATTTTATATATTCTCGTCGCGTGTTTAATTTATTTACAATTTACATTAAAACTTTTGTAGCTATTAGATAGATTTAGAACTATATTTGTATGCCAGTGACTATTGAAGCAAATTAAGCATTTGAACTTCTTGTTTTGGTTAAAATTCGGCTTATTACTGCATATTTGTAGAATGAAAGCCGATTTCTTTTAATCGCGAGTAGGATTGGTGTTTTCCATATTGAATGACACCCTTAAATGACAACTTTGTTTTAAGATTTGCATGAGTTTTCAGAAGATTTTAATAATTTCAGGAGATTTTCATTTTCATTTTCTTAAATTTTATCATTTCAGGAGAATTCCAGGAACCCTTTCATGATAAGTTAAAATAGTTTAATAATTTACACCTAGAATTCGCATCGCGCGGGGCCTATGAAAGTGCGGGGCCCACTGCAACCTCATAGGTTGCTGTGGCCTAAGACCGGCCCTGTCTTTGGTGTGTTGGTATTGTTTTGGGGTGTAGTGCCCTTGTGACAAGTGCAACGGCAAAAATCCGAGCACTCATTCATGAGAAGTGGTTCAAGTCCTGGCAGGAATCCGATAGAGCACGTAGTGTCTGGCAGCACATGCGTCACCCAGATCGCGACTCTCCGTGGTGGCGGATGATGAAGTCAGAGCAGACAATTATTGCGCAGTGCAGGACGGAACACTGTCCTATTGGGGCATATTTTGCCCTGTTCCGTCCGAACTTTGACTCCCGATGCCGTCACTGTGGAGAGAGCGTCGAAACAGTGTCGCGCGTCTTGTACGAGTGTCCCCCAGCTCCGAGGGCTAAGGGGGGACGTGTCTGAGCAGTCACTCGACTTGTATGGTAGCAACGAGGCATTACGCCGAACGGCCCTGTTTCTTGCCAGAGCACTAGGGGAGGATTGAGTCCATCCTGCTCTGATTTTTTAATAGGAGTTCATCTCAGGTGTTTTGTGAGGTGTTGGCTTCTCGTGTGGTGTCTAGGATGTAATTAGTAATGTAATACACATTAATTAATGGTATTGTGCAGGCATTGTACTGAGAATACAGGCAATCAACAATTGATATGTTTATAGATAGAACAAATATAAGAAATAACTTTAAAAAAAAAAACTTATATTAAGTGCAATTTTTTCAATTATTTTGAGTCGAACTTGTAATTAATATTTTAATAGATCTAGACTTAATGTGTGCGATTGGAACTATTTTTACTATTTTTATTTTTGTTCGGCGCAACCTGCACTCAGAGCTACACACTGGCAGAGCCTGAAACGCCGCTGATCCCAAACTGTATCGACACTTGTCGTTCCTTTGGATACATCAGCAGCGTGGAAGGAGGGGGGGTTACTGATGTGTGGACTACATCGTTCCGACCACAGCTAATGCCCAGGCATTCACCTCATTTCTATGAGATGATCCATAGCCGCTTCACGACTGAAGGAGACCATTCCTCGTTCCATATGCTAGGACAAATTTGTACAAAAGCTCCTTCTTCCCTAGTGCTATTAGAGCATGGAATGGGTTGCCTGAGCTAGCCAGGAAAACCAGTGTCTTGGCAGAATTTAAGTCATTGGTTAATACGCGTAGGATGTAATCATCTTCTTTTTTGAAAAAACGTCTGTATTATATGAGATAAGATAAGATTTGAAAGAAGGTCCGTACTAGATTAAGTTACTCGACTTGAATATGAGCTCGAGGGAACAAGCCTCCTTGATGGAAGGACGACACGCTAGCCACTGCACTAGACATGTACTCATGAAATCAGGTTTATAATTATCTATTGTTAGTTTCACATTTTTAGGCGACGATTCTTCAGAAGGTTTATGTCCCATAGGCTGGTATCTACCTATAGAATTGTGACAACTAATTGACAAGATAACTTCTGATTATTTGGTTGATTCGTGGGTTGCTCTGGACAATGAATATTTCTACAAAGTTTCAACTTGATCCAAGAATGGGAATTGGGAGAAATAACTTGTACAAAATGTGTACCAAACAGACAGAAAAAGTTCATATAATTTTATTTTTTTTAATTGAATGAAATACACTCTTAAATATGTACTTCAAATAATGTCTTCCTTATGACATTTTTTTTCCTGAGTTATCTCCCTTCTTTGCTATTTATAAAACAGAACAAAATATGATAACCAATCAACGCAAATGGTCACAATAGAGTTCATATCTTATAAATTAAAGACGTTCCTTCATAACAAACGGTAATGATGTCCTAAGCGTAATCAAGTGTCAGTGTAATAGAATCTGATAAGTCATTGCTTTTCCATGACTGATCCAAGGACGTAATTATCTTCTTTTTTTGAAGTAACGTCTGTATCATATAAGAAGAAGATGAGATTCGGGCAACCCCGTTCCATGCGCTAATATCTCTTGGATAGAAGTGACCAGTGGCGTAGCTAGCAATGTGCGGGTGGTGCGGGCCGCATGGGGCATCAAGTGGTGAGGGGGCATCAAACTAAGAATAAACTTTCTCACTAAAAACAACACATTGTACATACATGAACAAATACAAATTATTGTGTTTGAAATCTTAAAATGTTAACTACAAATTTAATTATGTTGCTGCTTTGTTCATCGGCTTGGTTCTTTCTTCAATTAAATGTAACCTGTAGATCAGCCTTGAGACGTTTACGTTTCAATAGTGGTGCAGAATGATCTATCACACTCACATTGCTAGGTCTAGCGTTTACTTCACCTGTCAGTTTGTTCAAATCTGCTCTCAGCTCTATGACTCGCGTGCATAAAGAGAAAAACTGCTACATTTACATACGTAAAGGGGGGAATGGGCACATTTAGGACAAGTATAAAGAGAAACTGCTACATTTACATACGTAAAGGGGGAATGGGCACATTTAGGACAAGTTTAAAGAGAAAACTGCTACATTTACATACGTAAAGGGGGGAATGGGCACATTTAGGACAAGTATAAAGAGAAACTGCTACATTTACATACGTAAAGGGGGAATGGGCACATTTAGGACAAGTATAAAGAGAAACTGCTACATTTACATACGTAAAGGGGGGGAATGGGCACATTTAGGACAAGTTTAAAGAGAAAACTGCTACATTTACATACGTAAAGGGGGAATGGGCACATTTAGGACAAGTATAAAGAGAAACTGCTACATTTACATACGTAAAGGGGGAATGGGCACATTTAGGACAAGTTTAAAGAGAAAACTGCTACATTTACATACGTAAAGGGGGGAATGGGCACATTTAGGCAAGTTTAAAGAGAAACTGCTACATGTACATACGTAATGGGGGGAATGTGTACATTAAGGCAAGTTTAAAGAGAAACTGCTACATTTACATACGTAAAGGGGGAATGGGCACATTTAGGACAAGTTTAAAGAGAAAACTGCTACATTTACATACGTAAAGGGGGAATGGGCACATTTAGGACAAGTATAAAGAGAAAACTGCTACATTTACATACGTAAAGGTGGGAATGGGCACATTTAGGCAAGTTTAAAGAGAAACTGCTACATTTACATACGTAAAGGTGGGAATGGGCACATTTAGGCAAGTTTAAAGAGAAAACTGCTACATTTACATACGTAAAGGTGGGAATGGGCACATTTAGGCAAGTTTAAAGATAAACTGCTACATTTACATACGTAAAGGTGGGAATGGGCACATTTAGGCAAGTTTAAAGAGAAAACTGCTACATTTACATACGTAAAGGGGGAATGGGCACATTTAGGACAAGTATAAAGAGAAACTGCTATTGGTACACTAAATAAAGAATGTGCCACATATAGGACAGGTCTAAGGAGAACCTGTCACACTGTTGCAGTATTACACAAGAGAAAGAAGAACATGCTACATTTAGGGCAAGTGGACAACTTCCGAGAGAAAGGCAGACCATCTTATCCCATTATCCCGTTTCATTGTGTACTTCACATTCGAGGATTTGTCTCTTTAGCAGGATGTCACCCTAGTCTGAAAACATTTTAGAGTCACCACAGGAGGTAATGTGTGGGTAAAAGATTGTCTCTAGTTAGGTACACAAAAAAATGAATACTACTATTGTTTGTATTTTTTAAAGTGACAATGTCTTGTAGGACGCAATAAACAGTACCTCTGCCTCTGTGGGTTAGTTTGTGTATGTTGCATTTTCTTAGTTGTTTTTACAATATCTCTATTCAAGTTAGAACTTCCTGGGGTGTGTGTGTGCGTGCAGAGAAACCTGGACGCTGATCTCAAGATCGGCTCTAACGATTTTCCTAGAAATGTAACAGTTGGTGTATATCGTTGAAAAAAAGAATTATCAGCTCGTTGGCCACACTGGGGACAACTCTAGTTTGACCGTTATAATTTCTTAAAGAATAAAAAAAAGAAATTAATTAAAATTTGCCTATAAATTTGAGTAAAAAAAAAAAACATACCGAAGTCAGACTGTAGTACCAATACTTGAGTTTATTAATTAAATTTAAAGTTGCTTAATTAAATAAGCTTTCATATAAAAAATACTTGAAATTAAACTTGTGAGAAAACTTTTAGGCCACCTCATTTAATGGGTCAGATCGAGACCAATTGTCATACAGGGCCTGAACACGGACCTGCTACGTTGCAACCTGTGGACAGTCTAGACCAATAGATTATTGACACGTCATAGGTGTGTACGACGTGGCAACGAGTTGATTGTCTCCACTGCCCACGGGTTGCGACGTCGCAAGTCAGAATGGAGGCCTTCTTTAGCAAAAGGTCTCGATTAAATCAAGTGACCGATCGGCTGGTACACAAGCTTTTTTCCTGTCTCATTTTAAATAGTGTGAAACTAAAAATGATGTGAAATTGAGTTCGGAAATTAGCATTGAAGTAATAATAGACTAAGATACTGAAGGAGCCATACGAAGTCCCTATGTAAAACGTTACCATCTCCGTTAATAAAATCAGATTTCTTGTTTCGATCAAATTAGCCTCGGAATAAAATGTATCAAAGTAATCATATATCACTAAGGCCGCTATCAGTGGGAAAGAAGTTATCATGTATAAAATAGCAAGTACAAAGACCATTTTGACCACTCGCCTTTCTTTTGTAGTCATGACACTGCCCGAGTGAGAATGGTCAATTTGGCCTTCAATAGCGAGCGCTCTGCGAACTCTTGATGACTGTTGCAATCCTCTAAACATTAATACCGAGCAGACGAGAACAAGAAAGGGCGCGAACACGCACAGGAAAAAACCCAAGAAGTAGTAATTAAACCTGTCATACTCGATGTAGAAATCTGTCCAGGTTTCATAAAATAGTGTCGAGTTGGTGTCTTTAACAAAACTAAAAGAAAAGACAAGAGGCGAATAATAGGTAATAAAAAATACTAGAATGACTGTAACGATCAGTTTGCCGTGTCTGGCAATAAAGGACGAGTTAAAATGTATTGGTCTTATGACACATAAGCATCTTTCTATAGAGATAAACATGGTCAGGCCTGACGAAAGGTCTTTACATAAAGCTTTTATTATCCAGAGAAAATTGATGAATGCTGTGCCGTCCACACTTATCGGTCCTAGTTCTGCGTCTCCGATAAAGCCCCTAGTCATTGCTGCGTGGAACACAGCCAGTACCAGGTCCGTAGTGGACAGCCAGAACAGGCTGAAGTTGACCCTCTCTTTCAGCCCTAGTTTCACAAACACGGTGATGTTAATAAGGTTGGACAGCATGCCAAGGGCTGTCAAGCAATTGGAGGCCACGACACCGAACCAAAAAGCAAAATAAACTATGAACTCGTCTGGCAGGATAGCACTCCATGTGAGTGAATTAATTGAACTGGAGTTAGACATCGGGGTGATTGATTTCTAATATAGTATTAGATCTATCGATAGATTATAGCTTTATTTGTTGGTCTAAATCATCTATGGCACTACAATGTTAAGTAGCTATAGGGTAGTGTTATCCTGCATTAAATCAGAGAAAAATGTCTGATCCAATGACAAATACTGGCATTCGAATACTTTATTGAAATGTAAGGTCTTTTTATTAACACTGTTTTTTAAATCAATTTAAAAAAATCAATGTATATTTTGTAATTCGTTTAATAAGTCAACATGGGGGCTTATAGCTTATCCCCCCAAAAAAATTGCTTTTCATTTTTTAAATTGATATCTAGATGTGGACTTGAAATCTAGATACAATGAGAATAGAACATTGAATTAAGCCTCTTGACATTTTTCCGGATCCAGTGGTGACTACAGTACATCTTGACCTTTTCAATTTGGATTAACTATTATCCTTCTTACAAACGTTCACGTTGGCATCACTGCAACAAAAGTTGGCATCACTGCAACAAAAGTTGGCATCAATGCAACAAAAGTTGGCATCACTTCATCAAGAGAGAAGGTATACTATTGTTGATAGCACTTGTAAAGCTGTATTAGCCAACTATTGACTTTTCTTTTCATTTCGTTACTTAGACCATCTGTTCAATGATACTTGACGCGTTCAAGAGGCACACTAGACCATCGTGTTACATTTGAAAACAAGTTTGTCGCAATTGAAAGATGTCAATACTTTGTCTCGGTTTATTCAGCTAGATCTAAGTGAAGTTAACATCTTATAAAAACTTGAATACAAATTGGTCGAAATTGATGGTATAGTGTTAAAAAGCGCGAGAGGAGTCTTTGTTTGTTTGTTTTATTTTTTTAATTCGATTATTCCCAGACAGAGTTGGGTTTACATTAACTGATACGCTTGGGATGTAATCATCTTCTGCACTGAAAGAAAAGAACATCTGTAATTATAAGATAACTTGAAGGTTTAGCTCAATGTTTAACTCAGTTACAGCAGCAATGAAATATTTATGCGCCGTATCAAACACAAAATTTGCTTTAACTGTTGTATCAAACTCCTGTTTACTAAATTAAAGGACAGAAAAAAATCTATTTTATGAATAGTTTTATTATTTATGTCTTTATATTTGACTTTGAGTGTCCAAAAAAACTGGCATTTTTTGTTTTGTTTAAATGCCAAATATGCCTACTTAAATGTATTTGATAGCCAAATGTTTTTGTTAGAATGAGTGGTTAAATCTAAATTAGCTAGTGAAGCCTACATAGAATATTTTAAACACACTAGTGTTGTTATATTATTAAGTCATGATAGTAAACAAAGACCAGGTTCAGCGATTCTTTTTCGTTCTGTCACGTATCAAACTTACATATTAATCAGGTATGTAGTGTAATCATGGAACATGGTGTAATTTAGTTTAAATAGATCATTCTAAAGTTAATACAATTCCGATATATTTATCTCGTGTGAAATGAAATATTTTGTTAGCGGCGAAAAACCGCTATTGGTTTTGTGTCGTCCGTCTGTTTAGGTCTCTAAACTTGAAGAGTTATTGCCAATCTGGTTTCATCCTGTTTTGTGTCTTATCCCGGGGATGCTACCCTGCCTCATAGTGACGCCCGGGTGGAAACGATCGTAAGAGGAAACGATTAGGCTAAAGGGTAGCAAAACAAGACTCCCGTGGGGGTGCCAAAGGAGTGCGAGAGCATCCTCATTGCACTGTGCGGAGTTGTAAAAAAGCTCCCACAACCTTGTAAAAATGTTTGTAAAATGTTTTACATGTTTCGGATGTTCCTTCAGAGTTGAAGATAATTACTTCCTAGTCCAAACCTCCCGCAGGACGACGGGGGATGGGAGCGGGCAGGGTTTGAACCCTGGACCATCGATAAATCTGAACGACAGTCCAGCAAACCGCACGACCAGGCAGCCATCCTTGTCACAATCCAGGCGCCGTTCCTCAAGGGGCCGTTACATAAATGGCGTGTCCTGCACGGTTAGCCTGGTATAGAAAAGGAAAATGGCAGGGGTCCCGGTGCATGCTGTCTATGGCCGTGGGTCTGACACCCCGCCAGACAGAACAGTGTACACTGTTCCCATTCAGGCCGGTGAAAGGGAGCTCTTGTTCACTTTTGCTGGCCTGGAGTTCCAAGAGCCGAAGGCTCAACTCTACCTGACAGTTTCAAGAAGAAGAAGTGTCTTACAAAATTTAGATGCAGCTGCCACTTTTTGTTTGGTTATTGTTCTTTAATCGAACCGTTTTGTTTTAAAATAAACTATAAAGGCCTTTTTTTTTTTCAGAACTTACAAAAATTAGTATAGTATAGGCCTAAATGTAAAGGAGACTAGATCTATTAACAAAGATAATTATTGTGTATTCTTCGGTAACCATTATAAGCAGAGTTTTGTTCATTATTAAAATTAATGTTGTACAAATATGTAGGCCTATTACTATTTTTTTGTGTCGTCTAATCTATCAGCAACTAACATTTAATAGAATACGTTTGTTTTAATTTTAAAACAACTAATAAAGCACATTGTATGTATACATATCTTTACCCATTTTTTTAAAAGTGCGATTCAATGGCAGTGGCCCGCATTTTTTTTTTGTATTTCACGTCACAAAAGGAAATGATCCCTCTTCAATACAAACAAGACCACGGCATGAATTTACGGCTGCGTATATGAGGCGAAGTGGCTGAGCGGTAAAGCGCTTGGCTTCCGAACCGGGGACCGGGGTTCGAATCCTGGGATTTTTAATTTCGGGATCTTCGGGCGCCTCTGAGTCCACCCAGCTCTAATAGGTACCTGACATTAGTTGAGGAAAAGTAAAGGCGGTTGGTCGTTGTGCTTGGCCACATGACACCCTTGGTAACCGTAGGCAACGAAACAGATGACCTTTACATCATCTACCCTATAGACCACAAGGGGAACTTTACTTTACTATATTAGTTACTAGAAAGTAACTACTGGAATAGAGTGGTCTGTCCTTGTGACGCAACACTCTCCGAAGAAATACATGTAAATCTATACCGGTGGGCTATGTAAGCTAGGGTTAGGGTTTGCTGACCGTTCAAGGCTAAGTAGATTGCGTTTGTTTATAAAACTGTGACGGAGTAACCCACTGGAGAGGGCTGAACGTTTCTTCAAGCGTTCTACTCTTTACTCTTGTTTGTAAGTAACAGTAGAATGTGTGTGTGTGTGTGTTTAAAAAAAAGCCCACAAAAGAGGCAAGAGGGCCCATAAAAGAGGCATATAAAGCCCAAAAAAAAAGAGGCAAAGAAAAGAGGTCTAAGGCCCAAGGATTTCTATGATGATAAAGCTAAACTTAAATAGCGCAAATTCTTAGGTTTCCTATTAAAAAGTAACAGTAGAATAAAAAAAAAATGATAGCATTGTATCTTTGAGACTCCAGTACCATGTTAGTTGTCTGTTCTGTTGCCTCATTCACGGTCCATTGTGGCTGTGCTAGTTACCTCGTGTATTTCTTCTAGCAGGGACTTATTGCTTTGTATTACGTTGTAGAGCAGGTATTAGTTCAGCGGTTCTCAACCTTTTAAGCTCGGCGACCCCTTTTTACAATCCACCACTCTGCCGCGACCCCCCCCCCCTACACACACACACATACAGCAATAGAAGAGTAGACAATTTTCGATGGTCTTAGGCGACCCCAGGCAAATCGTCATTCGACCGCCAAGGGGGTCGCGACCCACAGGTTGAGAACCCCTGTATTGGTTGATAGAAGTTGTGAAATGCTAGATGCGCGGGGGTTATGACAAAACACGGATGGCTAAAGACTAACATCTTCTGAGTGTTGTTGTCAGGAATTTACCATAAGTCACTAGTGTTGTTGGTAATCGTAGATGGTGCTAAGATACTGGACATACACATTTTTTAAAAAAATTCTATGCAGTTTGTTTCTTGTGTTGGTGAGAATCATTACCTCACTCTCTGTAACTATCTTACAATTCAAGCTTGGACATGCTGAGCTGTGTACAAAGCAATGACCATGCCAAACAAACTGGACAGTAATAACTTCCTCCCTCTCAAAGAGCAATCTACAGTTTGCTTTCAACTAAGAACAGGATATAACACTTTTAAATGACCACAAAGTAAATCCCATACACCTAACCCCCTAGGTAGACACTGAGCCCATCCTTATGAAGCCACTTTAGGCAGACCTTACTACCACTACAGCCCAACATAACCAACACCCTGAACGGCAGTGCTGAACACCTGAAGAAAACAGCACACTATTTTTTCCTTGGTGCAGTCTGCAAAAGAGCTCGCAGCTCAGCAGCATGAAGCCGGCTAGAAGAAGAAACCGAGACCCATCATGGCCATCATACGGAGTCCAGAGTGCATATCATTCAACCAGTCAGCCATCCAGCCTTGTGGACAGACATCCTGTCATTTTGTACAAACCACAATACCATTGAACAAACTGTAACTTCCAATAGAACACAAAGAGGCACCCTTGAGCTAAGTGAGTTGTTCATGAAATGTTTGATTTCCTGTCTGCCATTCCATAAGGAATCATTAGGTTTAATAAAGAAAAATGCTTTGTACTATTCTGTTTTTTTTTTAAAACAAAGATTATATTAAGTGTAATTGTATCAGTTAGTTTTGAGTTAGTCATGTAATTATATGTATGATAGACCTAGACATAATAAATCTATGCAATTAGAAATATTTTTACCAATTGATTTTGTTTAGCTTTCTCAATGTTATATGATCCTATCACTCTTCTGGGCCAGTTGTGAAAGGGGGAGGGATCAGTGTCATGAGTCGAGATATATTGGTAAATGTTTACACGATTGTATTTAAATGCATACAAATGTTCACTCAGGGCTCAGAAGTCCTCAAGGGGACTAATTCAACTTATATCACCCCACCTTTTAAGTAGGATTTCTTTCCCTTGCCCGAGATAAAAAAAAAATAATTACCAATAGTGTATTAACCAATTTTTTTTTATTGATTCTTGTGCTATCAGATAAAAGAAAAAATTGTGTGCCAATTTTCAGCTTAATCCGAGATTGGGTGTGGGAGAAATAACGAGCACAAACTTTTTACCAGACAGACAGGCTTGTTATAAGCTATGTAAAAAAAAACAAAAAAAAAACCTCTGACAAGTTTTATTGTAGTTAAGTTTATAAAACAAGAAATCTGTATTGAATACTAATTCAATGTTATTTGTATATACATTACTTATCATACATTTATTATACATTATCACTTTGTTTTGTGTTTAGTTGTGCAGTACAGTACTACAGACACAGTACACAACCTCAGTGCATAGAGTCAATGAATACAGTTCACAAGACCTTAGCTCAAGATCACAGTATTGTTACTGTCGTATTAGGTCTGGAGAGGAACCCACACAAGAAGAGAATGACCGGAAGACCGAAACAAACATGGAGGACATTGGTAGGGAGGACATTGGTAGGGAGGACATTGGTAGGGAGGACATTGGTAGACCAAGAAGCAAATATGGCAGGATGGATGGACCCAAGTGAGAGGAACCCACACGGGAACAGAATGACCAGAAGACAAAAACAAACATGGAGGAGATTTGCTAGACCAAGAAACAAAGATGGCATGATGGATGGACCCAAGTGAGAGGAACCCACACGGGAACAGAATGACCAGAAGACAAAAACAAACATGGAGGAGATTTGCTAGACCAAGAAACAAAGATGGCATGATGGATGGACCCAAGTGAGAGGAACCCACACGGGAACAGAATGACCAGAAGATAGAAACAAACATGGAAGAGATTTGGTAGACCAAGAAACAAAGATGGCAGGATGGATGGACCCAAGTGAGAGGAACCCACATCGGAACAGAATAACCAGAAGACAAAAACAAACATGAAGGAGATTTGGTAGACCAAGAAACAAAGATGGCAGGACGGATGGACCCAAGTGAGAGGAACCCACATCGGAACAGAATAACCAGAAGACAAAAACAAACATGAAGGAGATTTGGTAGACCAAGAAACAAAGATGGCAGGATGGATGGACCCAAGTGAGAGGAATGGCCCAGAATGATGTGCCCCTATGCTCCACTGGGAGTCAAAAGGAGAAAGGACTGCTCCATACAATGACCTTCCCCATGCAGTACATGTTGTTAGACTAAAGCTCCAGGTACTATCAAACTTCAAATGAAATGGTACCAACATTCCAGTTTGAGATTCTCTCTCCATATTGAAGCGCTAAGACTTCAGTCTCTTGACTACAAGGTTGTTTTTCTATATACATACCTACTTTCTCTGACAAAAAGGCAACGAAGTGTCCATTGTGAAACATTAAAGGTGAAATTGTTTAAAGGTCATTTTAAACATAACATCAACCTCATTATTACCCAGGGTAGTGAGTGATCATACAATGAGAGCTCCCTGGCTAGTGAGTGATCATACAACGAGAACTCCCTGGCTAAGATCAAAGTGTTGTTCATAGTTCTCATAGGTCAGTAACAGCTGAGTGTAGAAGGTTTGATGTGCACACACTTTTAGATCAAATATTCTTTTGTAAGCTGGGACTGTTTTGTTTTTATTTCTCATCGTCTTCCGTCATCTGTCCACTTTGTTTCACTTCCTGCAGCCATTCTTTCCGCAGCTTCTCCAGAGTCTCAGAGCTTAATTCACCGCTGTCTAATAGTTTTTGTGATAATTTCCTCACAGCAGCCTAAACAAAACAAAAAAAAATGAAACATTAAATTAGTCCTCCCCGGGCCCAATCTCTTTATCAAAACATTTGTCTATTAGACAGAGTAGACTAGAGCTTGCTAAGAAAATTATTCACTATAAGCATTGAGTTTTTTTTTTTTTTTAAATATGAATTAAAAATCAAAGTCTTTCTTAAAATTTGGCAAAATCTTTCTTACAACAATGAAATGTGCTCTAAATTTTGTGATGGTGGATTTAAAAAAAAACAAAAAAAAAAAAACAAAATTAAATTTAAAAAAGAAATTCTTTTTAAAAATGTGTATTTGGTGCAAGAATCCAAAAGAAATGATAACTTGTGTACTGATATCAGTTGGTTCAGTTAGAGAGAAGAGTCACTCGACTGACTTCACATTACTCTTGTATACTGCTAGCCACAGAAACAAGTGTAGCTTATCTTTAATTCTTACATGAATAGCATCAGTCTGTATTTATGGTGTATTGACTAAACTCACGTCTATATTAATCGTGGATTAACCAATATCAGACTGTATTTATGGTGTATTGACTAAACTCACGTCTATATTAATAGTGGATTAACCAATATCAGACTGTATTGATGGTGTATTGACTAAACTCAGTCTATATTAATCGTGGATTAACCAATATCAGACTGTATTTATCATTCTGTACTTAATTTTGTCTTATTCTAAACTCAGCTACATACAAAATAGATCACCTTGTTCTCTGAACTTTGTATTTCCTTGGCTTTCTGCAAGTCATAGTCCAATGGTCTCTTGTGTGACAGCTTCATGTTCCTCGTCTTCATGACAAAGTTATCCTCACTGTCTACCATCTCCTGGCTGCCGTTCTGCTGGTTCTTAACCAACTGGACTATGTTTCTGACTCCAATCTGTATGATTTGATCCAGCTCTGTCTGGAGAACTCTCACCATTACTGGGTCAGGGAACATGTCTTGAAATCTATAGCTGCAAGTCAATGAAAAATCATGAAGAAAAATGTGCAAATTGACAAAGTTGTTTCCACATCTCTAGCTATGTCATAAATGGGGAAAAAGAAATGTTATGACATGAACAGTTTGGCAGGGAGAAAAACTCAAAGTATCAAAATGTCACAAAACAAATTACTTCCCCTTTGTTGAATCAAGTATGCTGTCAACATAATTTATGTTAGAAAAATTTTTTCTGTGCAAAGTAAAAACACAAGTGACCAACAAACTAGACATATTATAGACAGTGAAGATGATGTGTAGACTTGATTTCAACATTCTACCACCCTAGAAAAGATACCAGAGACTGATCAGAAAAACAAACAGCCATGCTTTAAGTGAAACTGAAGTATAAACAGATATAAACTTTGTGTTCTTATGACAGGATTAATGCGCAATTGTTAGACAAATTTTAATAATAAATCAATAATAATATTAGCAGAGTGTCTTAGACTTTGTTTAGCTAGAGACTAGACAGTCCCTTTATAGACAAGGTGACTTGTGCTGTGCACCCTAAACAGATGGGGTGTTAATTGCTCCTAAGTGGAGCTGACAGCAGATAAATACCAGAATACAAGGTTTTTGTTAAGAAGATGAATCAGAAGAAGAAACAGGATTATGGCAACAAGATTTTGTTTCTCGAAGTAATAAAGTATTCTGCTGCTCACAAAAACTGAATAATAGCAAGGCGGCCGCCCTTAAACATAGGCAAACCAGGCAGCGGCCTAGGGCCTCCAATTGGTGGGGGCCTCTCTGGACTAAAAGCATTGCAAAACTTGTATCAAATCTCAAATATAGCAGAGAACTACGTCTATTAACTAAGCTCTACTCTACTATAGCTAGCTCAAGGTTTATTGACAAATGTTTAGATATATGTTAGACTACTTATGTTATGAAATGGGTAATTATAATTTTCTTAATGCTTATTATTATTATTTGCTTAATAATTCAGGGGCCACCAAATTCACCTTGCCTAAGGCCTCCAATTACCTGAGACCGGCCCTGATACTAGGATAGCTATTAATAGCCCTAAGAGCCCTGTAAACCTTTTTAAAGCCATGACTTTTCTTGACCTACCTAAGCCACAGATACAAATCCAAAACATCAAAGACGCTCTCAAGATGCATCAAGTCTGCCAAGTTACCAGCAGGTTTCATTGGCCAGCCAATTCTTTGACACAACCAATCCAGCGTCAGGGGCTCACTGCGACTGAAACGCCTGGCAAACTAAAATAGTCATGTGATATTATTCAAGTATGCTATTACAATACTATTAGTAATAAAAAACAATAGCATTACAAGCAATGGCCTTAAAATTCAATACTTAATAAAAGACAGGGTTTGTAAAAATATTTTTTAATTTCTGTTTGTTATTTCATTCTATATATTTTTTTTAAAAAAGAAGATAAATTTCTTCTGATAAATATCTTCTGCATGATGTTCAAGCTTTGTGCATTTTTTCATTTAACTATTTCTTGGCTTACCAAAAGTTGAAAACATGAAAGTCTTTTACAATTAGCTATTTATTTAACTTGAATCAATAGATTTTACAATTAGTTCTAATAAACACACTAGTAATATAATAATAAAATAATTTCTATTAATATCACTAATAATATAATAATACAACAAGTTCTATAAACACACTAGTAATATAATAATACAATAAGTTGTATTAAACACACTAGCAATATTGTAATATCTTCTCTTTTGAAGGAATGCCTGTACTGTGAATAATAAGAAAAGGTAATACAGAGACAAATGGGTCAAAGTTATTTATAATACTTAGAAGCATCACTGACCTGTAAAAACATGGTGCAAGAAAATGGCTGCTTGACCGAGATGGGAGCACAACAAAACACGTAGCGGACACGCAGAGGCAACGGGACGTGCTCTATCATATCTGCGAGAAACTTGAAGTCCTCCATTTTGCACATAAAGTAGGTGGTACTGTCTAGTGCACAGATTTGCTCAAAGATTTCCTGCAAAGAAACATTTATTGTCTATTTTTAAAACACATACAATATAAAAAGAATAACTCTTCAGTCTACATGTGTTGTTACTGGCCCACAGATATCAAATCATTTTCTATTACTGTTTTGTCAATCGATTGGACTAGACAGCCCTTATTCTCAAATACGAATGGACAATTTATTTTAATTTATCATTTTGTCTCTTGAAAACAAGTTAGCACAAAAAAAACAACACAAATCCACTGTAATTAACTCAGAGAATAACAAATGACAAGTATTACTTTCAAAGAGGTTGTGATGATGTTTGCAAAGAGGTTGTAGATACAATATATATGAAAGTATTATTTACCAAGCTAATGTGGCTATAACAAGCAAAACTAGTGTTACTTACGATGAGATTAGATAATGTTGCTTTAGGAAGATGAAATGCAAACAGTTCAATCTGATCAGCTGTTGGGTGTAAGCCACCTTGCTGGAACATAAAGAGTAGCATAAATATAACAATTTTTTTTATCAAAAACAGATTTGATGTGACAATTTTTCTGCCTTTAAATCTTTTATTTCACAAAATATTTAACACCAGTAGGTAAACTAAAACTATTCTTCAAATTAAGTTAACGTGCACAGATATAGTGCACAATGCACCAAAAGATATAGCCTTTTACCTAGACTTCACCCAAAGACAAAACCATTTACCCAAACCTGCTACTCACTTTAATGGACTCGATAGGTTGGTTGACTATATCTTTCAATATTTTCAAATCCTTGGTGTAAAACGTGGTGACCTCTCCATTCTCGTAAGCGGTGTTGTAGCGTCCAGCCCTACCAGCTATTTGTAGAGCTTGGGATGTTGAGATGAGATCCATCTCCTTCTCCCCCTTCTCATTCAGCATGGGCTTCATTACAGAATAGAAGACAATACGTTTGATGGCTCTGTTGAACAAACAAGGGACATTATAAGTACGGACTGTTGTTGGGGTAGGCCACAGGAGACCTTCAACCACTAGTTTGTGAAAGTGGCGCATGAGGCCCACTAACCACAAATAAGACCTTTGAAGGTTCTCAGTATACAAAATGGGATTTAGGATCCATTCTGACAAATATATGCTTTTAATTTCTAATGTTAAAGATTAGCTACAAATTATTTCGAAATTTTAAAGCTTTTTTTTTTAGTCTTATTTTATAGGCTGCTACAAAGTTGAACATTTTACAACATAAATATTTTTTATAAATTTATTATACATTGTTCACCCTCTAACCTTTCTTAAACATACAACCAATAAAATGTATGGGTCATGCTCATTTTATATCAAACACGTCATAATGCACACAATTACTTTTTTTAAAATTGTGAATACATTACTTCTTACTTAAATACTTCTTCTTCTTCTTCTAGCCAGCTTTATTGCTGCTGAGCTGTGAGCTCTTTTGCAAACTGTGCCAAGGAAAAAAAAGTGTGCTGTTTTCTTCAGTTGTTCAGCGCTGCCGTACAGGGTGTTGGTTATGTTTGGCTGGAGTGGTAGTAGGGTCTGCCTAAGATGGATTAGGGAGGGGCATTCAAAGAGGATATGGTTTACGGTTTCAAAGGGGTGGGCGCAATGTCTGCAAAGGGGTAGTTGTGTGGAGTTTATTTTGTTCAGGTGGTAATTTAATAGTGGTGTGTGTCCTGTTCTTAGTTGGAAGATTGTAGATTGTTCTTTGCGGGGGAGGAAGTTAATACTGTCCAGTTTGTTAGGCGTAGTCATTTCTTTGTACATGGCTCTGCCTGTGTTTCCTGATGCCCATTGGTTGAGCCACTCCTCTTTGTGATTGTTGACTAACATTGACCTTAGGGTGAGGTAGTTAACAGGTCTATCTGGTTGTTCCATAGATGAACCTGCCTTTGATAGCTTACTTAAATACTTCCATCGGCTATTTATTCTAATAATATAAAGTGTCATAATACACCACCATCATCCAAAAATGTCTCTTAATGTAAAGGGGAATGATTTAACACAATTTTTCTTTCTTTTTTTATGTCAGCTAGAGGAATAAATACAAAACTCACATATAGAGCTGGACATAGTCTTATAGAAAAGAAACTTTGGGCTTGGAGTTTTCAATGGGAACAGTCTACTAATTTAAAACAATATGCAAATGAAATTACTGGGTTTTTTTTTCAAGAAATAAAGAAACAAAGTTGAAAGCAATTTCTAACAAATGTCTAGTACTGAAGCAATAATTTGTAATTTAGAATTTAATCCAACATTGACACAGTACACACCAAGAACCCTAACTACATTCCATACAATCTGTTGACAGTCTACATGTGTCAGTTATGTCCCTTATCCAGCAGGGAAACAGTATACAATGTGAAAAGCATATTTTAGTAATATACTTACAGGTTTAAACCCATGCCTATAGCGTCAGTGGCCACCATTACTTTACAGGAGCTATTGACGTCATTAAATTTGGAAGACTGAGCTAATTTTGTGGCTGGAAATATACAACACATAAAGAGCATGTAAGTTGCTAGGGGATAGTAGATAAAAATGTCAGACTGGAGTGTAATGTAGTCTACATCAGCATACAAAGCTGTAGACAAGAACTATAGTAGCCTGACACATTGAATAATGGGTATATACAAAAGTCAATTTTGCGAAATTCAATGATTAAACTCTTTTAATGTAAAACATAATAATTATATTTACATAGTGCAATTCAATAAACAAATGTTGGCACTAGCCTATTTTTAAAGATTGAAGTTTAGTTATTAAGTTATCTTTGGTCTTTTCTCTTTTAGTATAACTTCCCAAATGTAAAAAAAAATAATTTAAAGAATTTAACATTTTAAAGAAAGTTTGGTTCAACATCTGGAGAAAAAGAAGCATGGAAAAATCTTTTCGAAAGTTTGAATTACAATATATCATAAATATGAACATCTCTGCAAATATCCCATAAAACTTGTTATCTCCACTTGGTAGTGCCAAGAAGGATTGGATGAGAAACTTACATGGTGGGAGAGAGCCATAAATTACTGCACATTCTTTGTTGAGTAGCTCCAGCTGTCGGGTCACATAGTAGATGTCATTCTTACTAAAGCAGACTACGCAATCACCAGGCCGGATGTTTTCAAATTTTCCTAGAATGAAGAAGAAGGAAATGTAAGCTCAGACTTAAAAGTTGAATGCAGTTAAAAACAAAAGGCAGGCACCTCAAAGGCAGACCAGGACAACGGTGGCTTGATTTTCATACATAACTAAAAAAAAATAATAAAAAAATTTTTTTACTCACCAACTGAATAATCCAGGAATGTTAAATTTGTCAGTCTTTTGTATTTACGCACCTAGAAACATAAGATAGTCAATAGTCTTTCTGTTGGTAATACTACAGAATATACAAGTCAAAAAAGGAGGCATGTGAGTTAAGAAGAGGTGTGAGTGCTACCTATCGTACCTCCACTTCCTCCCCTGTTGACAAAGCCAATTCTTTGATTAGATCTATAGTTGAAGCTTCACCACACACGTGAATCTCTTTGGCATATAAACCAAGGACTGCCCTAGTCCAGGCCCACCCTCTCTGCTGGTCTTTGATCATTTGAATCTCATCTATAACGGCTACATCATCTGGACAAAACACAACAACATATATTTAGTTCCTTAAACAATCAACAATAATGGCATAGCCAAAGTCTCATCTGCTACTATGAAACTATTTTCAACCTACAAGGTGTGGCTAAACTGGCCATTTCCACGGTGCATGCCACATGGGCTGATGATGTCTGGTCTTCATGAGCATATCTTCTTTCTTCCCCTGTCACCAAATCGCAAGGCGTTCCCTGATAGATCAAGAGCAAGTGATATGAATAAAATATATAAAAATGTAAGAGTCTTCAAATACATTTAATGTTAAAATGTTTAATGGGCTAACCTAGTAAAGGGTTTTAAAAACAAGAAAATAACGTACTGATACTAAGAAACAAAAAGACTTAAAAGTAGACTAGATCCACTAAGAGATACAGCAATATTATCTAGATATAAGCACTTGAGAATTAACCAAAGCTAAAAAAAGAGGCGTAGCTTGGGTGGGGGAGAATTTGAAAATTTCCCCAGGCCCCCACTTGAGGAGTGCCCCCAAATGAGTGTTTTTTTTCATTAAATATCCCGCAAAATGCAGGGACCCCAAAAGAGGTCAAGACCCCCCCCCATGCCCCCTAACGATGGCGAATTCCTAGCTACGCCACTGGATATAAGATCACGACTCAAAAAAGAGCTCTTGTCAACATATGAACCTAATACTCACAGCCTCGTTACATTTGTAGAATACTTCCGAGGCCAAAAGTTTGAGCGGGCCGCAGTAGACACCAGACTCAGCCTTGATGAATCTCTCTAAGGCATGGTAAGTTTTCCCGCTGTTGGTTGGACCAGCATGAAAGATAAACTTTCTCTGTATAGAACGTGCTTCAGGATACCTGACATATACAAAGACTTTTAACAAGCTTTTTGAAAAAAGAGCTGTAATATATATATATATATAAAGTTTCCTAGACATACAGTAAGCAAATGGGCACAGAATTATCTTAGTATTACCAATTGGCAGGATAACGAAGATCACTGATTTTCTTTAGGTCTTCCATTGATTCTAAGTGAGGAAATACTTCATAACTGTGTTTGAGGAAGTATGGGAAGATGTCATCGACGTGACCTATAGGTAATAAAATTAACTTTAGCATGGAAGAGCTGCAATAGTAATCAACAATTAGAATCAATGAAATAAAATGATCAATCCAGCCCTAACCGTAGAAGAAAAAAATTAAATGTACAAAGTATATAGCACATAATCCTGGTACAATATGAATATTCACAAGCCTGAGCATGGGACCAGTCCAGTAGATGAGTCATTGTATATATTGATTTTGCCAGAGCAGTAAACTATATTAGTGTAATGAGCATATGTCCTGAAACTTTTATTTTTGTAAGGCAGAAAAATAGATTCAAAAGTGTCCTGTCGTTTACCATTGAAATAATTTTGTAATGACAGGGCTTCAAAATCCATTTTATAAATATCTAGTTTTAGATCTTATCAGCATTACAGGAGATGGAAGAGTTCATGTCTAAAAAAAAAAAACCAAGGATCAACATGCTTGGTGTTGAATGCAAAGCAACAGTAAACAAACGATAACACCTAATAAACCTAAAATTCTACAATATATCTAAAATCTTTTTTTAATTGTATAGAGGTGCTTCCCATAATAAAGATGTTGTTTATTTAACATAAAGGCCCCGTCACTTGTCTTAAAGTAGGACAGCCTGACCTTACTTTGAAGTATATTCCCGAGACTTACCCGAGCCCTGGAGTATATCACTGAACACAATGTGAAGGTCAACAGGTAACTGTTCGGATTTGATACAAAAGTTTCTAAAACTTAAGAAAGCTTTATGGAACAAACTGTCTGCAGAAACAAATATAAAACAATTAAGTAATTCAAAATGTCCACAATATTATGGGGACTAAATGACCAATCGAAAAGTAGCTTACTTTTTTTTTTTCTAGCATAGTGTCTTATATTAAGTTACAAATCTACTTGAATTAACAAAACATGAGATTGTATATCCAACATAACAAAGGTCTGATACTTTTCTGTGGGTCACACTGTACTAGCATTCTTTTTTTTTTTATCAGATGAATAAATATTTTAAAGTGTTATTAAGTGTTGAACTTAAAAATAGATCAATATTATCAGGCTGAACGCCCTTGTCTGATTTTCCGCTAACTCATTTTAAAATACTCACGATCCAATCCATAACTTTGTGCTAACTTTTTTACTTCCTCTCGACTGTGAAACTGCATCAACAGTTTTAACATATTCTCTGTAAAATATATTTAAAAATTTGAAATATTCACCTCCTTATATCTTTTTTTTAAATCTCTGATAGATTTTTCTTATTAGTACAAGTAAAATAGAATTCCATGTAAAATTTAGCAGGTGATTATAAAAATGAACTTTAGAACAGTTTCTGTGGCTAAATATTAGTTTCATTGTTTCTATCTATTAGCAGTGAATGGACTCATAAAGCTGAATTACAAATCTCAACAGGACAAAATATTATTTCTTCCTGAAGAAACATCTGATACGCAACAAGTCAATAAAGCAGCTTGATCCCTCAACCACAACTCTTTATTTTGTTAAGTTTATGACATATATTGCATAATATGTGTGAGTACCACAGTTGTGACATAGACACCTAGATTCTGGTAACTACTTAAAAAAGGTGTGTGCATTCTCAACAAATATGAATTAAGAAACAAACTTATATTTAATATTTACTAAAACAAAAATAAAAAATTTAACCACTTTAAGAAAGGCATAATTCCTAACCCTTCCTAATGGCTCCAGTCAATTCTTCTCCAATATCAATGTCGTCTGCATTCTTAGCTGCGGGTTGAACAGCTATTGGCTGAATAACTGAGGAGAGCGAGTCACTCGACTTCTTTGATTTATATCTGCAGCATACTAGAGGGTGGGCGCTGTGCAATGTTCCTGAGACATAGTAGTGGGAAGACAGTCTAGCACTGGCAACTCTTGACCACAGCTGGAGGAACTTGACAGAGCCTCTGCAGGTCATCTCAGACTGCACATGCAAGTTTAGTAATATGAAGATATTTTTTAATGAGCAAAAGGAGCATAAAATGTAGTGATAAAATGCATTAGTTTTCTATCAATCAAATAGTTATGCCTGCATGGAAGAAGTGCTAATGATCTTATGAATGATATCATAATGCATATTAAAAATAAAAGATTTCATTGAGGAACCTCAGAGTTAAAAAAAAAAAAGAATAATTGTGGGAGACTTACTATTCTAAACCAGTTATTCCAAAACTTATTCCTTAACTAAACACTTCACACATTCTGAGTATTAAGGAGAGCACTTCTAAGCTTATTTTTTTTTTAAGAGAGATTAATTCCTGCAGTGACCTACTAGTTCATAATTCCAGTAGTTTGTGGAACACCTAAAGAGGCCTCGCGGAACGCAAGGGTTCCACGAAACCCAGTTTGGGAAACACTGATTCTAAACGATTTATTGATTCACTGTGTATTTATTATAAAATCCTAGATCCACTGATGTACTGGACCAGAAAAGCTTCATTTCCTAGACCATAATGTTGGAACATAATGTTTATCTTGTATTCATGTGCTTCATAAGTTACTTTAGTTGTGAAGAAAGTAAGTGAATCAGTTCTTTTGCCTATCAAGAGAGGCAGGTCATATTGTAGGAAATGACTCACTGTCAAAAGTCATCCTTCAAGGTACAGTGGGGGGAGAATGAAGAAAGGGTTGTCATTAGAAAGATCTCTTTTACTCTCTAGATCTAGTCAATATAAGTATGATTAACTTGTCTTTAAAAAGCCAAGTCTAGTCTAGAATCTAGATCTAGTCCCTATCCTAGCTTAATATTTATCTACTTACTACTTGTACAAGACTCTAGCTGCTAGCTACTTATCTTTGTACCCCTAACCTATATCTGTTATTATATTTAAGGTCAAAGAGGCCATTTGTCTGGGATAGTGACTTCTAGACTTATTTTATGTTTGAATGATTAGATGTGTGTTAAACGTTTGTGTTTTTTTTGTTTATTCATTAAATAAATTTCTAATACAGATGATCTCTTGTAGTATAGTTTAGTACAGGCTAGGATGGCCATTCTTGCTTTTAAATAGCTTAATCCTCTATATTCTCTCTATATAAATCTAGATCAGTAGATCTATCTAGAGCCACTAGTGGGTCTAGATCTAGGCATTTAACTTCATTCAATGTATCAAGCCCACTTTTATTCTCTATAATTTATAATACAACTACAACAAAAAAACAAATATAATATTATATATTAAATTATATTATATAATATATATAGATCTATATATAAGATCATAAATATTGATGTCCAAAACTGGTTGTTTGGAATTTTGGTAAGAAAATCGTAATTTAATTAACACCCTATATTGTCCCTATTAGTTGTTTTTTTTGTATGGAATCAAACAACTTGGCTTATGAATCAAATAAATAAGCTCCAAAAACAGAAGAATACACAATCACCATGTTTGCAGGCTCATTAGTTAGAATAGACTTAGCCAACCAAAAAATATAGAATAGATCTAGTAAAGTCTTAACCCGAGGCCGTAGCCGTATGTCGAGGACTAGGAAGAGGTAGTAAGCCTAACGCCACTAACGGTAAAGTCATCCAGGTAACAAGGAAAAAACATGACTTACAAATTTGAAATTCTTTTTTCTTACATAAAAAGACAGCTAAATGATAGTAAATGGAAGGAAATTGGGTCAGAATCATTGGAAAACGAACACACACATCATAATTCATATTAAATATAAAAATAAAGTCGTAATTTATAAACACAAAAACTTTGACTACTTTGAGTTTGAAAAACAGCGAGAGTTCAGTTGTAGTTGTACAGATTCATCATTTCATATAATAACACTAAGTTAACAGCCAGTAGAGTTGAGTAGAGAAAACTGTTAGTGTTACTAAACAGGAGGCTGTGTCTCTCTCTCACAACACTAAATTAAAACACACTAGTCACTACTCTTACTCTACTGACTACTCTGACACGACATCGGACATGTCCAGAATAAATAAAATTATAAATTACTCTAGCTCTAAATATAGTATAGATCTACCTGTCTAGATAGGTCTAAGATTTAGACTTAAGATCTAGACCCTGACTAGACTAGATCTAGACAGTCTATCTGCTATCAGAATCTAAATTATTTTCTAAATCTAGATTCTAGTATTTCTAATCAAGTCTTGTTGAACATATGATGACATAAGGACGCAGCCATATTGGTTCCGCTCATTTCTGTTTCTTTATTATATCTAGATTACGCGTTTCAAAAATACCCACATTTATATAGATCTAGAATTCAAGATCTAGAGCAGTGATTCCCAAAGTGGTCTATATAGACCCCCAGGGGTCTACGAAGACTTCCAAGGGGTCTACGAAAGTGAAAAAATAAATTGGGGGTCTATGAGATGTCTACGGGGGTCTACGATAATAAATTTCATTTAATCATGTTGCGACTTTAATTTTCACATCCCGCTAATGTAATTATTTACTAAACTATTCTATGATTTGTACCTTAGTTAATCCTTTAAATATGTATCATGCTATTCAAACTAAAAATTATAGCATTTAATTTCAATACTTATTTCACTAGCTTAATTTTGTCTACATGTAACTAATGTTTAACAAAAAGAAAGACTGTACAGCGTTGATTGTTTAAAATTGGGATTCATTCTTTCCTTGTCAAATAAGCGGTTTTATGACGATATGAAACCAATTACGCTGGAGGATCGTTTGAGACGATGCCACCCTGACAAAATAGATAAAGGTTTGAAAAACTTTCAAAAACTCAAAGATAAAGTTCAGAATAGACCCACAAAATCCCTCTTCGACATCATATAGAGAAGATGATGGTTTGTAGGCGACTTACAATATCTCTTTACTTATAGCAAAAACCGGAAAACACATTGATTTTATCAGCCGTTGTAGTTGTAAAAACTGTTTTACACAAACCTACATCTGATATTAAAACAATTTCTTTAAGCAACAATACAAATCAATGGCACATTGGTGGTATGAGTTATAAAATTAAAGGCTTCTTTTGTAATTCTTTGTAAACGACATACATTCAGTGTTTTGGATCAGCGGTGTCACAGGCTCTGACAGAATGTAGTGCTGTGTGCTTCAAAATGCTTAAGGGTCGCCGGCTCCTTATTTTTAACAGGGTTGACCCAAGAAATGTTTCCAGTGTTTGGGTAAAGTTGCACGCAGCAGAGGTTTGAATTCAGTTTTCCTTCTGCTAGGTGGGCAGCAAGTCAAGGCTAATGAGCCCTTCCTGCTCAAAGTTACTGGCTTAGTTGCCAGTAACTCACCTTCGCCCCTTCTCCTGTTAGTGAAAACAGTTCTGTATATCCAATATTTGAGCCACAAGTGAAAGATCAAGAAATACACGAGAAACTGCGCTTTGCGAAAACGTTTACAATGATACATAAGGCAAATTAATTAATTGATTAATTAATTTTTAATGTTTGATGATTACATCATAGAACAACAAATTCCTACATAAAACATAATATCCATAGCAACGGATAATAGACGTGCAAAAAAGACAACATTTCCAGTGTGTTTTGGTGATTCCAGTAAAAACACTTTTGAGTAGTTTAACTCTGTTAAGACACTATTACTTATATGCAGTCCTAACTGAATCAAACGTTATGACATAATTACTTTTTTTAAGAAAAAGGTACGATCTTTACATTGGAATGTCTTTACATTTAGTTTACTCATTTTTTGTCACACACTAAATTTGTCTTATTGGCTGGAGAGGAGCCCATCAAGATGTTCTTAAACCCGGAGCACTAGTGTGATATTTACTTGTGTAGCAGGCAGTGGTTATGTCCTATAGTCCTAGCAGTACTGGTGTGATATTTGCTTGTGTAGCAGGCAGTGGTTACGTCCTATAGTCCTCGCAGTACTGGAGTGATATTTACTTGTGTAGAAGGCAGTGGTTACGTCCTATAGTTCTCGCAGTACTGGTGTGATATTTACTTGTGTAGCAAGCAGTGGTTACGTCCTATAGTTCTCGCAGTACTGGTGTGATATTTACTTGTGTAGCAAGCAGTGGTTACGTCGTATACATCTGGCCATCACCTAAATTAAAATTTAACTTAACACTAATAGTCCAATATTTAAACTACACGCTTACATATTACTTCCTAATGTGTCTTAAAACGAATAGATATTAATTAATAATATCGTTTTATCCCGTGCTTTTAAGAATGTGCACTTATAATACTGTCTCTAATTCAGTCACAAGAAGCACTGGCACTTGATTTCCAACATCAATTCGGTCCAACACCAAGCCGTGTTTATGCCATCTCCCATTAAGCTCGCGCCTGTCACACAAGTCCTGGGTTGAATCACCATACTAAATGAAATATACATGTTAAATGTTTTCTTGGAGGTTCAGCGAGTGCCTAATTAAATTATTCCGATAGCGGATTCCAGCGGTGGTTGATTTTGAAACCAGTACGATGCCAATGCCCATACATTCTCATCGTATGACCTCAAAACCATCCATTCGAAGTTTGTTTCTTTGTTTTCTTGCGGTGGTTGATTTTGAAACCAATATGATGCCAATGCCCATACATTCTCATCGTATGACCTCAAAACCATCCATTCAAATAACTTATTTTTTTTAAAAAAAGGTACGATCTTTACATTAGAATGTCTTTGTATTTAAATTACTCATTTTTGTCACACACTAAATTTGCCTTATTGGCTGGAGGGGGACCCACCAAGATGTTCTTGAACCCGAGCCCACCAAGATGTTCTTTAACCCGGACCCACGGGTACCTTGCTACGCCACTGGCAGGGGGTCTACCGAAAAGCAGAAAACATGGCAAGGGGTCTACGAGATAAAAAAGTTTGGGAACCACTGATCTAGAGTCTGCAGTTGTTTTTTTTTAGAAAGCTTATAACATAGACTTATAGTATAATATATAAGATCTAAGTCTATGGCTTATATCAACATTGTCCGCAGGTGGTCGATTATATTTTCTTTTCGCCGTCTGCGTTTGTCCTCGGTAGCGGATTTTCTTTTGGTCTCAAATGTGTATCCCGTAACCAGCTGTCTCGTTCTGAGGCCGCCTGCAGCCAGGTGCTCTCTTCTATGTCAGCCAAGGAAAGTTGACGCCTAAGCTGGTCTTTGAAGCGTTTCCAGACAGCCGTTAGGCATGTATATTAGAATAGGACTAAAACAGAAAGATTTAAAAACTCGTTTATCCCACTTTCGGTCTGAGTGTTACAAGATCAGCTGTCGTCATCGAGGAATACATTGAAGTCAAATTCATAAAGCGCTGGTTGTGAGTGTGTATGTGTCTCGTGTGTGAATTTTTATCTATACTTTTATAGTACAGTAGTTACGCTGATGTTTTGTCTCTGGAAAGGCAAAATCGTAGCTCTCGGCATTAAAATCAGACTGACGTGCTTCTTGGTCATGTCCACATTCTTGTATATTCTTGCGAATCTCGGACGCTAACTAACTGAATAGAATAGAATTACTAAGTATAACCTACAAATACCGCATTACAAATGAGGAGATTGACGTTACACTCGTTACAGGATCACAGTGGGTATTGGACCCCCACGATGACCTTATGCTGACCACTTTTTAAAAATCGCAAGTTTAAACTGTTTGGTCTTATCACAAGGTCCTCGGGGGCTCTCAAAGAACAATGAACATTAACAGGTAAAGGAAGAAGAGGCAGACCGAGAAAGCGATTGGAAGATAACATTAAAGAATGGACGGGGGCCTATCATTCAAGGAAAAAGGAGGTCGACATATCACGTGTGATGCCCCAACGGTTAAGCAGACTAAGCAATATATGAAGGTGAAGGATGAATAGTAAAAAAAAAAATGTTTTTACTGGTCATGTACCATAAAGACGATCAAACATTGTAAAGCAGTTTGATTCTTTATTTTCCTATAGTCTACCACCAACAGAGCGTGAGGAATAGATATGTGGATTGGACAATGAGTTTTACTTTCAATATGCTTTAACTTTAGTTTAGACTAAGATTTATTAGGCTTACATCCTAGGCATTCCAATAGCCCACCATTAGGGCATATTCTAGTTTTTAAATTATTTTATTAAAATTCGATATTTTTTAACCGATTCAATGAAATATGAAAAGTACAAAAGACGTTTCCGGTTCTACTCTATTTATAGAAAAAAATGTTTGTTTATTTTGAATTTGTAGTCCAGTGTCCAGTCTAGATATTCTAGGGTGAGAGAGGAATTATGCAGAAACTAGATCTAGAAATCATATAGATCTATATCTACCAAAGGTAACCTTGTAGTAGATCTAATCTAAATCTAGATTAATTAATTAAAACATTTGATCAGTTGAAGTTAATCTGAATGAATTCTGACTCCAACAAACTCAAACTGATCAAACTTGAAACTGTCTTGATCAAGTAACAAGTTCAAACAAGTTATGTTTTATTTAAATTATCATGACTTATGACTTATCAGTGAGTATTATAATAATACAATAATATATATCTAGTATTAGTCTTAGTGTCTATTAATATTAGAGACTAGATCTATCATCTAGATCTAAGATTAGTAGAAGTAGATCTATTATTATATTTAAATCATAATTATTAAAATAATTAAATATTATTTATTTAATATTTATTAGATCTATTACAATTTAATTTACAAACCAAATCTAGATCTATAATTCTTCTATATTCTACTATAGTATAGAGTATAGACATCTATACCTATATTTATATAGATCAGAAAATGAAAAGTGATTTACTGTGGACACAAGTCAATAGCTCTACACTAAAGCTAAATATATAATTATAATATAGACTCTAGATCTAGATTTCTAGAATCTAGATCTACTAGATAGATCTAGATTCTAGATCTAGTATGATCCAAAGACTTTGGCAAAGTAAAAAAACATATATATTTATTCACATTTTCACAAAACTTTTCATATAACACATTTAAAACCCATAAAATGATTGTCATGAGCTCATTATAAAATTCTATATTATTACCATCTGGAACATCAGGCTAAATAAATTAGAATCTTTTTGTAATCCCCCACCCTTTAAAAACATCTTTCTCAGTAAAAACACGTTGAAAGAAAGAAATTCCAGATGTTTAGCAAAGGGGAAGTATTGTAGATAAAGTTTTTTAAAAAATTAAAAACATCTATATAGTCTATAAACGAGAAAAAAAATATTTTAAAGCACTGACAATGCCAGCTTTAATAAGCACACTAGAACAAGGTCAAAAAAATGCTGGGGGGTGGGGGGGGGCACCTATATGGAGACAAATTCTGCCCCTAAAAATGTGATATTACATCATGTTTCTATGAAATGTAAAAGAAATTTTGCATTCATTTAAAAAAAAAAAAGGCATAATTGCTAGCCTGACTTTTTTTTATACTTGGTTGAACTTTGACTAGAAATCTTGTACGTCTAAAAGAACTTTTGACTATTTGAATATTCACATTTGACTAGAGTAACACCTTTAGTAAAATCACTAAATTTAGAAAGCCTTCAGGACAGAAGACACAAAAGTAAAGTAGCAATTATACATAAAACACTGAACCATAATCTTCAAATACAAAAACAAAATTTAATAAAATACTCTGAAAGACACAAAGATAAAGGCACATTCCTCATCCCATGTGCTAGGACAAATTTGTACAAATATTCCTTCTTCCCTAGTGCTATTAGAGCATGGAATGGGTTGCCTGAGCTAGCCAGGAAAGCCAGTGACTTGGTAGAATTTAAGTCATTCATTAATATGCATGACTAAATGCATGACGCATAGGATGTAATCATCTTCTTTTTTGAAGTAACGTCTGTATTATATAAGATAAGATAATAACTTTTTTGTTTTCTTTTGATTTTAGTGCATCATTAAACTAATTAAAGAAGCATTGACAGGCTATGGTCTAATTATCTTTAATTGACAATATGGAAAAGTCTCATATCAATAAAGTAAGTTTTGACTACAACAAGTTGCTTATTTATATTATATATTTTTTTTTAAATTTGGATTATACTGTGTGTGCCTAATTGCTTTGGCTGTTCTTTTTATCTGTCTCTCTCTTTATCTCTATCCCTCTCTTTATCTCTATCTCTCTCTATTTCTCTTTCTCTCCACATCTCTCTTGATCTCTATCTCTCTCTTTAGCTCTAACCACTTTCAATTTGATAATGGATAGTTGATGGTAGCAAATCTTTCCTTTACTCTACATAGTAACCCTAGTGCATTGTCTAGCAAGAGATTCTGTGTTGCACAACTGTAGAGCCATAGACAGGAAATATCAGTGTCCTAAATCCTAAGCTGAAACATTTTACTCTCAAGACTAATTGCTGTATATTCACATGATAACTGACTCTTTGAATTGCATAACATAGTTTTATTTTGTTTTAGCTGCTTTCAGATTTAATGGCTCAAAATGATAAACACATTTACTAGTGTCATGAACTAGGACCTACATGTGTTAATAACAACAGTAGGTCTGTGACATTATCATCTGGAAATCCATTTTTGTTTTAAGAAAAAAAAAGCTCATATAACTCCATTGGAATTAAATAAGATACCAGCTTTCCTTAGCTACCCATTGTCTTTATAGCTCTGAAAAGAGGAAAGATATAAAAGGACATGATGGAAAGAACGAGGCAGTCAGTTGTAAATTCTATTTAAGTATTCTCAGTGTGGATTTATTGATTCCACGTTACTGTACATTGTATTATTATATTTAAATAATTTTTTATGAATGCTCGTTATTTGAATAGAATCTGTTTAACTAAGAATAATCAAATTTCCATTTTTAATCTTATCTTTGAATTCCATTCATATGGACTCACATCATTGTGTGAATCACTTGAACTAGGACTACTTTTACTATACAACCTCAAACCCTACCAGCATGACAACTAGATTCTAATTAGTATCAAACTAATTACTATGCCTTTGTTTTATTTATGATAAGCTTTCATTTCATTTATTAACTTGAAGGCAACTAGTGCTGATGATCAGGGAGAGCCAGATTTTTATTCCCAACTTTATGATGATGCCTGGAGATCTGAGGACTCAGATGGTTAAGTAACTTTATGTTTAACTTCCTTAAAGATGTTAAAATTTAATAAGAACTCGCAACAGTTTTGCAAGTTATTCAATTTCTAATAGCCATCTACAAATTTGCAACACATTGCATTGATCAATGATGCTTTCCTACATAGTCCTTTGTTTTTTATACCTTAACTCAGCAGTTCTCAACCTTTTAAGCTCGGCGACCCCTTTTTACAACCACCCACTCTGCCGCGACCCCCCCCTTTGACACACACATACAGCAATAGAAGATTAGGCAATAACAATCCACATTTTTCGATGGTCTTAAGCGACCCCTGGCAAATGGTCAATCGACCCCCAAGTGGGTCATGACCCACAGGTTGAGAACCCCTGCCTTAACTGATAAGCTGGCATCAGAAGACTACAGAGTCTATATTAAATATTTTCCAACTCTGACTCAGTCAATCTCCTCAGTCTGTCTTGTAACATCTGCAGCCTAGATGCAGAAGCCTTGGTGATTGGTGAGGCTGTGACAGCCATTAACTCTTTGAGAGGCACTTGATGGAAGCACATGTTCTTTTGCTCAGTGAAATGCAATCTGTATTGCATTTAGATTAAAAGCTCTTGTCAGAGACTTACCAAAAACTGATTCAACAATGTGTCAGAGCCACTTGCTCTTGACTCTGTGGCATTTTACATCTTGAGAGAAGATCTTTTCCCTTTGCAACTTCTTGTGTGACTAAAGAGGCCAATCTTTGATACACACCTGCGGTCACAGGCTGGACATATGTAATCACCTGTCGCCGTCACAAAGACATTTGCTCTTGACTAGTCTGAAAATATTGATGCACATTTGCACCCAGGACTTTTTAAAGAAGATGTAAGCCACTCAACATTTCATTCAAAGTTGAAGTTAAAACTAATTTCTGATAGTTAAAGCAGACAAAAACTATGCTAGAGGCTAGCCCTGAGAATCTAATTTTTACTTAATTAATGGCGCTAATTCTTTTAGTTGGCAACAACACACTAGAGCATCAAATAGTTTGTGTATGTGTGTTGTAATGTTTGTTAATGGGGCATGGTGTCTGAGGGTTAAAACACTTAGGAAACTGAAGGGATCTCAGGTTCAAATCTCAGTGAAGACTTGGATTTTTAATTTCAGGATTTTAGGACACCCCTGAGTCCACCTAACTCAAATGTGTACCTGACAATAATTAGGGAAATTAAAGAGGGTTGGCCGTTGTCCTGGCTACATGACACCCTCATTAACCATTGATCATAGAAACAGATTACCTTTACATCATCTGCCCTATAGATCGCAAGGTCTGAAAGGGGGAACTTTTACTTTATGATTGTTGTGAAGTCTATTAGATCAACTTATACTAATGTAATTTTGAAAGTATGTGGTACCTACATGCTCACAACAGAATCTTACAATTTTTTTTTATAGGGACCACACTAAGTGAAGTTCCAGCTGATTACTTTGATAACAACCACACTGATGTAGCTGGAGGTCAGAACAATGACCTGGTCAGTAATGTCATCACTGAAGTGTCTCTAGACTTTCTCTCAGGAAGTCGTGCTGCTATAACCCTGCGACGACTGGATGACAGTGATGACTCCCAGACATCCTCAGACTCTGGAATCAAGACTATTCCCATCAGCAAAGGTTCCTACGCCAAGTATCCAGAGTCCACGGCTGGGCTTTCAGACAATGATTGGAATCCATACGGTACCGAGTCTGACTCAAATATTACACCACGTGTTGCTAGTAACAATGATGGTATCGTCAAACCAATGAGCTTGAGAGGATCGTTTCCTCTGTCCTTTAGTCCACAGATGAGCAGTACCGCTGTAGTCAAATCTGTCCCTGCCCTTGATTTGTTATGGGACATGAGTGACATCTCTGAAACCGCAGAAAGCAACACACAGTACACTCTTAAATCATATGCATCGTTAGATTCCTCTGTAACTTCCGAAGCCACTGACCCCCTCGTTAAAGACAAACAGGGCTCTGCATATGGATCAGAGGACCTCAATAAAACTTTTAGAAAGGAAGAGCTCTATGCTAAAACAGATAGCATTAAACAACAAAATAGTAGACTTCATGTACCAGGAGAAGATAATCAAAGTCAATATTTAGAAAAGGGAGTTAACTCCAAAGTTTCTAAGAATCATGCCACCATGGCTGTTGATTATGACTTGCTACAACGTGACTTACAGGAAATACAAGACAGTCTCCAGCGAACACTTGGCCCTGAATCTAAACAAAGACCACAACACCTGCCAACAGATGCAGACAGCACTAGATCGTCAGACTGTGAAATCATCCCCAGCACCACTGCCACTCCAGAGAAGCCCCAACCACTATGGGATATAGTTCCTTCCAGTGTGCTATTTAAGAGTAGGACTGTGTCTGGATTGCCCCCAAGACAGAAGCCCTACGGCTACAGTTCTGATGGTGATGAGGCTCATACCTCAGGAAGCAGTGACAAAATGGAGGACCATTCCGAGAACAACGGGATAGACTTCTATCGCTCAAATCAAAACGTAGCTAATGGAAGAGATACAAGCCTTATATCAACAGACCTAAGCAAGCAGACGACCTCGTGCAGACCTCCTCTCAAGTCTCCAGACAGTTTAGCTCTAGCAGAAAAAGTTTTGCGGATACTGTCCCAGGAAGACCTCGATCATCATGTGACTGGCATCCTGTCTGATGCGACGTCAAAAGATTTAAAATCCAAATATTCGTTCAGTTTACAAAACAGCTATTCATTTTCTAACGATGTCGATGACGCAGGCATGTTTGAATTGGGCGCGATTCGCAAAAAACTGGAATTGTCTGACATGAGCTCAAGTAAAGTCTCTGTTGGTGAGCCTACATCCAAAATGTCTGGTGTGGATGATATGACTCAGTTTGCCTCCAAACAAATGTTAGCAGCATGTGAGAAGTCTTTTCTTGAAAGTCGTGATATTAGACTTCCTCGGCAAGTGATTCAGTGCTACCCAGTCTTGGGTGATCACAATCCTAACCTCAACCTTGAAGATGCTGGTTCAAAGTTGCAAACTAACAGTGCTTGGTAAGTTTAGCTATGCTTTTTCTTCATTTATCGCTGATTTAAGGTCTTAAAATATTTTGTTATAGATGATTCTTTTATCTCTTGCTATGTCATCTCAGTCAACCAGATAGAGGGGATAGTACTCACGGAGTATCTGCACATACCGCTGATGTGAAAAGCAATGAGAATTCTATGCCATTGTAAGTATTGCAATAGTAATATCTGCTCTGCATTATTATCTGAATGTTAAAACATAGTTCAGAGTTATTTAACTTCATTTTGTATTTTACTTGTAGACCCAGCGCTGGAGAAGGAAGTGATGGCGCCGAAGCACACCCAGGTTCGTCTCTGGTTGCAGTTTATTGTTAGGTAGACAGGGAGAGTGCTTGCTTATTATGGAGACTTGAAGTCTATTTATTATTTAGTGCTAAAAATATGGCTTTTGGCACTGGAAAGTTTCAAATAAACAAATGCACTATCGATTGAAAAAACAGGGTAACAAGAGTAATAAATGTTTACTAGAGTGAAATATAAAATGCATACAATAAACTGGTCAACTCATGAACCCTTAGGAATACTAACGAAAGGAAAATTACTTTAACTTTAACAAAATAATAATATATTCATTATCTGTAAAACAAAACACATATTATATCAAAAATTGTCAAAACCATCAGAGTTTGCCTTTAAGACAGCAAAGTTTGTTTTTTTATCAAGATCTAGAAACCTTTTTACACAGTGTTACGGATGTGAAACATACAAATTTAATTCAAATGTATCAAGGTTATGTGGAAATAGTACATAAAAATGTTATATCTATATATTTTTTTTCTTTTTAAAGAAATATTTGTTATACATTAGTAATTACAGTTTGTCTTTTTTAAAAAATAATTTGTCTAATTAGCTGCCAAGATCTTTCAAATCTGTAGATACTATAATGGAACAAAAAATTTAACTCTTCAAATCTGTAGATACTATAATGGAACAAAAAAATTAATGCTTCAAATCTGTACATACTATATTGGAACAAAATAAATTAACTCTGATAATGTTTGCTTCTTGTCTAGTCTTACTGAGCCAACAAAAGAACAACAATCAGTCTCAAGACAATAGCCCTGTGTCAAGTGACTCGGACTGCAATTCAAGCAGATGGAAAGATAAATACAGACCTTATAAGTAAGTCTGTTTCTAGTATTGTTTTATACAGGTTTTTAAGAGTCCTTCTTTATATATTCAAGATATGTTGATCATGTAGAACAGGCAGTCGAAGTAGAGAAAGCTACCTAAACTGTTTGGCTATGGCTTGACCTAACAAAGGGGCTCAAGTTTGAATCCCAACTCGAGCAAGCAGGGTTATGTTTGCTGAGCGCCTAAATGCAGCATGGAAACCTCCCAGATACCCGGTCCCCCCCTTTTGGTCCACAAGAGATTATAACGCACCGAGTATGCTATAAGCCTTATAGATGTGCTATATTGAAGCATTGAAAAAAAAAAAAAAAAGCTGAATTGAAATGTCAGGATTTTCTTCTTGCTTTGAGAATCTTGTTGAGGGAAAAGCCCTGCTTAGTTGATTTCATTATTAAAAAACCCTAATCAGCCTGTATTCATAAATTCATCTAGACTAGACTTAAACCATTTTATTATTTTAGCTGATTAAGAATAGCATTACATTCAATTCTTTAGTTTGTGTCCTGTGATGTTCTTCTTTATAAGACTTTAAGAGGAAGAGGGAAGTAAATCTAAGTTTACACAAAAGTTAAAAAACAAGATTTTCAAACTTGAATCCCAAACCAAAAAAACAAACAAAATATTAACTCTTTAAAAAAAAAACAAAGCTTATCTAAGGGGAAGAACTCCGCACTTACAATTTTTCTCTCAAGAATGTAGAAGTTTATTTTCCCCTTTTCAATATCAATCAAAATAATGAACTACCAATAATTAATTGAGTAATTGGTTAATTTTTTAAAACAGATTCATGTTTTGTTAGGTGCAATTAATAATTCAACTTGATCTAAGAATGAGCGTGGAAAAAATAATGTGCAGGCCTACAATTATTTAAGGGGACAAAACCCAACACATTTAACCTTATCTGTGAATACTGAAGAATTTATTTCCTTTGTTTGTATCAACTATGAACAGCATAATTAATAACCAGTAATTAAATGACTTATTGGTTAATTTTTTTTTATTGATCTAAGTATGGTCTACGCCAAACGATAATTGTGCAAAGTTTCAACTTGATCCGTGAATGGGTGTGGGAGAAATAATGTGTTCAAACCTTTTACCAGACAGACAGAGTGAGTTGATAATAAGCTGTGTAATTATGGTTTATGGAACATCTTTCTATTTTTACATAAAAACCGTTCCTCTGTCTCCCAGTTTTATAATTATTAAATAAGTTGTTGGAACCAACCTATCAGTTGTTTCTTATTAGTTAGTAAACAATGTTTTTTAGTATTACGACTAAACCAGTGGTACTATAGAGTATATTTTTATATTTATTTAGGCCTCCAGGGTCCAAACAAGTCTACTACACTGAAAGTGATGCTGTATCAGTAGCTGATAGTGTCACTACAGTTGAAAGCAGCCACTTTGGTACACTTTTACTTTTATTTTATAGACTATGAGCACATTTTTATTCATGTTCATTTGGTTTAGTTCTTCTTTGTATTGCAAACTTTTTTTTTTGTAGTTGAGCTGAAGAATGTTTTGCAGTCTGTGTCATGGAAATGTAGTGGATTGTTTAGTGATCTATTTCATGTTGTTTGTACTTCATTATATACAATACAAAATTCATTGTTTCGTTAATTCTTTCCATGCACAGTTTTCAGAAAAAAAAAAAAAAACTTTTCCAGGAGAAACCAAAATTTTCAAGTTTCTAATTTTTAACATATATATATAAAAATATGACTTTATTTAAAGGGTGAATGAGTAGTGAACTATTATTTCATAGATCAAATTAAATAATCATGAAAAGAAATTTTAAACTGAAAGAAATTTTGTATTAGGTTGAAACAGAGTATGAAGGAATAAATAAAAAAAAAACATGCTGAAAGATTTAATCATTAAATATCACAAATCAATTAAAAAAAAATGTTCACATTTTTCACTTTCACCTTTGTTGACCATTCTATAAAATAGGATATTTAAAAATGTACTGTTAAAGCAATTTTTTTTATATGTCCAGTATCTAGTTGAAAATCAAAGCAAACGCCTGATAGTTATAGTTAAAAAGTTACAATATGTAATGACTCACCCCAATAGCCTCTCATTAAAATTATATATAGCCTTATTCTCAATCACTATTAATTTGTTCATACTCATCTGTCGGGTTCCTTTTTATTGCTTGACTTGGCTCATTAGGGGTTTACTTAATAATTACAATCAAGAACAATTAATGCTAAATATTATTATTATAGCTTTTATATAGCGCTACTTTCATGCTTATAGCATGCTCAGAGCGCTTTGGTCCAATCTCATTTGTGGACCAGTGGGGGGGATGGGGTATCTAGGAGTTGGTTTTCCGTGCTGCCTTTAGGCGCTCAGTAAACGCAACTCTGCCCGAGTCGGGTGTCGAACCTCGAGCCCCCTTCTAGGTAGCCAAGTTCAAGCGCACTTAGCCTCTCGACCACGCTTGATTCATGAAAGTTTATCCTTAACTAGCTTTTAAATACCCGGATGCATAGATGAGATGCCGAGTTAGAGCCCTGAATCTAGAATTCTATATGTTCGTCCGTGAGACTTTAACTTCAGATCCATGAATAACAAATAATACTTTAATATCCACTAGAGCACAAATAATACATGTTAATAAACAACCACCAGTCCAGGAAGCAACCTTCCTGGACCAGGGGACAGAACCTCGCTGACTAACACACTCTCTCGCACATTCAAGGACGACTAAATCATTCAGTTCATAACACGTGCAAGACTATTCACATTCAAACCTGGGAGTACATAAACAAGGGTATATAACTATCATACCAATATATCAACGTAACATATTCACTCTCGCCATACCTCCCCCCCTGACATCATCTTTTTTTAAAATTCTATAATTATATATATATGTGTTTTTTTTTCTCTAGTTGTTTTTATATCTTAAGATTTATCAATTATATGTATTGTTTTTCATGTAGGTTCAGATGATGCTAAAGGACCATTTCTTCCTGCATCAGTCTTAGGGAGCAGAGCAGATCCTCCCACGACTGCTGGTATATACAGCACCAGGAAATCTAACGATACTACACAGCCCACTCAGACTCTAGCTTCTATACCAGAAAAGGCAAACTCTGTAAGATCTCTTTCTTTTGATTGCTTATATTTTGTGTAGGCTTTTGAAATCTAGCAGAATTAGTCAAAAGCTGATTTTTCCCTTTGATGCCAAATAACAGGAAAATGGATTAAAGATACTTTTTTAAAAAACTGTTTCACAAAATATTTTCTATTACCTTTTTAATGGAGTGCATAATGCTGGGTGGTAAAGTGATTGGCTTTATAACTGATGGATTCAAATCTGGGTGAAGACTGGGATTTTGAATTTTTCAATTTTAAGACCTCCCTGGGTCTACTCAACTCCTTTGCCACCTGACATTGGTTAGGGAAAAGTAAAGGCAGTTGGTTGTTGTGCTAGCTACGTGGTGTCTTCTCTTGTTAACAATCAGTCCTAGAAACAGGGTGGCCTTTAAATAATATGCCCAATGAATTGCAAGGTCTGAAATGAGATCCTTTTTAAAACTGATTTGAGAATTATGATGATAAATGAACAACCACTTTCATTTTTTTTTCATTCCAATATTTCTTTGAGATGTCTAGATGTTTTAGAGAGCAGTTCTTATGGCTCATTACTATTGGCTGTCACCTCCTACCAACTTCTTTCGTTTACTTACAGGATGAGCAGGAGTCTGAAGGCAAGAGAGGAGCAAGCAGCCAATCAGATGCAGCCTCCTTTACCAGATCTGTGTCCAATCAAAGTGACAGGCAGACGCAGCAAAAGGCAGCAAGTGGTGCTGAAGAGAAGAACTCTGTTTCTGGAGCTGTTGGGTCAAGAAAACTGGACACTGAACAGCTGCAAGCACCAGAGGAATTTGTCATCAGACAAGGTCAACCCCAAATAATAAGGGGAGGTCAGGGTCCAACATTTGATAAAACGGATACTTCTAAAGCCAGAACTGGGGAAACTCTTGGCAGACGTCTGCTGTTGGAAAGGCCGGAAGTACTGGATGAAAAAAGGAGAAAAAACAGAAGCAGACATTTTGACTTTGAACTTAACAGCGGCCAATCTAGACATGTGTCTTACAGGAGCAGGTTCTCCCAAGATGGATCTCAAGCTGATTCAACCTCAAAGGTCAATAGTTCATCAATCAGAGATCCTTGCATTTCTGAAGCCTTTCATCGGGCTCTATCTCCGGAACTTTTACAATCTATTGGACGCCGTTCTCCTCTCCTAGGCAGCACAATAGAGGGATCTTTAGCTCAGCCTCCAGCGTTAAGCAGACCAAGCCATGATACGTTTTCGACCCAGAACAGCAGACCAACGACCAGAAGTATCCCTGTGCCTCCAACCTTTTTAGCCAGGGACAAAAGTCGTGAAAGGTCACGGAGAGATGAGGAGCTTGCCGAAAGCAGACGCTACATTTCAAAGGAAGATAAAGAGAAGCCATTCATCCAAGGGCAGGGAAGGAGACAAGCCTGGGATGACAGAGACCTTTCAGTTGAGGCACCAAATGACCATCAAGAACACGGGCATGGACCGGTCAGCTCCGATAACTGGGCCCGAGAGGCAAAATCCTCCTCACCCTTGGGCACATCCCAAGAACCGCAACCAAGAAAGCACGCTGAAATAGGTGAATTTCAATCAAGACTGAAAGAGAGCGGAAAGGCATTTGTTGGAAGGTAAAGTATTTGACTACTGAAACTCTTAGCTTTTTTAATGTTAGTTTTATGCAGCTGTCTTATTACCTTAAACAGAACTAAATTAAAACCTTTAATTAGAGCTATGCTGTTTTTTTGAGTCCTTTAAAAGTCTATGTAAAAAGAAATGGACCAGCTATTTATTCCCGAGTCTAATGTAAAAAGAAAATGTAAAACAGAATATACCAGCCATTAGTTCTGAAGTCTAATGTTTACATAATTATTTGAACAAGCTACCGAATGGTTCTTAGTGATAATTGTCAGAGTAGGATTTGCAATGCAAGTAATCCAAAGGTTTTGATGGTTCTATTTGACCTGTAAAGAGTTTAATTCTCGCAGACTTTGGGTGGATGCCTGGTTATGTGGTATGCACCCCTGTACTGTGGCCTTGATGGTCTCAGGTTTGAACCCTGCCCACCGCCATCCATCACTGTCCTGCTGGAGCTTTGGGCTAGGATGTAATAATCTTCAATTCTGAAGGAACACCAAAAACATTTAAAACATAAACATTCAAGAAATTTTTCCAGTAAAATGATGGCTATTCAAATTAACTTGGACCTAAGGTAATGTAAGATCAGGATTGCTGCCTGGTCATGTCATTGGGACTGTCATCAGGATTGTTCAAAGTTCAAATTTCTGCCTGCTTCGACCCTATGCCTTCTTGCAGAAGGCTTGGGCTAGCATGTAATATTCTTTGTTTCTGAATTCTGAAGACGCATCAGAAACTTATAAACTTATCAAACCTCTTCAACAAAAAAAAAACATTTACAATAGTCTCCTAGTTTACAGGTTTACTGTAGAAATATGATGTAAAAAGATGCAAAAATAATCTTTAGTTTGTCGTAAAGTACTGATTCTGTTTAAACCAATGTTAATTGAATTCACTGTTTCATATGTAGGGGTGTTGAATTAACTCTGGATGGAATGAGTACAGATAGCCAGGATACAGAGCTAGACCATGAGCCAGTCAGCCAAAGAGCTAAGCTGTTGACCCATGCATTGGCCCAAGACACAGAGTTTCATATGCCCCAGGATATTGACAGGCTTTGGGAGAAGTTTCTGGCTGCTAATCAGTCAGTGGACAGCACATTAGACAGCGCTAGAGTAGAGGATGTGGCTGACCTCCTAAGGAATCCTGCCAGGCATCTGATCTCTAAATACATGAGAGAGAGAGAAGAGTATCGCATCCAGAGGCTAGAGAGAAGTGAAATGGAAATGGAAAAGAAGAGAAAAGAACTAGAAAAACTTGGACATGGCCGCTCTAAAAGCAAACCTGTCTCCAAAACTTCAGTCAAAAAAGCCTCATTAGCTAACCAAAAAGACGGAAATATACAAAATGGAGATGGGGTGTCTGAAAGGTTGTTCTCAATTATTGAAGATGCCAGTTTTGAGCAATCCCCCGGCAAAACTGAATCATCGCTAAAGCAGAAAGTGCCGAGACAGCAGCATCTTATTGATCCAGACATGATGAAACTAAGAGACCGCATCACCAATCAGCGCAGAAATGCTGAAAAAGAGGCTCAGAGAAAGCAGCAGAAGCTGGAGAAGCTGAAAAAGCTTGAGCATTTGTTGATAGCCAAAAAACAAGGGAAGATAAGCAACCACACTTTTGACAGACACTTGGAAGACATTTCTTTGTCCAGCTCCGATAAATCAGATTCAAGCCTGAGCTACAACGCAGATTCAAAGATTCCATCAGCCAATCCAAAATGGAAGGACAGTGGGGACACTACACCGCTGTCCAATGAAAGCACCACAGTGAAGGACAGCAGCACTGATATGTTGAGCTGGAATGCTGAAAAGATGAAAAGACTACAATCAGACAAACCCAAGAAATCTAAAGCTCAGCAAAAAGAAATGGGGAAAGACAAAGGACGTCATGCTCATTATGACCAGCGAAAGTTGTTTCAACTTGTCAGCGATGGCTACTTGACACCGGACGAAGCATATGAACTGTGCTTTCAGAGAAACCACAGCAATGTTGATCTGGGAAGTGAAAGTTCAAAGGGATGTAATAATGACAAAAGTTACAACAGCTCTAAGCCACATCAACTCTACTCCCCATATACGAGGAATCACAAACAGGTATGAATGTACTAAGTTCATATATATCTTGTATATGTTTGGAATATAATTATATATTTAAACCTTTGTTCCTCTGTCAATCAAATCATTAAATACAACTCAACTATCTGATATAAACATTTCACATGCAACCTTAGAATGAATCTGGTGTGAATGTATATTTTGTTTTCTATAGTTATAATTATTATATATAGTATATATTACGAACCGACGAGCGGCTTTTTTTCTGAGCCTCGCTCTCTGTCACTGTGAAAGTTACATGGGGTAACTCTAGTCCGACTTGCAGAAATAAAAGAGTTATCTTTCCATGACTTTTTCATCGTGGTGCCCCGCTTGTTTGGGCCACGAAGAGAATTATATAGAGATTTTTTTTGTGGTCTCATGTACTAATTGTAAGACAAAATTCATTACCGGTATGGATAATAGAGATTATTATTATTATAAATCTTTGAAAAAGATTTATTTTAAGCACTAATATATATGTTTTCATTATTAAAGATGTATCAACAACATCCTGTTCCGAGGCTGAAACTTTCTCCTCGTGTTGATCTGAAGCTACAGAGTAAAAAACATCAGCCTTCAAGCAGCACTGCTGAGGTAGCAGCAGCCATACATTCCAGAAATTATATTCAGTCCAAATCTTCAAAACCATTCCCTCGTGAAAAATCTTTTGAGTCTCCAGACGAAGAAAGCAGCAGAACAATACTCTCTGATGATGTCAGCTCTATCCACGATGACAGGCAGTCATGTGAGACTTCTGACAGTTTGCAGGAGTTTTCTTTCCAGCCTAACTCCCATAAGTATCCACCAGCAAAACAGTCCTTCAGGCAGGACCTTCGAGGCTCGCACAGAATAAACAAACAAGATGCTAGGAGAAAGAAACAAGGTCAAAGTGCGTCAGAGAATGAACCTCCACGTAAGTAGAGTTACTGACAATAAAGATTATTATTATTATTATGTTAGAAATGAACGAGTAGTCATTCTCTGGCGCTGCCAGGGTCGAGTTTCGCTAAAGAGAAACAAAATTCATCGTAGTCCCTTTAACAGTTTCCACTGAGGAATTTTCTGGTGATGTGGCAGGTCTGCAGCAGTACCGCCCTCTGAATGGTGGCTGAATTATTATTATTATTATTATTATTATTATTATTAGAAAAGCCAGCCATCTTGGAACGTCCATTTACTTACTTACTTAGATTTAGATCCTCCTGCGCCATCCGACGCATTGGGCCGCAAGCTGTCTCCACAAAGATCTGGCAATGTCTGAAGCCTCCTCCCACCTGGCGTCCACTGCTCTGAGGTCCTCCAAGAAAGCGTGGCGCCAAGTTTTACGAGGACGCTCTTTTTGCCTTTTCCTCATACTGGCTTCTATGTCTTTGCAACTCTTGTGATGCTCTGTCACAACCTCACTGAGAGGTCGACACCCAATTCAGCCTAGGATTTCCTCGTTTGTGACCCATTTATTGTAAGTTATTGTCATCCATTAAACAGGGTAAAACAAATAATATAGAATTATGTACATTGCAGAGTTTCTACCTAAGAAAGGAATAGCATGGCAGATACCTGTGAGTAAAGAAGCTCAACAAGAAACAAAATCTAAACATCCTGTGTACCAATCCAAGGTTCAGCCTCTTAAGGAAAGACCAGGTTTTAACAACCCACAAGCTCTCAAGCCCCACCCAGACTTACTAGTGGGTAAACCCAGAAGTGAAATCTCTATTTGGGAGACAAAAGATCATCCTGAGGGAATTCCCCGAAAGCTGTGGGAAAAGGTGAGCTCTGACTTATATGTTAAGCTCTTTTTTTTTATGTAAAATGATAAGTTTAAATAATTAATTATTCAAGGAAAACTCCTTCTCAAATATTTTTTTTTATATAGAAATTGAGAGAATAAAATTGTTATCATCATCCAATTATTATTTTTTTCAATAATAATGTTCAAATGTATTAAATAATAAAAGACAAAACAATAATTTTTCTTAAGCCTATACATTTTGGATTTGTGACCCCAAAGAGCAATGTTCACAAAAGCTTCAAACTAATGCGGTAAAAATTTTGTTTATACTTGGCATTGATTTATTGGGGTACACATTAACTAGAAGAGCCCACCATTTTGACTTGGATTTTTTTTGTTTGAAAAATCGCTAATAAGAAATTACTATTAAAATGATATTTTTGGGCTGCATTTAAATTAGGTGAATTTTTTTTTAAAGTTACATTTCATTTCTAATTGTAATGTTAATTAGAAGTTATGGTTCTGAAGCTGCTGTGGTTGAATTCCAAGAGAAATTGAACCAATAATTGTCATTGTGAGAATCTAGTGCAGAACTATTAAAACTAGTAATTATTCTAAACGGCTACTGGGGACCAAATTTTTAATTAGAAGAAAATGTAGGGAAATAAGGGACAGCAACTGACTATAGTACAAACAAAGGATCTTCTAATTAAACAAATCTGCGTAGCAGCAACACAGTGCCATGTGATTAAACCACTAGACCATCCAGATTTGAAAGCATGCACTTACCACCAAGAATCACATGCTCCACCCCAACCTCCACCAACAATCTAAATAGAACTGACACACAAATAGCTTTTAGACATATATAGGACAAACAATGGCACTGTTTTAAATGTATATTTTTAAATATGAAAAAAAAAAGATCTTTCTGATCACAAGCATTTGTAAGGATGCACCTGTAACGTCGAGGTCAACAGTCATTACCACCCGACTCTGTTTTGGGCATTCCACTCTATGTCCATCCTGCCATCTTTGCTTCAAACTCTTGTTCTACATACTAATCTTTTCATTGTTTGCTTTAGTTTCCAAGCCTTTCCCTTCCCCTGTGGGTTCCAGTCCAAAGCCTGTTTTGCAATATTTGTGTACATCTTTTTATATACAGATATTTTTTTATGACACTTCTGTTTTTGGTCTTGCCTGTATGGTCTGTAGGTTGTCCAACATGACCCACTAGCCAGTAAAATCAACCATTGGGAGGTTGACCCACTGAAAGACAAAGTGCAGTACATACTGGACAGACAGATAGGGGAAGATATGCAAGCATCTTCTGACAAAACTGGACAGGTCTTATCACTGCAGGTAAGCCATCCCAACATATCACTTTAATTCTGTTTTAGCACTTGATTTTTCAAACTCAATAATCAGCTCAACATTAGATTAGAACTACAAACAATTAATTATAAAATAATTCTCTTAAAAACTAGTTTGATACTAACTTAAACAAATGTCGAACAGAGGTTTTAACAAGTATGTGATTAGGCTGTAAGTAAAGTTCCCCTTTCAGACCTTGCGATCTATAGGGCAGATGTTATGGTTATCTGTTTCTTTGGCCAACGGTTAATGAGCAGCATGTCATGTGGCCAGCAAAACAACCAACGGCCTTTATTTTCCCTAACTAAGGTCATCTACCCATTAGAGTTGGGTGGACTCACGGGTGCCCTAAAAATCCCAGTTTTCACCAAGATTTGAACTTAGGACCCCATGTTCGGAAGCTAAGCACTTAACCACTCAGCCACCATGACCAATTAGGCTGTAGCGAATTATTAAGTGTCCAACAGAGGCCTAAACAAATATGTGATTATGCTTAAGTGAGCTGACTTCGACTTACTAAGTGAGCTGAGAGCTGACAAAAATAAAAGGCTTCCTGTACTTTGAGATTCATAAACAAATGTATTGCTGTTCTGTGAGATGATTTTTTCTTGTAAAACATCAACCTAATGGAATCAATAATATTTAGAACGGCTGGCTTTCTATTTGACCTTTGAACTAAATTATTTACATTTCCTATTTCTCAAATCTCCTTAGGATTGTTTCTTGTCCAAGAAGCAAAGTTTTATTTCCAAATGTCGAGAGAGACAAAAGCGTATAGCACTGGCGCGTGAAAACAGACACTTCCAGGAATGTTTGCGGCTGGAAAGAGAGGCACTGTTTGGAGAACAAGACCGAGGAGCACCATCCAATCTATTTGCTCATCCTTACAGTGGTAGGTTAATCCTTATTAAACAAAAAGTACTCTCACACATGGGATCATCCTTACAGTGGTAGGTTAATCCTTATTAAACAAAAAGTACTCTCACACGTGGGATCATTCTTACAGTGGTAGGTTAATCCTTAGTTAAACAAAAGTACTCTCACACATGGGATCATTCTTACAGTGGTAGGTTAATCCTTAGTTAAACAAAAGTACTCTCACACGTGGGATCATCCTTACATTGGTAGGTTAATCTGTAGTTCAATAAAGTACTCTTACACTTGGGATCATTTCATTTTGTTAAACATTGTTCCTTTGATTTTACATATTACTAATTATGTGCCTAAATGTACTAATTTCAAAAACATCTGACTCTCTTGTAGATAATCTGTTCCAACCTAAGCGAAGAGTATTGACAAAACAAGAGATGAAGGAATTGACATCTAAGTAAGTTTATTTTTTGTCAGAACTTTTTGCCTAAATATCACCCTTTTTTTGATTTGTTTCATGATTGATCCATCCAAGTTTTTGTTACTTTTTCTTTAAGCTTTTTTTAAACTCCATTCAGGAAGAGGCATTACTATGCTTTCTTTTTACTTTAAAACAAAATGATGTACAGGAGAAATAAATAAACATGAGATGTGTTGTGATAGAAAAGAGACAGTTTCTTAGTTTTCTTCAATATAATTTATTTTTATTTAGTATGGCGTTTCATCGCTTCAATCTGTCTTTTGTTCGTTTAGATTAAAGAATAGTATTCTCTCCCCTGAATATGTTCTTTTTCTTGAAAAGGGTTAAACTTATAACATCCAATTTTCAGTTTTGAAATTTAGTTTTATGCAAAGGGAGTTTCACTTTTGTAAAAAAAATGCTTAGTAATTTTGTACATTTTTTAAAATCAAGGTTAAAGTAAAGAAAATAATTAAATTAAAAAAAGAAAAATCTAAATAAAACATTGATTGTCATTTGTAAAAATATATATTATCATTATCAAATATTTTAGAACAGATCAAAGCCTCATCTTCTGTCCATGAGGAGGGGTGGTGGCTGAGTGGTAAAGCGCTTGGCTTCCTGGTAAAGACTGGGATTTTTTAATTTTGGGATCTTTGAGCGCCTCTGAGTCCACCCAGCTCTAATGGGTACCTTCCATTAGTTGAGGAAGAGTAAAGGTGGTTGGTTGTTGTGCTGGCCACAGGACACCCTCGTTAACCATAGGCCACAGAAACAGATGACCTTTACATCCGCTGCCCCATAAATCACAAGGCCTGAAAGGGGAACTTTACTTAACTTACTATCCATGAGGTATTGCAGACATTATTTGAAAAAAAATATAGCAACAAGGGATCTTGGTGGCTGAGTGGTAAATCGCTTGGCTTCCGAACTGAGAGGTATCGGGTTCAAATATTGGTGAACACTGGGATTTTTTAATTCGGGATTTTAAGGACACCCCTGTGTCCACCCAACTCTAATGGGTACCTGAATTAAGTTGGGGAAAGTATAGATGGTTGGTCGATGTGCCACCACATGACACCATGCTCCTTAACAATTGGCCAAAGAAACAGATGACCTTTACATCAACTGCCCCATAGATCTGAAAGGGGGTGGGTACTTTACTTTTTACTTTACTAAAGCAACTAACTGAAAACAGCTGTGCCCACTAGAATTAAGAAACAAGTACCAAAGTCAAACATTATATTTATTTTAGTTTTCATGAATTATATGTAATGCTTTGAGAATTCATTGAATGACACTAAATATGAAGTAGTTACAGACAAGTGATTGTGATCTGATGGTTCGACCCACATTGTTCTTGTTATTCACAAAGTATTCATGCTAACCTCTGTGTTCAGTTTTTTTTTTTTTTGCAAGTCTGCTGTTTCTTGACTTTATCTCTAATGACTTCGTTTCCTCTCAGACGGTACAAGAAACTTCCTGAAGTCTTGGAGAAACAAGCCAACAGTAAACGCAGCGAAGAGATGAAGACTAATAGACTCAGACTGAAACTTTTCAACAGGGTTTGTTGAGCTAGGTTTTTTATTTTGTAGCCTTGGTTTATTCAGTAAGCTTTAAACCATACTGGTTTCAATTGATTCATTCAGTAAGCTCTTCACTTGTAGATTTGCTTCATTCTGTGTTGATCTACTAACTTTATATTTGTAAAAAATTTTATTTGACTTTAGAAAGTTCAAAGAGATTCCAGAGCCAAATACAGTCAAAGATTACACCAGTGATGGCGACAGTGGAGCCCTGGCCACGGAAGTCAAAAACAAGTTTCCTGATGAAGACGAATGTATACAAGCCTGATTAATATGCTAAAATTTGTATCCACAAATAATACAGTAGTTCTAGAGTTTTGTTTTATTTACAAAATTATAAAATTATTATTATTTTTTTTTAATCTTTTTAATTTTGTCCTCTCTCATTATGTTATTGATACAATCAATATTGCTGAAGTAATTAAGGGTTCCTTCGTTAGGTTATTTATAATATTTATGGTGGCTCATTTCTGTGTTTTTATTGTGCACTTTTAGATGCATTGATTCAAAAGTCTTATGCAATATCTTGCATTTGTTCCATTCATTTTTCTTACTTAATATAATTTCAGTTTTTTTATTTTTTACCAACTGGGCTAAGTAGAAATAAAATGAATGTCCTTGGGCCTATTTATTTTTTTAAAGCTTTTCTATAGACTCAAAGATTGACAGGGGAAAAAGTTACACAAATTTTACTATTTAAAGCTTAGACAAAAATTTTAGATTGTAAAGCTTCGACAGACATTGGAAATAGACCTTGTTTACATTGAAAGCTACTTGCATCTTGGATTATTTCAAAATAGTATTGACATTATTACCATGTATAATATATTTACTATTGTTTTTTGTATCATTACATTTATTTATTTATCTTGTATGTGATCCGTCCACACTATTGGAGCTTACTGTAAAGATAATTATCTTTATTAGATGAGAGCTCCATCAGCACATGACTTTGATATTTGTACTTAACCTAAATTAGAACACAAGTAATAAAGTTTTTCTTATCTGTTGTTTATTTTTTCTGGTTGAGTCTGAAGTTATTAACATTGGCTTTACAACAAGGATTCTGAAACTAAAAACTAAGAGTCTAGTTGTTGTTTTTTTTACTACTTTTTAAAACTAGATTGCTACAGTAATGACTTTTTTGTTTTAGCTGTAAAAAATGTCTGAATATGTGTCTTGATGGTCCCAGGTTAAACCCTGCCTGCTGCCTTACACAAGGTTTTGGAGAAGACCTAATAGTCTTCAAACATCCCAAACATGTAAAATAAACTTCACTACTGGAGATCACAATATCTGTCTGCTCTAATTTCTGGAAAAATGGCCGGCTCCTCTACCACCAAAGTGAAAGACACCTTAACCTGCTATATATGTGGATGGGAGTGTCCCTCCGAAATAGGGATACATAGACACATAAAAAAGTGTTCGAGATGAACCATAGTTGTTCTATGACAGAAGGAGGCCTATTAAAAAATAATAATTCTGGAGATCCTGCTCAACAAATATATAGTAAAAAAAAAAAAAAAAAAAAAAGATAAAATAAGTAATTTAAATGATACTTTATTAGTGATGACTCTTTTACATTCTGAATAGAGCTATGAATAACACATGGCATTCCTTCAACCAATTTAAACAATTCAACAACATGTAAATATAGGATTAGGAAAACAGAATACAGTTTTTAAAAAGTAGAAACCAAATCTCTGAAGATAATAAAACAATTAATCTCAGGTCATAACATCGGTCATTTGATAAGACATGATCAAATAGATGCTTTCATTCAACAAACATTGGCCACAGCAAAATAAAAATAATAATCATATATTAGTTGTATACACAAACATTGGCCACAGGAAGTAAAAATAAAATCATGTATTAGTTGTATACAATGTTGTAGCAGTCCGAACAAATAGATCGTGTTTGTATTTTTAACATTGCCCACAGACTCTAAGGATTTGTAACAAGTAAATCTGAACTTATGATTAAACTCCAGTCACTGTAAAATGTATCAAAAAGTTCATGTGTTAGTATCAGATTAAAGTTTACTGTCTTCATGTCTAGCCTACTGGCAATGAGCAAGATTCATAATGAATCACTAAGTTTAACACAGAAACTGGAAATTCCTGAGCAATCCACACACACACACACGAAAATTGAATATCTTTGCACACATCATATGTTAATAAAGAATTGCCTTAAAGAAAGACAGTGTCACATGATTGCTCAAAAACAAATCAACAAAATACATTGTTACAAGAACATGATGGTTATACATACACACAAAAACAAATCAACAAGTTACATTGTTACAAGAACACGATGGTTATACATTCAAAAAAAAAACAACCTTCAATGTATTACCTAAATATCATTTTTTTTTTTTTTGCTATGAATTGTTTGAAAGTAAAATCTACAAAATAAATGAAAAAGATTCACATAAATTTAACAAACCAACCTTACAACCCTAAAACATTAATAATTAATTAGTAAGCAATTAACATAGTAATAATCCAGAGAGTTTTGCATTTTATATGTGCAAAATGAAAATAGTTTACAATTCAACATCCTTTAGTCTCATGTGTTAAGACTAAAACAATTAGCCCAGATCTAAACAAAAATTTCCAGATTTTTTTTTTATCTACCCTGGTTTTAAAAAAAAAAAAAAAAAATACTGAATAAACTGTGTATGTAAATCAGATTATATAAATAGAAAAGTCCATCAAACAAGACAAGCTATTGTACAAACACTGCTTAATAAGATAGCAGTTTCATTTAAAGACATCATTTGAATAAAACTATTTTCAGATCATGTTTGTGTTGTCTAGAACACAACTCCTAAAAATTACAACACTAAAATCAGTGTTACACACCAAGAGCTTACACATTGTATAAGTGAAGGTTTCATCATTATTAAATTTCATCCGAAATTCTTTTTATACATCCAATTATTCAGAAACAACCGGTAGAAAAATATGTTAGCAAAAAGACATAATTTGACTATTTATTATCGCATTTTGAATAAATGTTAATATACGAATATTGTCATAACATTTTTAATACATAGAGATGTAAATTGTATTTGACATATTTTTTTACATATAAAACAAACTAAATGTATGACAAATACAAAGTCTTAAAATCAACAACTCAAACATGACAAGAAACAATCCTTCACAGACATATATAATGCTGTTAGACTTGCAGAGTTTTCTTAATGAAAACTCTGCCGACTCAAAACATCATGAGGTGGGATGACAACAAGCTCCTCTCGACAACAAAAAAGGTCGTAGGAATGTAATTAACACAAATTTTTTCTATCTAGTCCTACTGGACACTAGTTGATAAAAGCGTCGCTCTAAAACAAAATATCCAACACAAACATTTCGATCTGTCCTACTGGACACTGGGTTGTAAAGTGTCTCTTTTAAACTATCAATCTAACTAATTAATCTGTCATCTAAATGTCTGACTACTTAAAGTCCCTTGTTGAAATAAACTACAGAAGGAGGGTTGGGCAAGGCTTCAATTTTCTTTCTAACTTCAGGTTCCAAGTTGGCAACTGCTATTGAGCTGAAGAATACAAAAACATCGAATCAGGGCATCACATTACAAAACAAAATTTCAGAGTTGGAAAAGAATAACGGAAGAAAGAGCCAAGGACATAACAAGATGACCTAGCAAATACAAACTTTACGATTGATTGTATCTTAAGCTTTAACTATAAAATAAAATCAGTACAAAGTATGTTCATCTTAGGAAACAAAAAAAGGAAAGATGTGACCCTAATCTCACAGAAAACATAATAAACAAGAGTAAGTAACATATCACTGCACCAGTTCAGTGTACAGAACTAGGTCAGACTGACCTACCTTTTCTGTGGAAACAAAGCACAGCACAGGGGGGTGGCAAACACAAGCCTGGAACAGAGAAACAATGCAAGTGTTGACAAGAATGCTATGCTAAACATCTCATTAGGATATCCCCACTGAAAATTTTTTTAATTGTATTTTAGTTACAGTTAAAGGATTTTTAAAAAAAGTTCACAAATTTCTAGGAGTAAGAGATTTAAATGCACAAATGTATTTCTAGGGGTAAGAGATTTAAGTGCACAAATATATTTCTTGGAGTAAGAGATTTAAGTGCACAAATATATTTCTTGGAGTAAGAGATTTAAGTGCACAAATTTCTTCGAGTAAGAGATTTAAGTGCACAATTATATTTCTAGGAGTAAGAGATTTAAGTGCACAAATATATTTCTAGGAGTAAGAGATTTAAGTGCACAAAAATATTTCTTGGAGTAAGAGATTTAAGTGCACAAATATATTTCTTGGAGTAAGAGATTTAAGTGCACAATTTTATTTTTAGGAGTAAGAGATTTAAGTGCATATTTCAAGAAGTAAGAGTTTTCTGTTGGTAGTGGTCATGTATGGAGTACACAACATATATGTGTACTGAGAACCCTTGTTTTTTTAACCTAGATCTAGTTCTTTGTCCTTCAAGCAGGTAAAACTTACATTGCACCAATAATTGTCACTTGAATGGGGGCATTCAACCAGGGCATTCTCTGCATGAATGATTTCTTTTCAAGGCTGTTCATGATAAATGGAGGTATTACTGAAATCAGAGCAATTATATTAATCAGACCAATGTTCCACTTGATTGGCTAACACATGTTTGTTACAATGGGACACAAACAATTATTACAAACTTGTTTCTAGTGACATATCAACTGTGATATTTTAACTGTGTTTACCCTGGAATATCAAATCCAAATGCAAACTTTTCAAATTATCTCTACTAAAAAAGTTTGGGCTATCTCTGTTGTATTTGAATATCTCTACTCAAAAAGTTTGGACTATCTCTGTTGTATTTGAATATCTCTACTCAAAAAGTTTGGACTATCTCTGTTGTATTTGAATATCTCTACTCAAAGTTTGGGCTATCTCTGTTGTATTTGAATATCTCTACTCAAAGTTTGGGCTATCTCTGTTGTATTTGAATATCTCTACTCAAAGTTTGGGCTATCTCTGTTGTATTTAAATATCTCTACTCAAAGTTTGGGCTATCTCTGTTGTATTTGAATATCTCTACTCAAAGTTTGGGCTATCTCTGTTGTATTTGAATATCTCTACTCAAAGTTCGGGCTATCTCTGTTGTATTTGAATATCTCTACTCAAAGTTTGGGCTATCTCTGAATATCTCTACTTTATTCCATCTCAATCTTCATTTTCAAAACAGAAATTATAAATTCCCCCCAAATCCCATTTTTTAAGAGCACCTTTATATAGACTAAAATTCTTTAAAAATAATAATGTGTTACTGTTACAGACGCATGTGTCTGAGATGTATTCCATTTTGTTTTATCCATTAAACAAAAACAGACTAGTGCATGTGTGTGTCAGATGAATCTGTGTGTCACTTCAAAGAGCTAAAAAATAAATTTCAAATAATGGCAATGTCTTCGATTCCAAGAATTAAGGAGTGAGATAATTAAACAGCTTGGCTATAAAATTTCCGCCATATGTGTTTGGGGGCACAATGAAATCAAACTATATGGCAGACATTTACATCAGATGAAGTGGTCAGACACAAGGAGAGGGGAGTGCATCATTACTGCTCTATTTTTAGATTACTTCACTAGCCACTGATAAGTTAGTACCAACAGTACACAGATAAATTCAGAAACTGGGTCAACATTTAGTGACGCATGAACAATACAGACAAGGGATCTTGTCAACAATATCAAGGTCATTCTGCCATAAAACCCTGAAGGCTGGATTATAAAATTACTGGAGCGTTCCAGAGTGAATTCACCTTCATGTTTGACTTACACATTCCAGGCATGGCCATGAAGACTCTTGATATAACTACTTGAGTTATGGCACTGGTTGCAGCACGGGTTGATTCACCAAGCCTGTTGCCATTTTCATCCATAATAGGTATCCCATGAGTAATTTCCCTTTGGAGAAAGCACATACAACACAGGTATATGTTCTGCATCTAAATAGTACTTTATTTTATCACTAATACTTTACTCCAGTCCATTACCCCACTGAATGGAACACTCTATTCTGTTCATCTTTTACGGAATGTCTTTTCAAAACAACTACTACAATATTTAATTTCATTTGTATTTTTTAGATTACAACATTGTGTAGGAGAAAGTAACTGATAATTTCATTTTTAAATATTAAATGTGCTAAATGTTGTGAATGGGATTAAAGTATGCTTTTGTTTGCGCTGCAATGTATGAGTTCCATAGAATAATTCCCATGTTTGAATAGTGAAGTGCAGTATTAGAGGCCGCATGGGCCACATGAGGACCTTCTGACGACTGTAAGGTAAGGCTGTATGGCCATGTTATGAGGTCCTCAGGGCTCACAAAGACCTTTCTGAGGGAAATGGAAGAGGGAGGATGAGGAAAGAAGCAATGGAAGGTCATCACTGAGGAATGAATAGGTCTTTCTATCAAAAACTAATCTTGGCAAACATCAGAAGGGAATAGAGAAAGATAGTCAACAGATAATAATTGGTACCCCAATGGTACAACAGATAAAGGACAGATAATGAAGTATCAATGATTTGACAGATGGGAGGATAACTTGTGAGGCCTGGAGCACCATTCTTATTGTGCAGATCTTATAATGTAATTATATTCTTGGGGCTTTCTGTTTAACTTAGTTATTACAAAGGACACAACTACACTGCACCTCATTCTATTTGAATTGATCAATTTAAATGAATGGAAACAGACTGTACATAATAGCAAAGGAACTAAATGATTTAAATGCGTATGTGTTTAACTTAGTTATTACAAAGGACACAATTACACTACTCTGCACATCATTCTATTTGAATTGATCAATTTAATTGAATGGAAACAGACTGTACATTATAGCAAAGGAACTCAATGATTTAAATGTGTATGTCAATAATTAAACTTGTGTCCTAATTAACCTAACTTAACTTGGAAACACTCACCTGCTCCTCATGCAAGGTATATTAATGCAGTTAGCAGCTGCCACTGCAGCAAATGGCACGAAACGACCAATTATTGGAGGGAATTTCTAAAAAAAACATAAAAACATCACATTATATAAATCTCATCAATAACAATTAACAAGCTAATCAATTATTTCACTCTAAATACAATCACGTTTATGTACAAATCATGTAACAATATAAGTGAAGATTGTTTAGAATCGGTATTGTTTAGGTACGACAAAAGAAAGTAGGGAAATAAAAATTGGTCAAAACACATGATGAGGAAACACATTGAAATGACTCCTTTAATATTGCTCACTTCCTCTTGTAGTGGCTGACTAGTATTGAGGGAAACTTTTTTTTTTAGATTTATGAGTGTAAGAATTATTTTTCACCGTGCTTTTTTTTTTCATGACCTACAATGCAGAATGCCTGGTTGTCTTGCAAGGCAAAGATTTTTAGAAAAAAATGGAAATCCTTACTTGGACCATGTTGTTGAGTGTCATCGCCGTGGTGATAGCGCCACCCGTGGCCATTACATAGGACACGCCCAATCGCCTAAACAGAGAAATACACAAAATGAAAGATATCTATGGTGTACCATTGTTATCAAAATTGTTCGGTTGAATCGACTGATGAAACATTTTGCTATAAAGAAAACTAGAGGTGAAAACAAAATCTTACTGTGGAGAGATTGGAGAGTCCCCGCTACGATTTGTATAATTCACAACTGCATTAAATGTTTGGTTAAACCACTGCCAGAAAATGACAGCTGGTGTAGACCTGAAATAGAATACTTAGATTTATTTTTTTAACTCTGAATTGCTAAGGTTTAACTTTTTGCCATTAAGCATAAGTGTGATACAAAATAAATATTTTTTCTACGCATGACTGGTTTAATAAGAAAGCATGTTCAATTATTACTATATTTTTAAGAAGAATAAAAAATTTAATAAAGACATCAAATCTATATAGATAATTGGAAATATATATTTTACAACCCTGAGCCACTTTATTAGGTCCAAATTTTAAGTCAAAATGATATATTTTGGTAGTTATTTCAATATGGTACACCTCCATGTGATATGTATCAATCAATTTTAGCTCAAAATTGAATGCCTCAATAGTTAAACCAATATTGAGTGTATTTATATGGCATTGTTGGGTTTTGACAAGAATAATCGTGTTTATTTTTTAATATTTTTTTCTAACAAATCAATTAAAATTAGCTAAGTCAGTAAAGTGTACATTTTCAAAGACATTATTCATGATTTCAGTTGCATTTAAAAAAAAAAAAAAAGGAAACTATTATTTTAAATCTTTGTAATAATTCCTTCCCAGCGGAAGATGGTATCTACACACAGCGTGTGAGTTGAAGCCCTTACTTACTTATAAAAGGTCATCATGCAACCAGTAATGGTCATATTCATAGGGACTTGTGCTGACATTCTCCCAATGAGTATCATCTTTTCTTTGGTGTCTGGGTGAAATGCTGAGTCGTAAAGATGCTTGGCCTGCCATAATTTATCTTCAGTCAGACCAGGTACAAGTTCACCTTTCCTGCAAGCAAATTAGTTTAATTTTTACATTTGTTAAAGATGAAATTCGATGCAATAATAAAGCTTTAAAACACACACTTAGCGAAGAAGAGAAAATTAAATTTTGATATTTTATCACTTAAGATAATCTTGTTATTCACCTAAATATAAATTAGATAATTGTTCTCATTTTTTCCTTCTGTGTTTCTTAGTTAATATCTGCTAAACAGTATAATTTCTTGCATTTCAATAACATTTGTCAACAGTTTTACTTCAGTCAAATTCAAATCAACTAGCTTATATCTTAATACCTGTAGCGCTCAACTATATCTTTTGCATCATCAAGAGCTTGCCCAGAAACAAATAAATTCAGAGGGTTTGTTGTGATGAAAAAATGTTTGGCTCGTCCAGAGTAAGTCGACTGATCATAACGAGGCTCTTCAATGTTAACTTTCAGTTGGGCTTTTGACATTTTTTTTTACTCACCTTTAAAAAAAAAAAATTGTTTTAAAATTCAGTTTTGTTAACATTTAATGAGTTATTTATGCTTTAATGACAACTGAACAGAAAACATTTTCTTTTTTATTATCGTAGTCATATTTTGTCTTTCTAGAAAGGTGAAAGAAAATTATTTTCTATTAACTAATTAACCCATAACTACCGCAGGACAATAAGAGATAACTTCATAGTTGCAGGGGATGAAATGTAGAGAGCATCACGAAATAAATGGAAGATTTGAATCCAAATGAGAGATCGACAATAACGAGAAATCAAAGCACACACATATATTACGGTAGAAGCTAATTTCACCTCTCTCTAAGTTAAAAAAGTTTAAATACATTTATATAGTTTTTATCTAAGAATACTTCTTAGTTGAATGGACTGACAAAATATAATAGAGATTAAAATCAAAATAGATGTCAAACAACACTGGAGTATAAAGCAATTCCACAAAACCAGCACATTGATCTACTGGAAATGCACAATTTTAAAGGTATGACAACTACAAAAAGATTTGAATGGTTTGATTTTAAGAGAAAAATGGCTGCCAGGTCATGCAGTATGCATGCTGGACTGTCTTTATCTTTGGTCATCTCCCGAGTTCACACCATGCCCACTGCCATCCCTATCGTCCTGCGGGAGGTTTAGACTAGGAAGTAGATTATCCCTCAACTCTGAAGGCACAGCTGAAACATGTAAAAACAAAACAAACAAAAGAGGCATTTCCGGTTTGCTCTACATCTCATGCAAAGATCTAACCAGTGACAGCAGATTGAGGAGGCCAGTGATGGTGTTACTGCAAAACTTATTATTTATGACAATCTTTTTCTAGAAATAAAACATTTACACACGGTTTGAGGGCACTATGGAATTCCAGAAGAGATTGCATTATGAGTGTCTCTTAATGTGCTAAACTACCCAAGGCTACAAACAAATTTGCCTATCCATCACTGCCTTGCTTAATTTGCAATATTTAGATCTAGATTCTTTTAGTGGATCTGAATGTTGCAAATTACTAGATTCAAGATCTACATCCTAGCCAAAAACTCCCATAAGGCATGATAAGGCTAAGCCACAGTTTACTATCAATTATGCCTAATTTATGCCAGGCCAATAATTAATTTTCACTAGATGTATGGTACTATAATAATGCCACTAGGCCAGTGTTTCCCAAACTTTTTGTGAATGGAAAACTTCGCCACATTCTGAGTATTTAGTGGAACACTTTGCTCAATTTTAGAGAGGATATTCACGTGGTGGCCTACTTAATTATAATTCCAGTAGTTCATGGAACACCTATTCAGCCCATGCAAATACTAGGGTTCCACAGAACACAGTTTGGCCAGTTTGGGACACAATGCACTAGATTTGACTAACTACATCTTGATCTTGACTATTACTTTACTAGTATTACTACATCTAGATCTAGCCTAGACTCTATATTATAAATCTACAATCTACATAAAAAGCACTTGAATGTCTAGAAAAATTAGATCTAGAATCTAGATCTACATCTTCTTATTTTATATAATATAATACAGATGTTACTTCAAAATTAAGGGTTCACATTTCATGTGTCAATCTAGTCATATTATACTGTATAGTCATACTCATAGCATACATTACATGTTATTGTTATTCTTCTGTCCTGAAGACAGTGAAGTGTCTCTAAACTCTAAGTCTAAGACTAAGTTTAGTGCTTTTGCTATCTGAGTATCTCAGTATCTGCTAATGTCATGTGTTATTTAATTTTAATCAAATCCGAACATTCATTTGCAGTAGATACTCTAAGATACTAGATTGTAGATCAAGTCAATTTTTTGAATTTAAGAGTACTAAGTCTAAGACTCTATACCTAGAATAGTCCAAACAAGCTGATGCAGAAAGATTTGTATTTGTAGATCTATAAACGCTATGCTCCAGACTCCTATTTATTTTTACAATTTATACACAAGCACATGACCTTCTCAGTCTTCTGTGACTGTGTGTGTTTGTTTTGAAATGTGTCACAGTGCCACGGTTCTGTAGAAAGCAAATATAGCTTTAGAGTCTGGGCTTATTTTTGTTTTTTTTTACTGAAGAGCTATGTGGTGTTTTTTTTCCTTCTTCACATATAATCGAAACTAAATCTAGGTCTAGCTGACTTACAAAAAAAAAAAAAAAGTTGACGGGTTTAGATCTATTTCAGCATTTGAATAAATATATCAAAATATTTGGGCATAAAATAATATTTAGTTTTCTTTAAATCACCCACCCAATATCCCAAACAACATTGGCGATACATCTAGATATTGAGTTTTTTTTAGGCCCTTTCTTGATCTATATCCATAGTCATAGACAGATCAATGGGATCTGAGTTAGTTATAAATAGCTTTTAAAATTTCCCCAATCCAAACAAAGGGCAAGGGTAGATGCCTAGATCAATCTTTTTTTTTTTTGGCCTATATAGGTTAAAAAAAAAACAAAAGTTTTTACTTATATTTTTACAGTTAAATTTAAGTAAACAGATCTATAATAGAAACATAAAATCAAAAACATTTTTATTGTTGTTTTTTTTCAATGGGGCTTAGAAATATCTTGTTTACAGCCGACTCATACGACAGCTGGCGCGCTGGCCGTGATCGTATAGTGGTTAGTACTTCGCGTTGTGGCCGCGACAACCCAGGTTCGAATCCTGGTCACGGCAGAGCTGTGACTGTCTCGCACTGCCAAGCCAGCTTATTTTTTTTTTTAGTTTCTATAATTTAAAAAAAAAAATCTTTACTTTGTTTCCCGCGCTTTATAATAAATAAAATGTTTATTATTATTTGCATTTTAAAAAAATGTAATGTTCTCATATCACCGATATCTTTGTTAACAGTGCTAGATCTATATACAATTTTTATAATTAGTAAGCCTACTGTAATGTTCAGTCATCATTACAATTTTGTCTTAAGATACAAGTAGGCCTAGTTTTTTACGTTCAAAATTTAATTAGTATATGATTAAATAAGAACAATCTGGTATAGACTTTGTCACATGTAAACTATGAGTGAGTCTGGTGTGAATGTACACTTTGGTTTCTTATAGTTATAATGTTTTTTGTTTGGTGTAATGCACAAATTGTAAGACAAATTTCCATACGGATAATAAAGATTATTATTATTATTATTATTAGATCTAGAGCAGTGGTTCTCAAACTTTTTTTTGTCTTGTAGACCCCTTGCCAGGTTTTCTGGTTTTGGTTTTCGGTAGACCCCATGCTTAACTTGTAATGCATTTTTTGCAAATTCATCAACATTTTGTTTTTAAACTGATTGCTAACTGTAGTGAGTTGAAGAATAAAAAATAATGTAATTTTATACCCAATTAAAGAAAACAATTAATATGTATTACTGGAATGATGATCCAGTGGCGTAGCTAGCAATGTGAGGGTGGTGCGGGCCGCACGGGGCATCAAGTGGTGGGGGGCTTCATACTGAGGACAAACGTTTTCAGTAAAACTATACATTGTAATTTCATAAATAAAAACTAACACTTCTATTTGGTCTTGGAAATTCGTTATATCCTATATTCTTTTTTAAATTAAATTAAATATAAGCTGAAGACCAGCATGAATCAAATTTTACCAAATTTGTTTAAATCTCTGAAGGCAACGCACTTTTATTATTTTTTTTTGAAGTCTTACAAGATGTTACTTCATTGTTCAATGACCACTCGTAGACAAGTTTTTAATGGGTTGTTTTATTAAATTACTATAATTAGTAATGGTCAAATCTCATTTTGTGGACCAGTTTGCTTTTGGCAGTGACTTGGCAGAATTTAAGTCATTGGTTAATATGCATGACTGGATGCATGACGCGTAGGACGTAATCATCTTCTTTTTTTGAAGCAACGTCTGTATTATATAAGATAAGATAAGATAAGATAAGGCAGAAGATGCTAAGATTAAACGGGTTTTTATCTCTTTTTATTGATCCTCCATGTTTTGTTATGCTTGACCCTAGGTAGGCCTATCTAAATGAGTCAACTTCTAATGACCATTCAAACGTTTGCAACATCTTGTACTATCCACATTACAAGATTATAGTGATACTTTTCTATTTCATAACAAAGCGCTGGGTAACAACAAAATCTTTTATGGACTACAGAAATCAAAGCCCCTACACTGCATCCCCCCCCCCCCCGGGTACCAATAGATCTTTCTCAGTGTATCATCAGACGATCGCAGCAGAGTACAGTGAGATCGTCCATTGACTTTTGACCTTTAGCTGCCAGAAGTAATCCAATCACTATACGGACACAATAAATTGGCACTTTCTTAATGGATTACCCCTTCCGACGCACGGCACACAATTAGTAAATTATGCCTTAGAATTATTCATCATCCCCTGTCCTACTTGGGACCCGGTTGTAGCCCTTCCAATGATTCAAGATTTTAACCAAGAATCAGTCTGTGAATTAAACTTACAAATATTGTTTTTTTCTGACTTGTTGGAACTTTTGTGAGACCCAGCCTGTGGCTCGTATTCTATTACGTTTTGTTTGGGTTTTTTTTAGATTAAAAAACGAGTTTATTTCTAGCACCCTATAAATGTATTCTTTAAATTAATTTTTTGTTAACCATTTGAAGACGTTGATTCAAATAATTAAAAATACATGAAAAAATCTAAGCTCAATTAATTTTTCTTAGGGACGGTAGCATACATTACAAGAATGCATGACGCGTAGGAAGTATATAATCATCTTCTTTTTTGAAGTAACGTCTGTATTATATAAGATATAAGATAAGAAAATTTATTTAATTCAATGAAATGTGAAATCTTTTATTTTCTAGTGATTTGAATCAGCGTTTCCATTCAGTGATTTTGAATCTGTGCTTTTTTGTCTTGATCCAGTCATTTGAATCAGTATTTTTATTCAGTGATTTGAATTAGCGTTTGAATCTAGTGATCTAAATCAGTGTTTTGATTTAAGGATTTAAATTAATGCTTAGATTCATTGATTTGAATAAGCGTTTTTATCTAGAGATTCGAATCCGTATATGGCCAATAGTTTGAGTTATTATATTGATACACAGCGTCAATGGACCCCATTCACCAATCGTAAACTGACAACATTTAGCCACGTGATTCTCTATCTCTTCTATACAAATTACGTAATACACAATGGCTATAGCACGCGACAGTTTAAATGTTGTTTGTTTAATGAGGCCCATTCGATTTGATGATGTAATCATCTTTTTTTAATTTTACAAATCATGGGGAGTGTACTATGAAATAAAAAAATTGATATATAAAAGGACCATGAATAATATATTATGTTACTTTCTAGTTTTCATTAGAGTTCTCTCCCTTTCCGGCTTTCTGTCATCCAGTTATATTACCCTACCCCTACCCCGCTTTTGCTGAGTTTTAAGCGCGTTCTCACTAATAGTTTATTTCAAGTCTCTCCGTCTGTCTGTCTGTCTGGTCATATTCCTTCACCCATTATTAGCCCACTTCCCATTACAAGTTGATCTTTTTTTTTTTTAAAGAAACTGTCCCCATGTCTGGCCCATCTGCTTGGCTTGCCTTGTTATGTTGGATGCAGGCTTGCGAAGGGTGTGATCTATCCATTTCCAGCGTATCGGAAGGATATCTACTTCAATGGGCTGCTGCTTTGTTCTTTGCCACAGTTCCTCATTCGAGATCTTGTCTGGATCATAAGTATCCTCCTCAGGCAGGTATTGATGAATAACTGGATTTTTTTTCATTGTGGTTCTCCAGGTCTCTGCTCCATAAAGTAGTATTGGTTTAACAATAGTGTTAAAGAGCCTGATCTTGGTGGTGGTGCTTTTTTCCCTAGATCCCTCTGGTGTTCTTCAGCTGATGGAAGGCTGCTCGAGCTAAGTACAATAAAGCAATATCTCTTTTATTAGTAGTCTAAATACTTTTCATTTTAAATGTATAAGTTATCATCAAAGATCTGTTTAATTTATTGTTGCTAAAACTTGCGTTTATGTTATCAGATCTCTTACGGCAATTTAATTACTTTTGCCCAAATCTGACGTCACGGATCAAATAAGAATGACAAAAGTACCAGCAAATGAATTATGAGCTTTCAACTAACGAAGTACCTGTCGCCCAGGTCACGTGGCCGCAGACTTGTTTTCGTTCTCGGCGTCTTCTCCGTTGGCTACTTCTATGTTTTCGGCTTCAAGTTACTACAGTTCACCGCCTCTCCCATGTCTTCTGACAGTTACATTAAGCATGTAGATGCTGGGCGGAGAGGTGTCCACATCTCCTCTTGGTCAGGGAGGCGACTTTTGAGTGAGAACGGTAGCTCCTCTTCCTACCCAACAGATCTTTTCACGGACGAGCAACGCAAGCAGGGCGCGGTTGTCTTCCATATATTTGGCATGATCTACATGTTCGTTGCCCTGGCCGTTGTGTGTGACGAGTTCTTTGTTCCTTCCCTGGATGTCATCACTGAAAAACTAGGGGTCTCCGAGGATGTGGCAGGTGCCACTTTTATGGCGGCAGGCGGCTCCGCCCCTGAGCTCTTCACCAGCCTCATCGGCGTGTTCATATCTCAGAGCGACGTCGGCATCGGGACCATCGTCGGCTCCGCGGTGTTCAACATCTTATTCGTCATTGGCATGTGCGCGCTTTGCAGCAAGACGCTCCTGACCTTGACCTGGTGGCCCCTGTTCCGCGACGTGACCTTCTATACCACGTGCTTGATCATCCTGATCGTGTTCTTCAAGGACGAGAAGATCCAGTGGTGGGAGTCGCTGGTGCTCTTTGTCTGCTACATCTGCTACGGGCTCTTCATGAAATGGAACGTGTGTCTGGAGGAAAGGTGCAAGGCGTGTCTAGGACTGTGCACACGGCAACGAGTCAACACTGTTGAGGCAGCAGGCGATAACGGCTCGAATGAAGAAACAAAGGCTGCAGACGTGAGTATCAGGATATCGGTGATAGGGTGCGGTTGTTCAGTTCTTTTAGAACAGGGGTTCTCAACCTGTGGATCGCGACCCCTTTGGGGGTCGAGTGAAGATTTGCCAGGGGTCGCCTATGACCATCGAAAATATTGCTGTATGTGTGTGTGTGAGGGGGGGGGGTCGCGGCAGAGTGAGGGATTGTAAAAAGGGGTCGCCGAGCTTAAAAGGTTGAGAACCGCTGTTTTAGAACAATAGCTATTGTAAAATTAGCTTGTATTCGCAGTATGTTAATTTGTATAACTGACTTATGATTATTGCTAGAATTGCTTGATTTAAAAAAAAAATTATATCCCCTCGCATGGTTATTGAAATGTTTGATGTGATGTTCCATCGCATGATTATTGCAATAGTTTATAGCATGTTCCATCGCATGATAATTGCAAAATTATTTAAAGTGTTCCATCGCATGATTATTGCAATATTTGATATCTTGTGCCATCGCATGATTATTAATTGCAAATTTTTATAACGTGTGGCTGAGTGGCTTGACTAGATTTGATATCTACTAACGGCTTGCGCTCGAACCTCGATGTTAGCCAGGAATTTTTAATTGTGATTAGACACGAGCAGAGTTGTGAAGACTTAAGGCACACTGTCTTTCTTGACGACTTAAGACACACTGTCTTTCTTGAAGACTTAAGACACACTGTCTTTCTTGAAGACTTAAGACACACTGTCTTTCTTGAAGACTTAAGACAATTTGTCTTTCTTGAAGACTTAAGGCACACTGTCTTTCTTGAAGACTTAAGGCACACTGTCTTTCTTGAAGACTTATGACAAATTGTCTTTCTTGAAGACTTAAGGCACACTGTCTTTCTTGAAGACTTAAAACAAATTGTCTTTCTTGAATGCTTAAGACAAATTGTCTTTCTTGAAGACTTAAGGCACACTGTCTTTCTTGAAGACTTAAAACAAATTGTCTTTCTTGAATGCTTAAGACAAATTGTCTTTCTTGAAGACTTAAGGCACACTGTCTTTCTTTCTTTAAGACTTGAGACACACTGTCTTTCTTTCTTTAAGACTTGAGACACACTGTCTTTCTTTCTTTAAGACTTGAGACACACTGTCTTTCTTTCTTTAAGACTTGAGACACACTGTCTTTCTTTCTTTAAGACTTGAGACACACTGTCTTTCTTTCTTTAAGACTTGAGACACACTGTCTTTCTTTCTTTAAGACTTGAGACACACTGTCTTTCTTTCTTTAAGACTTGAGACACCTATCAACACCTATATTTTCTGTACCGGATACACCAAAAAGGCGAGCTATTTATAATTTGTCACTGATAAAATCTATCCTTGCATTTCTGCAATTCTTTATGTCTATTTTTAGTCTATGAAAAAGATTTTTTTTTATAGTTTATATATCAATTATCATATTATTATTTGGTAGTATAGCTTTATTACACAAGTATGGATGCTCTGTAATTAATTGTGCGGGGCATGCAACTTTCATATTTATGTGTAATAATTGTTAAATGGACAATTAACAGCCACAACTTACTTTCACTATTTCTGTTCACTGTTATTGGTTGCAAAATCTAGCTTTAAAATGAATGTCGCAAAGTCTAGCGTTATAATGAATGTCACAAAGAATGTATGGATGCCTTTACAATTTTTTAATATTTTTTTTTGGCCCCTTTGTTATCCCGCCACCATACGAGATTACCTCCCCTGTCCACACTATTAGGCTACACACAAAGCCATCATCCAGTTATTTTATTGAGTTATATTCATTTCCCAATTGTATTTTATTGTCTAATCTATAGCACAGTTCGATGTTTCAGATTTGTTTCATTTTAAAGTCTAGCTTTTAAATCAATTAATTAACATTATATTGCACACCTGGTTGTGCGGTTTGCGTGCTAGACTATCGTTCGGAATTATCGATGATCCCGGGTTCAAACCCTGCCCGATCCGATCCCCCGTCGTCCTGCGGGGAGGTTTGGACTAGGAAGTAAATTATCTTCAACTCTGAAGGAACATCCGAAACATAGAAAACATTTACAAACAAAACAGCTTCAATTCTCTGTATATTTTACTCCATTTCATTTGGCTACTCCGAAAGACACAAAGAAAACAGCACATTTCATATACTAGAACAAATTCGTGCTCCTTTTTTCCATATTAGAGCATGGAGTGGGTTGCCTGAATCAGCCAGAAAAACCAACGATATAGCAGAGTTTTAGATTACTGATTAAGAAGCATGATACATGAAATGCGTAATTAGGTCTATCTTTTCTGTTGAAGTAACTTCTACAAGTTTTAAGATAGCCCTGGACCGCACTACAGTATGTGGAAAGAGATGGGGACAAAGAAAGCTGGTTTCTCTACCACCAAAGAAAATGTCACATTTAGGCTACTTGTAGGCCTACATGGATAACAATGCCTCGCCAGAAAAAGGTTGTACAGTCACCATTAAAAAGTGATGCAATGAAATATAGTCGTTCTACAAATGAGGCAGATAACAACCTAACTAACAACCTTTTTTTTTTTGCCATCGACCAATGGAATGGCTTGCATTATAATGCTTATACCCAAACACACACACACACACACACTGGCCCGTGAATTATAGAAACCCTTCAGGAAAAAAAAGCAGCTTTGCTTCATTTTCTCCATGGAACCGTTCGAAAATGATACCCCACTCCACAATTTAGTGCTCTCCCTTTACAGGCACACTCTTCTTTGGCCAGTTAGTTGCAGCTTTAAACTTGAAGTGTAAAACATCGTTTCTTTTTTGTCTCCTCCCGTAGAACAGTCTGAGAGGAGCCTCCCTTTATACAATGAAGACTCCTCACACCCACCTCTTTATGTTAGGCACTTAGTCACTTAGTATAGAGACGCACCATAGTGGACTGACTTTGAACGTAGCATTTCATGACGTCACGGATGGTGGGGTTTTAGCATGTTGGTGTTAATATTATTCAGATGGTGTTAGAACGTCAAGGTGACAACATCGTATTACGGACTCGACTGTGGCCTTCATGCATTAGACCTTAGTCTTGTTATTGTGCTATGTTTTGTTCTTAGTAGTTTTTAAACGCCGCTAAATACGCCCGTACAAGAGATTTCTGAGTAATTTGTTGAAAACAGACAACCGTCATACAACTACAAGACAAAGCCCAGTCCTTTTCTTTGTGACGGTACCCCCCCCCCCCCGGTATCGCGTACCGACACCTTTTTCAATGTGAAGAAAAATATTACTTTTTTTTTGTATTTTATAATTATTAATTTATTAGTAGTTAAAAGGTAGGCAATCCGTCACTGAGTACCGGCACTTTTTTTTATAAAAAGCACTGACAGAGCCTATTACATTTATTCCATCAGTTAAAACCCTTTTAAGTCTAAAAAAAAAAAAAAAAAAAAAAAAAAATTCAATTGTGTGGACTTGAACATAGCTGCCACTCACTCCCACTCAAACTTCATTGTCTGTCAGTAATTTATTCCTGAACTCTATTTCATTTGCATGTCCACGACCCCTGTTCTAGTTGGAAGAATTTGAAGAGAAAGTACCACTGGACTTGAGCTGGCCACCGACTCTGAGTAAGAGGTTGATGTATCTCTTTTTTGCGCCAATCGTCTTCCCTTTGGCCCTCAGCTTACCAGACGTCAGACGACCAGTAAGTATGATACAACAGTTTCTAATAAACAGAATATGCTTTATAGCATTTACAGTTCTCATTGTGTGTAGGCCAGTGATGCCTTAATCGTCGTGCGGGCCATTTTCATTTCCAACACTCGTGTCGCGGGCCACATCAACGAAAAGATACAAAAAACGAAATGAAATTAACTTGAAACTATTTGATTCGTAATCCGTGGATCTAGTCCCCGTAGTTTAACAATCTTTTATTCGCCGCTCAAATCAAGAATGCCGCCATATTTGTTTCGTAATGCCGTTTATATGTTGTTGTTTTTTAAACAGCTTTACTTTCTTTTTAAACATGAAAGCGTGGTCGAGAGGCTAAGTGAGCTTAGCTTTGGCCACCTATGAAGGGGGCTCGAGGTTCGACACCCGACTCGGGCAGAGTTGTGTTTACTGAGAGACTCAAGGCAGCACGGAAAAACCTTCTCCCAGATACCCCCCCCCCAACTGGTCCACAAATCTATGCATGCTATAAGCATGAAAGTAGCGCTATAATTTATTTTATTTATTTATAAACCAACATGTTGGCTTATCATAATGTTCTATAAATAAAGATCCTGTCACTTTTCTCAATTCAGAAATATTAAAGGTCATGGTACATTCGATAAAAAAATGAGGGCCCAATTTTTTTTTTTTTTTTTTTTTGGAAATGGTGGAGGGGATTTTCTACACTTTATGCCGACGTTTCGGCGGGCCGGGTGAAACAACTTCGCGGGCCGAATGTGGCCCGCGGGCCGTATTTTGGGCATCACTGGTGTAGGCTATTTAACTGTTTGATCGTGCAACATAGGAAATGTTGAAACATGACATTGTATATTTGATATTATTAAACGATAAATTACAAATACAACTGAGACTTTATCTAATAAAATACCCAGACACAAAAAAATAGAGGCACTATAACACACGACTAGCTGTACCAACACATGGATATACTTAGCACGTAATAATCTTCTGTAATATATCATCATCACTCCTTTGAGTTCCTCACGGAACATAGGGCCTCGACAAAAACACGCCACTCTCCACGGTCTCTTGCTAGCTTTTTGATGGTGTCCCAGCTCTTCCCGGTCCTCTCTGCTTCTTCAAGTACACTGCGTCGCCATGTTCTTTTTGGTCTTCCTCTGCGTCTTGTTTCCTGGGGGTTTCACTCTAAGGCCTGCCTAGCTCTGTTTCTGGTATCTTTTCTAAGAGTGTGACCAATCCATCTCCACTTCCTCTCTAAGATCTGCGCCTCTATATTTTTCTGTCCACACATCTCCCACAGTTTGGTGTTTTCTACTTTGTCATACCAGTGTATTTTTAGGATCTCAGGCATCTGTTGATGAAGGTCTGTATTTTTTTTTTTTGTTGTGGCTTCAGTTGTTCTCCATTCCGTAATATATGCTTCTTATAATAAGATCATTTATACAACTGTAACACCCAGACAAAACGTTTGCAACGTACAAGTCACAAAATTTTGAATACGTTCCAAATGAGTTTTTTTTTCCTCGGAGATACTTTAAGCCGCAGCGGTTCTCAACCTTTTAAGCTCGGCGACCCCTTTTTACAATCCCCACTCTGCGGCGACCCCCATCCACACAGCAGTAGAAGAATAGACAAAAACAATCCATATTTTCGATGGTCTTAGGCGACCCCTGGCAAATCGTCAATCGACCTCTAAATGGGTCGCGATCCACAGGTTGAGAACCCCTGCTTTAAGGCATTGGTTGTGCTAGTAAGAAATAAATAAAAAATACTAAGCCGATTTCACGTCACATTTTTGTAGGTCTGTCAGCAGTATGTTGTTTCTCCTTATTACGAAACCAGAGTTTTGTTACATTGTTATCACAAGAAAGATGACGTTTACTATAAGCTATCCCGACAACATTAACGCTAAATATTTCGACTTAGGACCGGACACAACAGAATGCGACAGCACATGTACCGGAAGCTCAAATTTGGAACCAGTGAGGTCTGCCCATGTGGAGTGTCGCCAGAGAATGCCGACCATGTCCTCCAAAACTGCTCTCTTTACCAAGAAGCCCGTATAAGACACAGGCCCCAAAACACCCCAATAGAAAGAAAACTATATGGAGAGCTCCCTGATTTGGAAACCACTGCGCAGTTCATCTCATGTATTGCCATTGGTCTAGTCATATGAACACTCCAACATAAAAATGAGAACGAAGAAGAAATACTATGGCTTGTGTTAGCTAAAGGATTAAGCTACTTTTAATTTAAAGAATACAATTTCTGACAAAGATTTGGTCTTGTTGAATCAGAATAACTTATAGAACTTCTAACGCAAACGTTGTTCCCCCCAGGAAAGGCGCATCTACTTCGTGTGGACATTCACGGGCAGCATCGTATGGATTGCTTTCTATTCTTACAACATGGTGTGGTGGGCAACCGTGTCTGGGGCTACCATAGGTATACCAGATGAGGTGAGTTGACAAAACGTATATTAGCTCAGCTCTGTCTTGTAAAAAGTTTGTTCACCTTATTTCTTTCACACCCAATCTCGGATCGAGTTGAAATTTTGGACAATTATTTCTTGGACCTGACAAAACAAATATCAATATAAAAAACTAACCAATTAACTAAATAACTATTGGCAATTAATTATTTGGTTTGGTATTGAACAAAGGAAAGAAATCTTACTTGACAGATGTGGTGGTATACGTTAAATTAGTCCCCTTGTGGAGGATTGAGCCATGATTGAATTGGTGACTTTATTTGTATGTAAGGTATTTTAAAGTCAATACGATACTATGCTGTACTTTAAAATATATAGAAGTGTGAAACTAAGTGATGAAACAATGTTACATGTGGACGGGAATGTCTCTCGAGACTAAGGCTCCACATTCTCATGCAAAAGTGCTTTACGAGATGAAGGAAGCCAGTAACATATTATCTATATAATGGTAGCACTAGTGACCAAATTTTTATGAGATAAAAGGATAAATTAAATACTGCGTAACGAAATAAAGGAGGGGGGCGAGCTGGGGTCGGGACTGTGTGAGTCATGTGACCATGGCATTGACCTCGGGGTGGCAAGTGCAGCCGATGAAACTGGATGGTCGAATTCACTTGGTATTGTGTTGTTAGTTGCTGAATCGGAGGGTTTATGGTTCGTACCCTGGTCAGGACAGTTCCTATGTTCGCTATATTTAATTTACCGATTTCTCTCCTTTGTGGTGTACTTACGGTATATTAGTAATATGTGTACATTAAACAATTCTTTGCATCAGCTTTCTCCGAAATGTAGACACCGGTATACACAAAAATGGGATTCAAAAACTATTAGCTAACATAAGAACAAATAAATCATATAATTATAAGAACAGCTTGATATAGTCCACAATTATGAGGAATACATGTGTATATCCAACGTAAAATCAACATCATGTCAAATACAAATTAACAGTAGATTAAGATACATACAACTATAACATTAACTTGAAATCACATCAGAGACCAACTTTGATATTTAAAACAATTCTGACTTGATAAATAATTCTAACTGTAGGTTAAGATACTATAAACTTCAAATCACATCAGCAACCAACTTTGATATTTAAAACAATTCTGACTTGATAAATAATTCTAACTGTTGGTTAAGATACTATAAACTTCAAATCACAGCAGCGACCAACTTTGATATTTAAAACAATTCTGACTTGATAAATAATTCTAAGTTAAGATACTATAAACTTCAAATCACATCAGCGACCAACTTTGATATTTAATACAATTCTGACTTGATAAATAATTCTAACTGTAGGTTAAGATACTATAAACTTCAAATCACATCAGCGACAAACTTTGATATTTAGCCTAATACAATTCTGACTAAGAGTTATTAACTTCTTCATCCGTTTCACGGCTGACTTCCTATCGACTCTATGACACTTTCTGGGACTTGTAACTCTCAGACAGTGGCGCAGCTAGGTTCAAATATGAAAATCCCCCGGGTCCCCAAATGAGTGTCCGAAATGTGTTTTTACATTAAATATTACGCCATTATCTTCTGTCATGATGTCGAATGCCAGAATGCGGGGGCCCCTAAAGAGGTCAATTCCCCCCGAGCCCCTAATCCCTAGCTCCGCCACTGTTCTCAGACCTTCTAATATTGCTCACTCACTTTCATTCATTCCATGTGAAATCTTGTCATGGAATATTACATTCAATAAATTGTATCTCCGACTTCAAGCTTAGGTCTGGTTACACTAAACAGACATTTTTTTGGCACCATTGTTTTTAACTTAATAAGTTTTATCTGTATCCAGGTGATGGGTCTGACTGTCCTGGCTGCTGGCACCAGTGTTCCTGATCTCATCACAAGCGTCATTGTGGCCAGAAAAGGTTTTGGTGACATGGCCTTGTCTAGTTCAGTGGGCAGCAATCTTTTCGATATAACAGTTGGGTAAGTTTTGATTTGATTTTTGATTTGAGGCACATCGGCACAATTTAGGCCATGTCGTGCCTGCAGTCCCCTAAGGATCCCTCTCTCTCTCTAAACAACAAGGGCCAGATTCTATACAGTCATATCATTAAAAATCAAGGTCTATTCACAGTTAAAATAGTAAAGGTAGTAAAAATTTAAATATTTGGTAAAAATCTAATGTAAATAGTGCATGTTCACAAATTCATAAATCAGATCTTCGTAGATAGCCCCACTTCCCGGATTGGGTAAGTTTCACTTTGGGTCAACAGAAACCGACTATAACATATTAATAGGAAGTCACTGTACCGTAACACAGGCGCTTCCAAAACTAGATAGTGCCGGGTTTGAATCCTGGTGAAGATTGTGATTTTTAAATCGCGGGCATCTGATTGGGGCACCCCTGAGTCCACCCAGCTGTAATGGGTACCTGACATTATTTGGAGGTTATGCTGACCCTGACCACACGACACGCTCAATAACCTTGGGCCACAGAAACAGATGACCTTTACATCATCTGCCTGATCACTTTTATTGTACCCCATAACACTAGAAAGGGTTACTTTGTGTGGTTAATACATTACACTGGTTTAGGTAATGTACGCAAAATTATTTAGACATTTATATGTGTAAAATATAACGGGATAGGTTGTTTCAATTGATCTGGATTAAAACTAATGTTTAAACTTAAGGCGATTCTCAACCTTAATCTACATCTTGATTTTTCCAAATCCAGCCTTCCTGTACCGTGGTTACTTTACAGTGCAGTAAACAAAGGCGCCCCCTATAAAGTTAGCAGCAAAGGTCTGATCTGCTCAATATTTCTGCTGTTCGCCATGTTGATTGCCGTGGTCATGTGCATCGCGTTGTCAGGCTGGAAGATGTGTAGATTCTTAGGGATCTCTATGCTTCTCTTGTATGCCGCTTTCATCACCATAGCTGTTTTGTTGGAGTATTCTATCCTAGACTGTCCGCAATCTGATATTAAGTGATAGTTAGAATGTGCAGAAAGCTAGACTTGACTTATTAAGACCTGTGTTTTTCTAGGTTTTATTTGAAATTAGAAAATGTGTGTGAAGTAAAAAAAAAAGATGTAACTAAAGTATGGGATGTCATTGGAATGTAAAAATGTTTTCAGTGTAACAATGTAATTATGTTGACGATAAATAAATGTTGATGGATTATTTCATACTTCTAAAGAAATATTTTCTTTATCTAGCCACTTGAACATTTATCTTATGCATGGTGGGGCATAAAGTCCTCACTCATTTCAAACGAACCTATCAAAAGAACCCAGCTACATAGAAATTAATGCTTATATTTTTGAAAAGCTTAAAAAAAAAAAAGAAACAGGTTTTGTTTTAATCATATTTAATGGGTTTTCAAAATTGTTTACTCGTCTGGTACAACTACATTTCGACTGAGTGCAAAGCGTCGCTATTACAGATCGGTTGTCTTCATTATATGGTTCAAACAAAGTCGCGATCTTCACCTGTCCACTGCATGATGGCTCGTGAAAAAGAAAGAAAAAATGTTATAATGATTGAAAATGGTAGAGTGTAGGTTAACGAATGAAACCTATTCCACCTCTCTACTGCCGCTACACCCCATAGAGTGCCCCATCCAAATGTGGGAGAGCTTTATGCCCCACCCTGTAGTATGTGTGAATATAATAATGTCCATGTTGTAAAATGTTTTCTTTTGTAAAATATTTTACATGTTTTGGATGTTTTCTTCCTAGTCCAAACCTCCAGCAGAATGACGGGGAATGGCAGCGGGCAGGGTTTGAACCTGGGACCATCACAGTGTTAACAAAGAAAAATTGTCTTGCTTTGTATTCTCTGTTATGAATCTGAATAGTGTTCCATATCTAAATGTACTAAATTATAATATTTAGAAATCATTATTACAGATACTGAGCGCTTGTATAGGCCTACTTTCATGTTTGAGTCATTTGTGTAATGACAACTTCAAAGAAGATTATTAACTTTTAGAGATAACCATGCATCGATGTAGTGCATCTTATTTAAACGTTACTTTGTGATTGGTTTGTCTGGATGATTAAGTCAATTAATATTTGTACACAAAAATACTAGCAAAGAATGGTTAATTGGTTGAAAAAAAAAAAGAAAAGAAAATGTACTTTTCCGCAGTTTATTTTTCTTTGCCCTATGACTCAAAAGAAGGCTAAGTGGTGAAGCACTTGGCTTCATGGTGACTTACTTACTTACTTAGACTTAGGTCCTCCCGCGCCGTTCGGCGCATTGGGCGGCAAGCTGTCTCCATAATGATCTGTCACTGGTTTGGCCGCCCTCGCCGCATGTATAGTTCTCATTATGTGTCGAGTTTGCCGTTTCTGTAGCAATAGTGGTTTTACAGGGTGCTGTCCACATAACACCCTTGTTAACCATGGGTCACAGATGGCCTTTCCACCATCTGCCCTATGGATTGCAAGGTCTGAAAGGGGAATTTTACTTTACTATGACTCAAAAACAATATATTTTTTTTTACTTTTTATTTTTTTTATTTCAAGCTTTATATAAATATATGAAGTGTAAAATATTTGTTTTCTGTTCTAATCACTTCTCTATAATCATGTTGTACAAAGAGGTATTTAAAACAAAACATCAATATTATAACACATAAATACAAAAATAACAAAAACGGTAAAGAAGAAAAATGCTTTGGTTATCTCGATGGATGCATCTCTCATAATTCGTATCACTTGCTCTCATCATCTAGCGTTGAACACTTCACTTGAATTAAATGTCATCAACACAGTGCCTCATTAATTATTTTATAATCTCACGTGGTCACATGACTAATGGTCTTTCAAAATGCCCCTTTAATAATGTTAAATATAAATTTGAATTGGTCCAAGTTTTATTTTATATCTTACTTTTATTTCTTCAGGAACGTTCACATTTGTTCAGAATTCTCACATTGAAATATTAAATTAATCCATTTAAAGTTTCCTAATAATTAGGAATCAGTGAACAATTTTAAGAAAACAATTTTCAGAACGCGAAACAACTAATTATGTTAAACACACCAGGCACATTATTGTAGTATACGCGTGCAAAAGTTTGGGAGGCGTATCATCAAAGTCTTTAGGTGGATAACTCATTCCGATTTCACCATTACCAAAAATACCCAAGAGTGGGGTCTTAGGAAAATACTTCCTGAATACTTTAGACTCCACGTTGTGCTCAGTATAGACATGGACACCTCGGCCAACGCAGGCATACATTAAGCCAAAGCTGTTCTCCAGCGGGAACTTTGAGTCGGAAAGTTGTTTGATTAGGGCATCCACTTGCTTCTCATCTTGGACATCACTCGGTATAAGGACAGAGGCAACTTTAACTCTTTCACCACAGATTACAAAACCCAGTACAGCGCATCCTTCTTCTGATCTGGAATGAGTCACAGAAGGAAATTATTGCAATAGATAGCTACAAGAACTCTCTTTAATTATCACTGCTTTATTTTCATGAATCTCAGCTCCAGCACTATTGTTATTGTACTATAATTTACTTCCTTCACACTATTAACTACAGAGGAAAAAAAGCAAAGAATGCCTATTCTTAATTTTAATGAAAGAACTTAATTTTTAAAAATGCTTAATTACAAAACTTTTGCTTTGGGAGCCAACTTAACATATTTAGAGATGTATGCTCTTCTAATGAGAATAAAACAAATCAAAGATAAAACTAGCTTTGGTGTTAATCTTAAATTGGTACCGGTACTGAAAGGAACAAATTTATTTCAGCTTATATAAAAAAGATGATATGCATGTGACACAAATTACATTCACATTCAACATGGCCCCCAGTAGCTTGCCTTCACCCTTTCCCCGGTCAGCTCTGAATTCAAACCTCTGCCTTGTTGCAGCTACATACAAACATGGGAAAGGCTTCAGGAGTCAACCCTGAATGAAGAAAAATCAAGAGCCAGTGACACTTAGGCAGCTTACAGCAGACAGAGCTTACACCCTGGCAAAACCTGCACCACAAGTGATCCCTAACAGTAATGAGTACCCACCATTTCTTGGGACACATTGGCTGTCTGAGAAAGGGAAGGGGGGGGGGGGGAACTGCTGTGTGTATGACATTGTTCCCACCAAAAATAACGAGCAGGCGTTCTTCTCATTTCTATGAGATGAACCATTGTCTTTGAAACTCAAAAGTATTTTAGATGTGAAGTCAATCAATGCTAGAGAAGATGGAAGCCATTAAAAGAATTGAGATCTGATAATATCAGTTTATTGTAATAAAAGAACAGACTACGTTGGGCAGGTCACCTTGAAAGAATGTCAGATAACAGAGGAGCGAAAATCGTATACAGGCAAAAACCAAAAGGCAGGAGAACCAAAGGCAGACCCCGAATGCAATGGATTGATGTTGGATGTAATAAATGTGATTGTATCCTTTATTTTTTCTTAAAGATATAAGGGATATTATTTTTTTAGAAATTCTACTTATACATCCAAATATTAAGCTTTGTTACAACCTTTGGAAAGCTCAGAGAGTTAAGCTGCATACAGTTATATAGATGTATATTGAGGTATTCAAAGATTAGCTTGTACAGATTTCTAATATGCTATGACCAAAAACAAAAGTCATTGCCATACTCTCATTTGTAGACATTACTAAATCAAAACAACCCCCAGATACTTTTGTTCCTTTTCATCTCTAAAGAATTTAAATAAATAAAAATCTAAAACAAAACAAGCGTTTATGTCCCTTTATATGATCATTTATATCAGAAGGAAAAATAAAAGTAGAAAATTGAATGAGTAAACAAAACATAGTCTAGATGCAAAAGTTTTCACTGACCTTTGTAGCACACCAGAGAGATCTGAAAGAATCTTTTCATTCACAAATCCACCAGCTATCAATGGCTTGTTAAACAGCTTGTAAAACGAATTACTAGTCTCTTGATTAATGCCACTCATTGGGCAATAGAGATTGATCATTTTGACCTTTTACAGAAAAACATTTACAATATATTACTATTTAAACTATAATACATAAAAGTTAAGTACATCACATTTGTTAAAGGTACATCTTAAACTATGATATATGCTGGCTTAAAAATAATTAAAAAGCTTATATCAGCTCTGTCTGTCTTGTACAAATCTTGTAAACCTTATTTTCCCTCTTGCCATTCTTGGGTCAAGGGGTGTACCGGTATATAAAAATGCTACTAGGTAAGGGGATATAAGCCTTGTTAGGTTGTTGCCTGAAAATCTGAATCTAACAATAGATATGCACAAAATCCTATTTCCATAAGTGCTTGACGGGCTCAGTGGCTAGTAAGTTGGCTTGAAGAGGCTTGAGCCCTTGAGTTCCAATTCAAGTCAAACCATTTTTCTTTTATAAATGGCTTTTTAAAAAACCATCACAAATACCTTCTCCCAGATACCCCACAAAAGGTGGACACAAGTGATTGGTCCATAGTGCATTGGGCATGCTAAAAGCATGAAACTGCGCTAAACAAAAAATATTGGTGAAAATATTTCCAATCGCACAGATATATTATTGCTTGTCTAGATCTATTATGAATTAATTAAACATTATTGATTCAAAATAATTGATACAATTACACTTAATACCTGTAATAAGCTTGTTTTTTTTTAAAAGTATTTTTTTTTATTTTACTTGTCTGTATTAGACTCGTGTGCAGGATTCACATATCTCATAAGTGCTGGCTTACGTCCTGCCAGTTCTAATAAACATTTATTAAAATGGAAGGTAGTTGGCAGTTCAGCTGGCATAATAACAGTCTTTTTGTTCATTGACCTCTAGGTTTTGAAGAAAACTTAGATCTTTTAAATCAATAGTCTTAGGTCACTCATTAAAAAAAGCCTTCACCAATTATGTTTTGTACTTCTTTTCTAATACTAATCTTTTTAAATCTTAAAGACTCAAAATAAAACAACAACAGTCTTATAATTAGGTTAATGTTAACAAAGAGTAGTAGCCTTTCATCGTAACAATTATGAAGAAAAAATGGCATCAAAAAAGATTTACTGATTCATCTGGTGTAACTCACCAATGGGAGCACTTCTTTCTGATTTAACCCTTGGAAACAGATTGGCAAGCTTGGTAGTTTCCCTTGAGCATGTTTGACTAACTGTTTACAATCAGTAAGTGAAGAAGAGAATTGAAGAAACTTGGCACCAGCTGATTTCCTAATCATTAACAAAGACATGGCTGATATGTATTCTTCCATCTCCTCAGTTTTCATGTCTTGATCTGTTCCTGTGAAATTTAAGGAGATTTCATTTTTAAAACTCAATACACTACAGTGAAAGAGAAAAACAGTTTACAAGACTGGATTCATGCTCGGACTGCTGTAGTGTTAATACAGGAGTACTTTTGGCTTGTCATTTAAACTGAAAGACCTTCCTTCAGGGAACCGTACCAGGAAAGAGAAGCTGAGGCAGACAGAGAAAGAGATGGGAGGACAACATAAAAGAATGGACGGGCCTGCCATTGAAAGAAATGCTATAAAGACAGAGAGGAATGGAGAAAGACAGTCAAACAGATCTTGTGTGGTGCCCCAACAGACTAAGGGATAGGTGAAGGTGGTGGTGAAGATGAAACAAATCAGACGCGTAATCTGCCATCAATAAAAATGTATTTTATAAGCTTACTAACACTATAAGCCAATGCAGGGGGAACTATGTAAAAAGGAACAGTAAAAACTTGTAAGGTTACATTTCCAGGGTTTAAGTAACATTTATATTTCCATATTTTAATCATTAACTACTTCATTAGATTATTGAAGTACTTTAGCCAAACATAATTTCTATCTCCTTTATGATATTTATCATGACTATTTTGCTGTGTGGTTTGCACTTCAGGCCATCAAGACAGTGGTGTGAAGTTTAATCCCTGTCTGCCCTCATCCACTGCTGTTTTACAGGAGGTTTGGGTTAAAATGTAATAATCTTCATTCATGGGGAAACAACTAAAACTTACAAAACAAACTTCTTTCTTTTAATAAAAAAAAAACAAAAAAAAAAAAACATGAAATGAACTGGACACTGTCTTGATGCAACATTCCAAGCAGTACCTCCAACTCCATCAACCTATATACCTACAACTACACCAACCTATATACCTACAACTCCATCAGCCTATATACCTACAACTCCATCAACCTATAAACCTACAACTCCACCAACCTATATACCTACAACTCCATCAACCTATATACCTACAACTCCATCAACCTATATACCTACAACTCCATCAACATATATACCAACAACTCCATCAACCTATATACCTACAACTCCATCAACCTATATACCTACAACTCCATCAACCTATATACCTACAACTCCATCAACCTATATACCTACTACTCCATCAACCTATATACCTACAACTCCATCAACCTATATACCTACTACTCCATCAACCTATATACCTACAACTCCATCAACCTATATACCTACAACTCCACCAACCTATAGACCTACAACTCCACCAACCTATATACCTACAACTCCATCAACCTAACAACTCCACCAACCTATATACCTACAACTCCATCAACCTATATACCTACAACTCCACCAACCTATAGACCTACAACTCCACCAACCTATATACCTACAACTCCATCAACCTAACAACTCCACCAACCTATATACCTACAACTCCACCAACTTATATACCTACAACTCCATCAACCTATATACCTACAACTCCATCAACCTATATACCTACAACTCCACCAACCTATACACCCACAACTCCATCAACATATATACCTACAACTCCATTAACCTATATACCTACAACTCCACCAACCTAAATACCTACAACACCATCAACCTATATACCTACAACTCCATCAACCTATATACCTACAACTCCATCAACATATATACCTACAACTCCACCAACCTATATACCTACAACTCCATCAACCTATATACCTACAACTCCATCAACCTATATACCTACAACTCCACCAACCTATACACCCACAACTCCATCAACATATATACCTACAACTCCATTAACCTATATACCTACAACTCCACCAACCTATATACCTACAACTCCACCAACCTAAATACCTACAACACCATCAACCTATATACCTACAACTCCATCAACCTATATACCTACAACTCCATCAACATATATACCTACAACTCCATCAACCTATATACCTACAACTCCATCAGCCTATATACCTACAACTCCACCAACCTACATATCTACAACTCTATCAACCTATATACCTACAACTCCACCAACCTACATACCTCCAACTCCATCAACCTATATAACTCCAACTCCATCAACCTATATACCTACAACTCCATCAACCTATATACCTAGAACTCCACCAACCTATAGACCTACAACTCCATCAACATATATACCTACAACTCCACCAGCCTATAGACCTACAACTCCACCAACCTATATAACTCCAACTCCACCAACCTATAGACCTACAACTCCATCAACCTATATACCTAGAACTCAACCAGCCTATATACATACAATTCCATCAACCTATATACCTACAACTCCATCAACCTAACAACTCCATCAACCTATATACCTACAACTCCACCAACTTATATACTTACAACTCCACCAACTTATATACCTACAACTCCACCAACCTATATACCTACAACTCCACCAACTTATACACCCACAACTCCATCAACCTATATACCTACAACTCCACCAACCTATATACCTACAACTCCACCAACCTAAATACCTACAACACCATCAACCTATATACCTACAACACCATCAACCTATATACCTACAACTCCATCAACCTATATACCTACAACTCCATCAACCTATATACCTACAACTCCACCAACCTATATACCTACAACTCCATCAACCTATATACCTACAACTCCATCAGTGACAACCAGCTGAAAGATGCATGATGAGGGCAGATCAATGTTGAGAAGACTCTGAAGACTCTGTCCAGGGGACTGAAGTCTGTTCATACAACACCATAATGTCTCTGTGCAGAACATCAATAGGCAAGCTGGCTCCACAGGACTATCCTAACATCCGATCAAATAGAACATACATGGATCAAACTATATTTAAAGAAAAATTAAAAACTACACTATAAAAACTTAAAAAAAAAAAAAAAAGACTGCAGCTCAGACTAAAAATTTGTATTCATAAAACAAGAGTTAATCTTTTTCTGGAATGCCTTAACTCTATCTCTCCTTAATTATTTTCTGCATTCAGAAGGAATTATTAATTTTTCCCATTTATATTTCAGCACCCTGTTAGGGTTAACCTTCAATAATGGTTTTCTATTAATCTGAAAATGTTATCATTGGTAAATGTAAATTATGCCCTTTTTATATAACACAAATTATTAAAGTTAGTTGAATGGGGTCGAATCAACAATGGTATCGTCAATCAGGAGAGAGAGTTAACACAGCAGCAGCAGAATAAGACAAAGGGCATGAAGCTGTGAAAAAGTTTATGCTTCCTTAATAGAATGACAGGCAAAGTAGGTTAACCCTTATACTGTTAAAAGATTATTTTTTAAGATATATTTTTCTTAAAAGTCTATTTCTTACAAAACAATATGTATGTATATTGTATGTATTGTTTATCTTACAAGAATAATTTAATTACATTTATACAATAAAAGAAGCAAAATATTGTGCACATGATAAAGTAAAGAAATGAAAACACTATCTGAAGCATGATTTATATTTTTTTAGAATGCCATCATCTTTAAGGTATAAAACAAAAAACCAGGACTTGTAAAATGTTTGTTTGTAAAATGTTTTACATTTTTCTGATGTTCCTTCAGAGTTGAAGATAGTTTACTTCCTAGTCCAAACCTCCCGCAGGACAATGGGGGATGGGAGCAGGCAGGGTTTGAACCCGGGACCATCGATAAATCCAAACGGCAGTCCAGCGCGCAAACCGCATGACCAGGCAGCCATCCTTGCAAGGACAATATCTAAAGACCACATTAATAGTACCAGTCAAATGAAAATGACAGGGCTTAAGAATGTTATTGACACTTCATGAGACTTAGCAGATAATCGGGTGGCTTCCTGAATATGCTCTAACTGTCAAAAAGATAATCTGGGAATCCAAGTATCTTAAAAAACATTTACATGAACAAGAAACACAATAATCTGACATGGATAGAATTTCCATAGCTCTTAACTACTATTAAAAATTTTTTTAAAAATGGTTTGATTTATAATTAGTGCTTAAAACAACAACATAAAATTGCTTTATGATGTTTTGCTACTTTTTTAAATGCAAGACTGCACTTCTCAGCCATCTTTGAGTAAAGAGAATATCAGATTGTTCTCATCTCTGAACGCCTGAAACTGAGATCTTTATTCTGTAGTATCAAATCATGTTGTGCCTGCCACCAACATTCATTGTATCAAGAAAAAAAACTATAGATAATGATGTTCATTGAAATGTCTCACCATTATAAAATCTCTAATGCTGTTCCACCAACTTTCTTCGATGCTGTTCACATCTCCTTCGTGTTTAAAAGAATTCCATCTCAACTTGGGGAAATATTTTTCTCTGCGGCATTTTTCTCTTCGCACTTGATCACGCCACGACTTACAGACCCTTGAAAAAATATGACAATACAATGTTTCAATAAGTAAACAATTCACATTTTATTTATTCACTAAAACTTTTTACCCTCAAAGTTAAACAGATCACACCCAACCATGCTGTATGGAAGGTCTGGTGTCTTGGTAGGCATTAGCGGTTCTGACACATTTTGATTCTGATGTTCAGTCTTTAAGTCCCTTTTATTTTGTCTCTTTCATCCTTCAATGGATATAAGGATATATAAAGGATAAGGATATAAATTTCTCACAGCTCACAACCACTCTGAAAGAGACTAGACTAGTCTCTGACAACTAGAATTAACTAGATCTAGATCTATTTACACTCTACATCGAGATCTAGCTAGAGCCTGAGGAGAATTCTACATTAAAGATCTAGACTAAATTAACTATATCTCCAACCGTAGTAATGTATTTTATATAGGCCCCTAGATCTAGAGCAAGGGGTTCTCAACCTGTTGGTCATTGTTGGGGCTATTTATTTTAGTTGTTATTTGGTTTTCTGGAGAATTTTCTTGCAGTTTTTGAGATAATTGGAATTTTTCAAAATTACCAGTTTGTTGAGGAGGTGGAATGTCGCGTCTTATTTATTTTAGTTGTATAGTAAAAATGTTAACATTCTAATAGCGCAGCTTTCAACAATAGGTGATGACATCATTTTGGCTACTTTATTTTGTTTTGCAGTATTAGTGTTCTCCCCTTGTCGCTTCCTCATAATTTTTCATATGACATCAAAACTTTTCTTCTTCATCGTTTGGTAAATTCCCTCCATCTTGCTCTGTAGAACCAAGCTGTATCTTTCAAGTTCTTGAATTCTCCATGTGTCTTCGTTATTGGATAGCCTTAGTGTTGGCCTTGGTATATATTCTTGAAGGATTATTTGACCCCTGTTTAGGGTGAGTTTTATTTCACATTGTAAAGTTATTTCAATATGGATTCTGTCGTATTCGTATTTTGTAATTAGATTAGAAGAATCTGTAATTTGTCTTTCTATAGGGTCTCAGGTGTCAAGTCTCAGGACTGAGGTTTCAGGTTATGAGTCTCAGATTTCATTTTAAATTTCAGATTTCTACATTCAGTCTTGGTGTTACATTGTGAGTTTTGGTGCTACTCTGAACTCTGGTTATCTTCATTGTTGGTGAACATTCATCTTGGCTAGAAGATAGATCTACTTGTGTTACCATCAACATTTGCATATGAAGTACACTGCACCTGATTACAGAATCTTTGTCTTGAAATGGAATATTGATGAGGTCATTACTATTTCTTTAAAATACTATTTAAGTATTTAATTGAACCATATCATGCTATATGTACTTGTATTCATTTATCATTACCATTAATCATATGTCATTTCATTTGCATAAATCTCATCTGGATTACATTTATAGTTAATTTCAATCATCATACACATTGTTTATTAGTTTATGTACAACTGGGTGTTGGGCTTTTATCCTTGGGACTTATAAAAGTAATAATAAATTATAAATAAATTATAACACACACGCACATTGCAAATTAATATTACTTTTAATACTTGGACAATTTAATATTTATTAATGAAAATCTTAAGACCTGACAGTTGTGACTACCTTGGGGGTCGAATGACAATTTGCTAGGGGTTGCCTGGTGTATTCAAATGTGTAAATTTTAATCGCGGCATAGTTTTTTTTATACTTGACAACAATGCTATTCCAGAAAGATATATCTGGATCTTAATGAAATTCTATTATTTAATTTTAAAAAAAATTAATGTCAATAATTGTGCAATGCAACGTAAAGCAATGGAATCAATCATATCTTTTCTATGTTAAAGATTTACGCATGCCAGTACAACATTAAAAAACATTGTTGTTTATAGTTAACAATACGCCATTCATTGTTTTATAGACCATGATGTTATTGAAGGTAACATTTTCAATATGTAGCAACCCATAAAAATGGATCTCAATAAAAGAAAGTTAAGAAATGAAATTATCTGTTACAGCATGTTTTATTTCAAGGGTTCACGTTTTACTACAAGCAGTTCAACGCCAAATCGCCTATGCAGTTGACGAGTTTCTCTTTTGCAAACCTGTTGAAACGACTACTATGGCATGAGAAAGCTGGTTCATTTTTGGATAAGATTAAATTCTCTCTTGGTATAAAAAAAAAGTAGTGCCTGCACAGATGGTCATCTAAATATGCTAATAATGTTTGCTACAAAATAGGCCATTAAAAGTAATTAGAAATGACTGTATGATTCATCAACAAATATAAGTAATGAAAGCACTTCCCAAGAATTGCAAGATGCAATGAAAAACGTCACTGCAAGGATCAAATGCCACATGCCTCAATTTGTAAAAAAAAATTTTTAAATCTGATCCTTCGAAATGTAACTTCAGCTTTGGCAAAGTAAATTGGATGAATATAAATGTTTGCAACCTTATCTTTTGTCTACAAGGAAAATGACTTTGAACCTGACTGATGGATAAAAAATGATGTGAAAGAACATTCGTGCATGCTTGTGGTCTAAATTTTGTCGTTCTTTCCAAATCTACCTGACTCAACACCGTCCGCCATTGCCAGAAGTCCATCACAGAAAAGTTTCAATTACACAATTCTGTATCAAGTGTTTGCAATCCTATTTCATTTAGTCTGTGTTGCACCATTATAAATACATTTCCATCTATATTTTTTTCAAAATCATGGCTTTCCAGCCTGTTAGTTATCATTGCAGAAGTAGACTTGATTCAGAAAATGACATTCGTTGTGATTTAGCAAAGAATGACTTTTAGGGAAACAGAAACAAGCTCAAACTTCATACTGTTTGAACAAATTATTTTTGTAGAAATGTAGTTTATTATCGCAATCCTTTTCAAGTTGTCACATATATATATATAATATTGTTACGAATCTCACTATCCAGGCTCTCTGCAAACTGCACCATACACAACCAACTTAAAGAACTTGACAACTCAGGGCTCCAAAGTAACGTAACACTTTAATAGTTGAATAAATAACAGCCAATACTGTACAATTGGCAAAACGTGAACTGTACAAATATATCTCTCAGATAACACCGTACCGCCGTATCAACTCTTGCACTGGCCTCTCTGTCTCGTTTCGGGCTTGCAATGGGTTCAACAGTTCAGGACCGACTTCACACACTAGGCTCGTTGTGTCAGACTCGATGGCAGACCAAGATCAAGATGCCAGTCGTCTCAACTGTACTTGACAGTATTCCGCACGAACCGTCGTAATGCTCCATACAGAACCACACCGTTGAACTGTGCTGTAGTGAACCTTCTGTCATGAACCCCTTTTCTGAACCGTCTTGACTGCGACACCTACGCTCTTATATAGGGTCCCTACTGGCCTTCTCGAACCGGACAGAACGCTGCTCGATGTTTCTAGGTGGTCAGATGACTACAACTCTCGTGACGCTCCTGAGCTCTGTTCATGACGTCGATCCTTCCCGAACCATCATGTTGACACTCATCTCGGCCGACCGTCGTAACTCGTCACGGTTAACCGCTCATCTAGCGCTGGCCTGGGGCAATTTGCGTCGGCTGACTACACTCACACCACTACCCCCATCTGTGCCACCATCAGGTTTATAACAATATGCACGCAACATGTTGAATGTACAAAAGATTTACTGCAAGTTGTAATGGTAAAATTTCTTATCTATAATCTGATTATAAGGAAACAATTTTTTTTCATAATAAAATTTCATACATTTACTTATCAGTTATGATAATGCTTATGTAAGTAAATAATCTTAGTTAGTAGAGTCACTAGCTAGAGTTACAGTTGGGGGTCGGTCGCTGCATAAAGGGAAATCATAAAAACTTCGAACTGCTGATCTAGAGTTAGTGTCTAGATCTAGTAACTAGTAGTAGTAGTAGTAGTAGATCTAATCATGTAATTGAGATCCAGATCTAATCTAGAAACAAGATCTTTTGTTTTGATTAACGATCTTAAGTTAAGTCAAGTTATTCCAGTTATTCAAACTTATTCATTAAAATTAAACTTACAATGAGCATTTGTTTAATTGTCGAATATTCATACACTTAAAAATCCTTTCAAGAACAACTAATATATTGGTCAATACATTCTCAGTTACTGAGATTCGAATATCCATGATTTTAGATGCAGAAAAGAGCCTCTCTAGACTAGTAGGTCTATAGATCTAGATCCAGAGTCTAGTTATACTCTGGGCCTATGTAGAATCTAGATGTATGTATGTCTAGTCTAGATCTAGATTGATTCTATCACTTTCTACTTTGTAAACATTTGCTTAGCTCTCCAGCAATGAAAACTCTTAAAAATCAAAACAGCTCACTGTACCAACCTATGTAAGAATTATTTGAGTGTACTGTAAAATTAGAAATCCCGGAATTAGACTGTAGATCAGGCATGTCAAACTCATAAAGGTGTATGAGCAACATAAAAAAACAACTTATTATGACCTGAGAGGCAGCAGCAAAAAATCCTATTCACAGTTAAAATAGTAAAGGTAGTGAAAATTTAATAATTTAGTAAAATTATATCCTCATGATCAAATTACCTTAACAAGCATCAGTAAAATTGAGCATCCAATTTAAGCAACTGGAAAGAGATACTATATAGAAGAATTCCGCATCACAAACGAAGAGATAGAGACAGGGTTACTACAGCGATTGGACCCCACGATGACCTGCTAACTATTGTAAAAAAAAAACGCAAACTAAAACTTATGGTCATATTACAAGGTCTTGTTAGCAAAGGACCCTCCTTCAGGAAACACTACCAGGAGAAGGAAGAAAAGGCAGGCAGAGAAAGCGATGGGAAGGCAATATAAAAGAAATGGACTGGCCTGCCATTGAAAAGGGCTCTATCCAAGGTAAAAGACAGGAATGGAGAAAGGTGGTCGATAAAATTTGCATGGTGCCCTAATGTCCAACAGACATTTTAATGAAGATAATAGCTTTAGAGTTGTTGACAATAATCAGCTGGTAGAATAATTTGCATGTAAATCATCTGATTCAGCTGATCAAACGTTTGCATGTAAATCATCAGCTGATCGAATGTTTGCATGTAAATCATCAGCTGATCGAATGTTTGCATGTAAATCATCAGCTGGTAGAATGTTTGCATGTAAATCATCAGCTGATCGAATTTTTGCATGTAAATCATCAGCTGGTAGAATGTAAATCATCAAGTGATCGAATGTTTTCATGTAAATCATCAGCTGGTCGAATTTTTGCATGTAAATCATCAGCTGGTAGAATGTTTGCATGTAAATCATCAGCTGGTAGAATGTTTGTATTTAAATCATCAGCTTTGTAAAATGTTTGTTTTACATGTTTCGGATGTTCCTTCAGAGTTGAAGATAGTTCACTTCCTAGTCCAAACCTCCCGCAGGACGACGGGAGATGGGAGCGGGCAGGATTTGAACCCACGACCGTCGATAAATCCGAACGACAGTCCAGCGCGCAAATCGCACGGCCAGGCAGCCATCCGCATGTAAATCATCAAGTGATCGAATGTTTTCATGTAAATCATCAGCTGATCGAATGTCTGCATGTAAATCATCAGCTGATCGAATTTTTGCATGTAAATCATCAGCTGGTAGAATGTTTGCATGTAAATCATCAGCTGGTAGAATGTTTGCATGTAAATCATCAGCTGGTAGAATGTTTGCATGTAAATCATCAGCTGGTAGAATGTTTGCATGTAAATCATCAGCTGGTAGAATGTTTGCATGTAAATCATCAGCTGGTAGAATGTTTGCATGTAAATCATCAGCTGGTAGAATGTTTGCATGTAAATCATCAGCTGATCGAATGTTAGCATGTAAATCGTCAGCTGGTAGAATGTATGCATGTAAATCATCAGCTGATCAAATGTTTGCATGTAAATCATCAGCTGATCGAATGTATGTATGTAAATCATCAGCTGATCAAATATTTGCATGTAAATCATCAGCTGATAGAATGTATGTATGTAAATCATCAGCTGATAGAATGTATGTATGTAAATCATCAGCTGGTAGAATGTTTGGATGTAAATCATCAGCTGATTGAATGTTTGTATTTATATCACCAGCTTGAAGAATATTTACATGTAAATCATCAGCTGGTAGATGTCAAGAGCAGGGGTGTGTAAGATGTGAGATCGTGTGTGTGTTTGTTTTATTAGTTGAGTTGTGAACGGTTTTAGCAAAGGGTTTTCAAGGGGGGATAATAGAGTATCTAGTGGTCAGCCTAGTTAACAAGATAGCTGACCTGGCCTGAGTAGGGTGTTGGTGATTGTTTTCGGTTATTATGTCTAGAGTAAGGAGTTATTATTCTTGCTATGGTGTGTACTGAATATTTGGGGTAATGCTATGTTATTGGATCTAGTCTAGGCGCCCTGGTAGAATGTTTGCATCGATATCACCATCTTGTAGAAATGTTTGCATGTAAATCATCAGCTGATTGAATGTTTGCATTTATAACACCAGCTGGTAGAATGTTTGCATTGATATCACCATCTTGTAGAAATGTTTGCATGTAAATCATCAGCTGATTGAATGTTTGCATATATAACACCAGCTGTTAGAATGTTTGCATTGATATCACCATCTTGTAGAAATGTTTGCATGTAAATCATCAGCTGATCGAATGTTTACATGTAAACAAATGTTTGCACGTATATCAGCTGCATGGAGCACAAGTAAAACTTAAATGACCTTTTTAAAGCTTCTTAATAACTCATTTAGCAAGATAAGTCAAGGAGATGCACTAAACAAAAAAGTGGATAATAGTACTGTAAAAGTTGTAACGGATGCATGTGTAAATCAAATGTAGTTGAAGTATTTCTAACGATGGTAAATCATATTGTTATGACTTTGCCATGCGCACCGCCATTCAAGATAGTGCAGAAAGAAGGTGCGCACTATCTGTGACTAAACAAGTCGGATGTTGACATTAGGGGACAAACGATTTCCGCCCAAGTAGAGAGCTAATATGGAGATGCTGTGCTCAAGGCAGATGCCCCTTTGTGTTTGTCATGTCTCTATGTAAATAAACGTCTATGTCCTCGTTGAGTTACCTCACTTAAGTTATTACAATATTAAGTGCGTGCGTACCTTGTTGAGTGTATTACAACTGCGAGTTTCTTTATTATGACATCCGCCTGAAGAATGAACAGGTACTAAACAGGAACACAGACTCAATGACTAAGTTAACTCAAGATGAAAATTCAATAACGTTTAATACAGAATGGGCCACAGTCTAGTCCGTCACTAACAGCGATGATTACCCCTCAAGAGTCTAGCAGTAACTGATTTCTAAAAGTCTATTCTAATCTCTAACCCAAAGTCTATGTCGTCACTAATAAATGTACGTTCACTGTCGATCTAACAAAGTGCGCAACCCAACTAACTAAACTAGCTATCTAACAAAGTAGAACTCAGAATTCCATGCTTATTCACCATATTGTTGTAACTCTTGGGTAGGCACTGAACGTAAAGGCAGGCAACACAACACAGTGTAACAGGAAATAAAGACAGGTGTTTATTCACTAGTACAAACACATAGCATCCTTCAGCTTCCTCAGAGTCTTTCTACTAATTTACCAGTCCTTTAGACAGCAACCCGAATGTGGACCAACGACAGCCTTCCCCGCTTCGCTCAAGGTCCCTTCTACAACCTTCAGGCAGCACCAAAAGCTGGCTTCTTAGTTTCCAAACATTCAGTCTCTTCACGATCCCTGATGCACTGTTCTTCTCTACATTCTAGTGTCTTCCTGTTTACGTTCACTAGTGCGCTAGTGCGCACCTCAAGCACTGGTGCAAGGCAGGGTTACAACAATATGCAGACTAGATGACAGAATCAAACCAGGTGTATTTATCATGGAACTATACTAATGGAACAACAGCTCCTAGTTTTTACTAGGGGAGTGCCGTCGCGCATCTTTTTTCGCGCAAGGTGCAATATGGAGAAATTCAGGAGGATGCAAAAGAAGAAATTTACTCCTCCAGTCACTTGGACTGACCTTCAATGAGAGTAAAACTTTCCTACGCTTTATTTTATTAGATCTCTAAAAACTTCATCCATTTTCTCACAATGTTTTGTGATTTATAAAATTTTCCTGAATAAGGGATCGTCACAAAAGTTATTTTTTTAAGGCCACCCCATTAAAATAGCTGTTTTCAGTACTTTCACATTTGGGTATTTTACACAAAATCTGGATTTTTTTTTATGTACATGAAATCATTATCATCTGTCCCGCGTAACCAAATCCTCCACTTTTCCCGGTCACCAATGTTCTTAACAAGATATCAAGAGAGAGAGGCTGGTCCATTATTTGCGTATTCAAGCCAGCTTTTCTTCTGACAAACCTTTTTTCGTTTATTCTCTTGAAGGATATTTTTTTTTAAGTTAGTCTTACAAAATACAATTCCAAACCAACTCATGCAGTTATTGTCTTTTCATAGTATTGAGGAGTCATCCTTTTTGCCAGCCAGAGTGTTAATTGGCAAAAGTAAAAAAATTCATTATTTTAATTTTTTTTAGTAAATATTCACAACTATATCTTTTATATAATAATATATTTTTAAATAATAATATCTTTTATATAGACATGCTTTAATAGATCTAATAAATGATTAACGCGGACCTACCAATATGGGTATATTAATACTTAAATCTGGGTATTTTAAATTTCGAATGCGCATTTTTTAAAAACCGAACTTATCTATAGATCTCTTATATCTAGAATAATATAGATCTACAACACCCAGTCTTAGACTATGGTTCTAGATCTATTTAAAGATATTTTAAAAAAAATAACTCAATAGATCTAATAAAGTCATGATTTTTACTCTATTTTCTCTAGATCTAAACCATACATGAGATCAATATGAATGTTTATAGATCTAGTCTACGTCTAGATCTATCGATCATCTATCCAGTCTATAGCTGTATTGCCTGGCCTGTAGATCTAGCTAGTACCTGTACTAATATTAGTAGATGTAGATTGTAGATCTATAGTATAATAATAATACTTTTTTATAGTAGAAAGTAGATTTATAATGTATCAATTCTATCTAATCTAGATCTAAATCTAGACTTCACTTTCACATCACACTATTATTGATACAGACAGTGAATGAAACGAATGCAGTGATTATAGTTTATACTGATTATACTTATAGATCTACCAGTTGATAATCATCATCATCATAGATAATAATCTAGACTAGTATTCTAGATCTATAAATAATCATAGTCACCGTGATAGTGCCATTTTTAGTCAGTGTAGTCAAGTCAAGATAGTGGAACGTAAACTGGAAGGTTTAATACAATACAGTATAAGCTATGAGTTAGTATAAGATCTAATTATTTTGTTACTTTGTATGTCAATGTCTCAATTAAAATAATTAATATCACCAGCCATATCATTTTAAATATTAAAATATTATAGTAGACATAGATTTCTATATTATAAATAGATAGATTAGATCTATAAAATATAATTTTACAAACTTTAGAAATGATTGATTTTATTTTTAATTGATCAGCCTTCTAGACTAGATCTAGCATCTCTAGCTAGACTCTAACTTGTAGTTTGTAGATGTTGGAATTGGATTGAAATTCACCTTCCTAAATTGTCTCTAAAGTCTGTATCTGATTTGAGAGGCCCAACAAGGCAAGTGTCTATTAGTACTCTGTCTCTTGATCTATCTAGTAGGCCTACTTAGCTAGTGCATTAGCCTTAGCCATAGTGTAGTCAAATCTTGACAACTAGTCTTCTAGATCTAAGCTTCTAGAATAATTAGATCTAGATCCAGTTTAGATTTAGAATATAAAAGTATTTTACTAGCTAAAGTACTAAATCTACAGATCTAAATTCTAGATAGATATACAATATATAGATCCAGTTTAGATTTGGAATATACAAATATTTACTAGCTAAAATTCTAAATCTACTGATCTATACTTAATATTTTAGATATTGTTTGTTTGTTTTGTTTGTAAAATGTTTTACTTATTTCGGATGTTCCTTCAGAGTTGAAGATAATTACTTCCTAGTCCAAACCTCCCGCAGGACGGCGGGGGATGGGAGCGGGCAGGGTTTGAACCCGGGACCATCGATAAGTCCGAACGACAGTCCAGTGTGCAAACCGCACGACCAGGCAGCCATCCTATTATATGACATCTACAACAAAATATTATTAAGATATAATTATAGATTCTAGACTAGTTATATATGTACATAAAATATATAAATAAAAGATAAAATTTATGCAGGCCTAGATCCCATAAATTTATAATTGATCCAGATCTATCAGTAAAAGTTACCTTCGACGGGAAGTTTTACCCAATTTAATCTATACAAGACAATTTATAATCCATGCCTCGCCTACACCCCATACATTAAATAATAGTTTCCATGCCATGCCCAGACCCATGAGTTCATGAAATAATAAATGATGTGGTGTCAATTATGGATCTATCCCCTGAAATTTAGGACTTTAATATAAAACTCACATATCTAGTTAATTATTTGCTATGACACTCTGATCAACTTTGACTTGTGTGATACATATATGTTTCTTATCAGATTTAATGAATGAAGTTTTGGTGCATTTTAAGGCTACAAAAGTATCATCAGGTGTATTCTAACCATTGGTATTTTTCCTCGCAACATTTCTTTTCTAGTCTGTGATAAATTATAAATTTAAAAAAATGTTTGTAATGTTTCAGTTATTAACAAGTAGAACCATGCCAACCAGTTCTGATGATGTACCAGAATGGCTCAAGGATCATACTTATACTATTTCTACTCTCTGGGCAGACATTAATAATATTGGCATCCATTCAATATTTATTGTAAGTACTACTATACAATTTGTATTTTAGTTATCTAAAAGATATTTTATGAAGTGTGATTTTCATGGTCAAGCAACATCCAAATATCTGGGATGGAATTTAACATTTTTCTCTAGTTTTTTTTTTATAACACTCTTAAGCAAATTCATCTTTCAAGAATGCCTAATATAACTTGGCTGTTGTGCAGGCCATTCCTTTACAATAAACTGTTAGATGAAATTAGGCAAAGTTATGTCTGATAATTTGTATGTTTGATACAACAATGTATTCAATTTAATATTATTTTTTAATTTTAATGTTTTCAAAAGAAATTAGCCAATATGCCTAATTGTATAATTACAGTTATGTTTGGAAATGGAAGAAAAAGGCATGCATTCCTGACAAGTCAATGATTGGTTGCACCTCTAAAGGTAAGGCATTGCAATTTTTCCCTATGCACTTTTCTCATAAGCTGAAGTACTTGTATTTTTGAAAAACTAGTTTTCCATGAAAATGTAAATCATAATATATGTTATAGTTGCTTTTAGATGAGTGCAATGTCCATCAAATTAACTGAATATCTGCCTTCACCTTTAGTAATAATTCATAACTATTAAGGTCAGGGCCATGTCTACACATTAACGCAGTAGCTCCTTTTAGGTACAGACTATTTTTAGAATGGCAAAATTATATAATTATACTTAATAACATATGTATACGTTTAGCATGGTCAACACATATGTCACACATATTTTTATTTTTTTTAAATCCTTTTATTTATTTTTATAACTAGATAACTTTCTGTTATGAGAAAAGATGAGATTCTTGGACTCCTGCATAGCACCACCAGAAAGGAAAATCCCATCATGTTGCAAAATAAAAGTCTTGGACCAATTTTAATTTAAGATATATATATTATACTGTAAGCTCTATACATATTTATGTGTATCCTGTCATTCAGCCAACAGGTTTGGATTTAGTATTTCTTTAAATCTGTTTGATATTGTACTTGAAAACTATTAATCTGAGCCCCATTAAAACAATAGGGAGTGCAGTGAATGAGTGGTAAAGCACTTGGCTTCTGAACTGAGGGTTCCTGGGTTCGATTAAGACTGGGATTTTCAATTTCAGAATTCAAAAGGCTAGGGATACATGGCAATAGTAAGGAATAAGTAAAGGCAGTTTGGGGATCCATGGCTGAATGGTTAAGTCATGGGTTTGAATCTCTGTGAAGACTCAGATTAAAATTTTGTTTAGATTTTTGGGTGCCCCTGAGTCCACATAACTCTAATGGGTAGCTGACTTTCGTTTTGGAAAGTAAAGATGGTTGGTTGTTGTGCTGGCCACATGATGCACTGGCCAAAGAATCAAATGACCCTATAGATTGTGACGTCTGAAATGGGATTTTTTTTCAAAAGGTGGTTGGTTGTTGTGCTGGGTACATGACACCCTCATAAACCATGGGGCACAGAAACTGATAAACTTTATATCATCTGCCCCATAGATTGCAAGATATGTAAGGGAAATTTTACTTTTTTAAAATTAAAATAAGAATCTATCAAAAGTAAACATAAAATATGGTGCATTCTCCTTAAAACTAAAACCTGGTGCGAAGGTTTAAAATGTTGGCAAAAAAAAGCAACATCATATATTCTTAATTCCCTTTGCAAAACTTACTGAGAAGAATATGCATGTTGTTCCCTCATAAGTTTCTTGACAGAGGAAATCTTGTTTATATTAGATTTGAATTAAGCAAATTAAGAAAAAAATTATAATCATTATTTCAAATGGTTGTATCTAAACCTTTTATGAATTATTTTGCAGTCATAAGTATATTGAGATTAATGGATAATCATGAAATTGTTAAATAATTGCTGCTATCATTCCATTGACTAAAGAACCATAATTTTTTTTTTTTAAATTAATTTCAAAATGATTATTTTCAAGCATAGAGTTCACATAGATCTTGAGTGAATTTTTTTTTTTTATTTGACTAATGCTTCAATTTTATTGTATCATATTAGTTGTTAATTTTTATTACCCAGAATAATGCCTGTACTTCAGAATATTTAAAAAATGAGTACACTATTTTCATGTAATAATGAAACTTGGTATTCACACAATGATCAAAATACACCATAATCTTTAGGCCATACAGATTTGTATAAATTAACTTGTTAAAATACATTGTAAATGTATATCGTTTGGATAAGAATAAAGTTTTTCTGTAGACAATTATTGTTCAAGATTTGTTGATGCTCCTGCTTAATCAATTATATATACAGGTCATTAGTTTTAACACGTCTGATAATAAATGACAGTACAAGCTAGTGAATGAAAATTTGTCATTATTTCAGCTGCTTTAGTTCTACATCAATGTGAGGTACCAGTACTTTGATTGTGTCATATAACAATTTAAAGCAACATTTTGAAATAAATAGTCTGTAGAATTGACAGTAAATACATTTAAGTGATGGGCTGTGATCTGCGTGAATTGAGAGCTGATAATGTATTGAATTTGTGTTTTTGATCTTTACTTCAAGTAAATGTTAATGAGCAATTAATTTTTAATGAATAAATAATTTAAAAATAAATACAAAAGAACCATAAACATCTACTTTAGTTTAATATTTTTTTTTCATCAGAACAGAATTTCCAACTTTGCATTCTTAAAATAAAATATAATTTATTTAGAGTAGAGTCAGAACACAAAATCATAGTTTAAAAATATTAAGTAAATTAAGCTAACAATTTAATTATTATTTTTCATCAAATTGCAGGAACTAGTAAAACCATAGTCAATGAAATAGTAATACTAGTAAATGAGATAAAAGTAAACTAAATATCATCAATGCTATTGAAGCCACACTTGTTGTTTTTTTTATCTTGTTTGGTGGACTGCAATTAAAGTTGCTATTAATTTTACTGATCGTCTTAGCTGAAGTGCCAGTGTCGTCTCTTTGAAACCTAAGCTCATTTTCTTGGTAACTGGAAGTCCAGATATTTGGAGTTTCATTTTAAGCACCTATACTTTCCGAAATGGCATTCCGATAGGCTAAACCTATTTGCCTAACATGTCATATGCACATAAAGAGGTACCAGAGAAATGCTTAGGCGCCAACTTACTTTAACTGAAATAGAATAAGAGAGCACCTGGTTGCATACAGCTTCAGAACGAGACAGCTGGAGGTCACTTACAAAGGTGTGGTATACACCAATGAAAATTAATTGCTGAGGGTAGATGGCAAAAAAAAAACAACTGATTCTACCACAGGTGGACAATGGTTATGCCTGTGCTCAGTGTGGCATAATATGTAGGTCACAGCTGGGGCTGAGTAGCCTCTGGAAACATAGCATTCCTCATAAGTCTTAGGAATCAAAGACAAGCCTATCATTTTTGTAGCATAGTTTGTAGCTTCTGTAAATGCATGAAATGCCGACACAAGTCCTCTGTGAGTTTGATGGATTATAAACACCTTACTTCTTTGCCTTATATTAAATGGTCCTTCTCTCTGTTCCTCTAGGTACTTGCGTTTATCTAAATATCATTGATATATCGTAACATGTCATCAAAATAAAAGCTAGAATCTCTGCAACTCGTGTACAAGTCAGAAGTCATCAATAACACTTGCCATTTAAAAAATAACAATTTAGATTAGTCAAATAAGTGACTGATTATTCGATTCATTTAGGCCTATAATTTTTTTATTTGAATATATAATGATCCTTTACACTTTGTGACTTTACTAGTATACTTTGGAGTAGACTTGTTGAGCTAAAGTCGGAAGTACACATTGAGTTTTACTGTGATCTACTAGATCTAGATGTAGATCTATATATATTATATTATATAGAAGTAGAGAGAGTATCTCATCAATAGTATCTGCCATATCGTGATCAGTAGGCGGCTGCAGGTTTATAGATCTATTCCATAACAAAAACCCTGGCTAGATTTAGATCTACTGGTCTAGACATCTAGATCTAACTAGAATTAAACTAGTAAACTGAATTAGAGAAGTAGCTTTCTGGATCTAGAACCAGAATCTATATTATTAATATTAGATCTAGTTGCGTCGAACGCTTAATTTTTGGTTGTTGTTTTTAATAAATGCACATAAAATACATTGTATTTTGGCAATAAAAATACCCAGTTGGTAGTCAAGTAATTCTAATAATTAATTAATGAATGACTATCAGTATTTGTTTTAGATCTATCAGATTCATATGACTATGACTTATTATGTATACTTATTTTGTATCATTCGTCCAAAAAAATCTAGCTCTAGATCTATTTCATTTTAGATTAGGCTATAGTTTGTTTGTTTGTTTTTTTGGTCATTTTATTTAGGCTACAATATTACCGAGATGAACTTTTTCTTTGTTTCCCACGAGACGTGTATGTCTATATCCTAGTCCTTTCGATAATAATGATAAAAAAAAAAAACGATTAGAAATGCGTAGCTTGGAGTGTCAAAACTGTATTAGGCCTCCTATTTTTATTTTTATTTCGTGCAATTTAGTATATCGTAACAAATACGCATTTAGAGGAACGGTAGACAGGTCTTCATCCAGATTTAGTGTAAATAAACCAAACACAGAAACACTGAAAGATTGTATTTTCGGAATTTAGATTCTATTTTTTTGAAAAAATGTGGCATTTTATAGGGTGGTCGAAAAAAATAACTTTTGTGACGATCTCCTATTCGGGAAAATTGTATCTATTATATCAGATAGTCAGAAAATGGATGAAGTTTTTACACATCTAATCAAATAGAGCGTTCGAAAGTTTTACACCCATTGCAAGGGACTGACGGAGTAAATCTCTTCTTTGGCATCATCATGGATTTCTCCACATTGCACCATGCGCAAAAATGATGCGCGACGGCACTTCGACTCTCTTTGGCTTTGTAAAAAACTCGAAGCTGGTGTTCCTCTAGTATAGTTCCATGTATTTATCATGGACATGAAGTGCCAGCAATGGTGTTTTATTTCGTAAGATATTGTTGTAACTCCGCTCCCGCGCTACTCTGATGATGCGCATCAGAGCACCATTCAAGACAATTAGGAGAAGACATGTTGATACAGGAAGAAAGACTGATGTAGATCCTGCTGGAGTGATCTGCAAGTTATGAGAGTCTGAACAGTCTGGGGCTAAGTGCTGTCCTATGTGATACTAATGAACTGTTTAGGAGACCTGGAGCGACACTGGGAAGTGTGTCGGCGGTCTATTCTAGTATTAAGTAGGACTCTTAGCTTAAGATATTACTCCCTGTGACTTGATAGTGGAAGTCAAGGCCTAACTATTTGTTGACAGCTTTTAATAAATCATCGTTTATTATTATCTTTTACCTTTCGTTGAGTAACCTGCCTTAGAGTTTCAACAATTGGTGTCGAAGTAGGATTGGGCGACTCAACGGAGGTAGGATTTTATGTGATAATGACATCTATGAAACGGCTAGACGAGTTGGAGTTGAAAGAACTAAAAGTAGAGCTCGAATGGCGGCGCTTGAAACGGTTTGGGCAGGCTCTAGCTGATGAAGGGGAGGATCCGGAAACATACTTTTTTGAGGTGAATCCAGATATCGGCGAGCTGCTAAGAGCTTTTCATGACTCGATACTGTTGTAACCCTGCCTTGCACCAGTACTTGAGGTGCGTACTAACGCACAAGTGAATGTAAACAGGAAGACACTAGGATAGAGAAAATAACAGTGCATCAGGGATTGTGAAAAGTCTGAATGTTTGGAAACTAAGAAGCCAGCTTTTGTGCTGCCTGAAGGTTGTAGAAGGGACCTGGAGCGAAGCGGGGAAGGCTGTCGTTGGTCCACATTCGGGTTGCTGTCTAAAGGACTGGTCAAGTAGCAAGACTCTGAGGAAGCTGAAGGATGTTATGTGTTTACCCTAGTGAATAAACACCTGTCTTTATTTCCTGTTAAACTGTGCTGAGTTGCCTGCCTTTACGTTGAGTGCCTACCCAAGAGTTACAACAATACGAACACAAATCAAACAGATGGGTGCCATTGTGAGCAAGACAGACGAATTGATGTGTACCATCGAGCAAGACAGATGAATCGATGAACAAGAAAGATGAGGCGTTATGTATCATACACAGCAAGACTGATGAGCCGATATCTGGCCTGCTGAACAAGACAGACGAACAGATAGGCTACCATGTCGAGAAGAGTAAGCGATCCGTCACTCAACGGAGACGCTGTTAATGGTAGCGCTGTCTGTAACTGTGATAGCTTATCGTTTAGTATTGCCTCCTACCTTTCGTTGAGTTGCCTGCCTTAGAGTTATAACCAATATCTATCTAGATCAGGGGGTTCTCAACCTGTGGATCGCGACCCCCTTGGGGGGGTCGAGTGACGATTTTTCAGGGATCTCCTAAGACCGTTGGAAATTTTTTTTAACATGTCATTGTTCTAAAAGATGGTTATTTTAAAAGTGTTGTTTTTTTTTTTTTTGCAAATCACTTGAAACGAATTCTACAGTATCTGATGTATTTGACAAAATTTCTTGTAATAATATTTCTAGTGTCTCCAAAGATTCTGCTCCAGGTGTGCTAAGGGTGTTGTTCTTGGTCTCAACATGTGTAGCGTGGCTCCTCCTCCGTGCTTCGGAAATAATGTGTTACGTCATTGGAACTGACTGAAATTGTGTGTGGGAGAAGTCATTGGAACTGACTGAGATTGTGTGTGGGAGAAGTCATTGGAACTGACTGAGATTGTGTGTGGGAGAAGTCATTGGAACTGACTTGAGATTGTGTGTGGGAGAAGTCATTGGAACTGACTTGAGATTGTGTGTGGGAGAAGTCATTGGAACTGACTGAGATTGTGTGTGGGAGAAGTCATTGGAACTGACTGAGATTGTGTGTGGGAGAAATAAAGTGTACCGGGTACAATCTTTTTTACCAGACAGAGAGCCCAAAGAACCTCAACGAAAGTGATAGATCAAAACAGCAATTTAATAATAGAATAATGGATAACAATTACGCATTAGAATAATAACTACACTTCTTAGTAATAACAACGCGTACACTTGTTTACATCAGCCATCTTTGACTTTCGCTCTTATTTCATGTCTCTGTCCTGTGCCTCATGGTGCGCAGTCTCACACCTAATGGCAGCGTGCATTGTAGAGTCATAACAATATATACACATCGGCTAAGCTTGACCAAGCACCGGTCAGCAAAATATCGAGTTGACCTCTGCCCCTGAAACCGCCAAACAACCGATTTGAAATCCTTTTCCTGCTGGCATCCTACATTGAAACTCGCTGGTCCGCATCCACTTGTTTAATCCTGTTGTGTTCTTCATAAGTTCATTGTTTTGTTCAAGGCTGCAGGTTTTTTTTTTAGTGAAAGTATCCTCCTGAGTTGCCTTCGTCATTTGATTTAGTTCTTCTGTGCCAAATCCCCCACATAAATAAAAAAAAGAGAGGGGACAAAGAATGAGAGAGAGAGAAAGAAAGAAAGAAAGAGAGAAAAATCATGTTATGTTGCACCGTTTTGAAAATTTTAAGTGACGTGAGCTAAGTTTGTATGTATGGATCATATTGTTGTTATGCTTGTATGGTGTTATTTCTAATGTCAGTTTTTCTTGTTGAAATGCATGCGTGCATTGCCTGACAAAAAAGTATAGCTGCTTTATTTACGGACAATTGCATGGTGTTAAGGTATGTTTGTGAATTTTCATATGGAGGTTGTTAAGATTACTAAATACCGAACACTCTTTTAACTATAATTTTATTTCTCATTTTAAATTAAGTTGTATTTTATTATGTAATTTTTAAAAATATACCGGTATATATTTATCATATAAATTATTTATTTATTTAATTAGATATTTTTTCTGTTATTTTTTTTAGTATTTTAATATCATACAATCAAATTGTGGGTTTACCCGATTTATTAATGAATATACATTTTTATTTTTTATTTTGCTACATCCAAGGTAACATAATCATTGACTGTAGGCGGTCGATTCTCATTTTCTTTTCGCCGTCTGCGTTTATTCTCTGCAGCAGATTTTCTTTTGGTCTCAAATGTGTATCCCCGCGGCCTTCGTGAGTGACCTCCAGCTGTCTCGTTCTGAGGCCGCATGCAACCAGGTGCTCTCTTCTATGTCAGACAAGGAAAGTTGACGCCTGAGCTGGTCTTTGAAGCGTTTCCGTGGGGCGCATCTGTTACGTCGACCACCTTTTAGCTCACCAAAAAAGATTGCCTTTGGCATACGTTCGTCTCACTTACATAAATACATGACATAATTAAATACATAAGCACATATATATTAAATATTTAATTTTATTATTTTATTATATTCGTCTATAATAATGAACTTTAGGCCTAATTTTTGAAAATATTCCCTAGTGTCTACATGTGCATTAGGTTAGTTTTCACAACCCTACCCACCGACAAAACATTTTTTAGAGATAACTTAAGTAACGCCTGCGCGAACGTCTAAGTCAACACCTTAAAAAAAAAGAAGTCAAGAAAACATTAAGAAACTAGAACAGACACAAAATAGAGCAGTGAGATTCATAACAAACGAATATTCACATTTGACTAGAGTAACACCTTTAGTAAAATCACTAAATTTAGAAAGCCTTCAGGACAGAAGGCTCAAAAGTAAAGTAGCAATTATGCATAAAACACTGAACCATAATCTTCAAATACAAAAACAAAATTTAATAAAATACTCTGAAAGACACAAAGATAAAGGCACATTCCTCGTCCCATATGCTAGGACAAATTTGTACAAATACTCCTTCTTCCCTAGTGCTATTAGAGCATGGAATGGGTTGCCTGAGCTAGCCAGGAAAACCAGTGACTTGGCAGAATTTAAGTCATTGGTTAATATGCATGACTAAATGCATGACGCGTAGGACGTAATCATCTTCTTTTTTGAAGTAACGTCTGTATTATATAAGAAGATAAGAATTATTTTTTTTTTAAAATCTCTTTCTTCGATCCTCCTATAGTTATAGAACCATATAATACTAATAATAAGGCTAGTCTCCGAGTCCAAAGATTAGTGAGGAATGCAGTATTTCCCGTGGCTGCGCAGTCCTAGATTGACCTACATATTTTGCCACATCCAGGGCAAGCATAACCATTGTCCGCAGGTGGTCGATTTAGATTTTCTTTTCACCAACATAAGAGCAAGAAGTTATCTGATTTCTAAAAGAAACGAACTCTTCTATAACTCTTTTATAAAAATCTGCATCACTTTATTAATCTACTTAAGTTCCTATCTGCCTAGTCGGATGGCTTCGATCCATGGTCCTGCGGTAGACGAGCTGGACTGCCATTCGGTAGTCTCGATGGTCCTGTGTTCTTACCCAGCTCGCTACCATCCCCCGTCGTTCTGCGGGAGGTTTGCACTAGAAAGTAAAGTATCCTCAACTCTGAAGGAACATCAAAAAATATATATAACATTTTACAAACATTTTTACAAAGACAGGCTCTTTCCATCCAGACCTTCTAGGCTGACGCATTTTAATCTTGTTTAATTTTATGATAAATGAAATACTATCACGAAATCCTCATAAAACTATTAAAAATTCAAAGCATTAGGGTTTATTAAAAGAAATTTCTATAAATCAAATAAGAACATATAACTAAAATGTTATTTACCCTTGGTTAGGCCGATTATAGAATATGCATCCTCCGTTTGGGACCCCTCAACTCAAGAAAACATTAAGAAACTGGAACAGACACAAAATAGAGCAGTGAGATTCATAATAAACGAATATTCACATTTGACTAGAGTAACACCTTTAGTAAAATCACTCAAATTTGACTTATAAATTAAGTAACAATTATAATGGGTTGCCGGCCAGAAAAACCAATGACTTTGTGGGATTTGCTTGAGTTTTGGGTTGAGTTGCCTGTCTTAGTGTTGCAACAATATGTTACTGTTTTGGTAATTTGGTATGATAGACAATGACAGTTATATCCCTTTGTTTATGTACTCCCAAGTTATGAATGTGAATAGTCTGCATGCGTTATGATTTAGTCTTTCTTGAATTTGAGAGAGAGAGTGTGTTAGTGGGGTCTTGTTTGCGGTCCAGGAAGGTTGGACGGTTACTTCCTGGACTAGTGTTTGTGTATTAATATTTCCTGAGAGTTGCTGTCATTGTGTGCTATTTTTTTTTGGATATTTAAGTTATTCTTATTTCTCATGGATATCTGGAGTTGGAGTTTATTTAGTAATAATTTATTGTAATTAATTGTAATCCCTAATGAGCCAAGCAAGAAAAGAACATGATATCTTTTGGGGCTTCGTCTGGTCAGGTACCGTATCTGTTGTACCAGTCATTCGTCACTTTGGTCAGTCAGTCTACAAGAAAAGAATGACATTTTTGGAGCTTCGACCGGTCAGGTATCGTATCTATTTACCAGTCATTTGTCACTTTGGTCAGCCAGTCTGCAAGAATTCAGCCGGAGGGCATTGAACTAGCCTTATGACATTTTTGGGCAGGTGTCATCATTTTATCCATTTTTTTGCTTGTCGTATGCTTATTGTCACAACAAAATGTACCGTGTTATTAAGAGAGCACACATCGTGTCTTGTTATAAGTAATAACACAACTATTTATTAAAGCTAATTCTTACGTTTCAACAATGATTATCATAAACAACTGGATCTACACTATTATTTGGAGCTAGAAGATACGATTTTTTTTCTTTTCTCGTGAGCCAGCTATAATCTTCTTTTTGGGTACTGGAATTATTTCAGACGTCTTCCAAATGGAAGGTATTTTGTGCGTTTGCCAGGACTTGTTGAATATAGCACAGAAGATATAAGCCAGATGTTCCGCATATAGCTTTACAAGTTTTCCACTTAATTTGTCGGGTCCCGAGGCTTTGGCGGTGTTTATTTTTTTTAAAGTATTTTAGTCAATTCTTGTTTATTAAACAGTTCTTGAGATTGGTTTAGATTGCTGTTGTCAGACGATGCCAATAAATCATGGTGGTCTTTCTCAAAGTTGTGGCAGTCAAGCCGGCTGTAGAAATCATTTAATTCATTGACAAATTTGTTATTGTCAGCAACACACATTGGTTCGCGCTTAGGTACGTAGCCAGTATTTTTTTTCAAGCCAGACCAACAGGCCTTAGGGTTATTTTTCTTGGAAAGCTTTCAATTTTTTCCTTGAATTTCTCTTTTCCTTCAAATAATTTCTTTTTAAGGGCTTTTTTTTTTTTTTGCTGGGATGAATTCAGAAGAACTGCTCTTGAACATTCTTTTCTTGTATATAATCGCCTCCTTAATATCTTTGGTCATCCAGGGTCTTTTGTTACTGAATGTTTTAATTTTCTTCTTTGGTATAATCATGTTTTCACAGAACTGGATGTACGAATTAACGGTTGTGGTAAGTTCATCTATGTCATGGCAGTTGTTTACAAACATGTCCCAATCTGTTTGCCCCAGACAACTTTGTAGCTGTAAAACAGCGTCGTCAGACCGTGACTGGATGGACTGTACTTCGGGTTTTGGTGTTTTTAAAACCGGTTTGTACGTGGGTGTAAGATGGATCATTGTGTGGTCCGACTCTCCGAGGGGAAAATAACGAACGAGATGTGTAGGCCATTTTTATGTTGCTATAACACATGTCCAAGGTTTTATCGTGCCTTGTAGGACAATTAACAAATTGACTATATGTTGGCAAGTGTTGAGCTAACGAAAGATGATTGAAATCTCCCATAACTAGTCGACAGCATCAGGGCTTTTTGTTCCATCCACATGTACAATGTCTAGTATATGTTCTGTTGCTTTCTCTGTGTTGGCTGAGGGTGGTATGTACACAAGTATGACGTAGATTTGTGTAAACTCTCTCGGCAGGTAGTATAGCCTGAGATAGGACGTAGGACGTAATCATCTTCTTTTTTGAAGTAACGTCTGTATTATATAAGATAAGATAAGATTGTTACATAGTAGTTCAATATCAGTCGTTAGGGTTAGGGTTTTGATTGAAATGTTGTTAACACAGCAGTACTGTTTATTGACATAAATGGCCAGTCCTCCTCCTCTTGTTTTGCCACTATCTGTTGTTCTGTCTGATCTGTACAAATGAAACGCATTCAAGTCCACTGATATACAGATGCGGCAGTGCGCGGGGCCCTGGGCGAATGTCAAATGTGGGGCCCTGCGCTGACTAGATATTACGTACCATGTCAGGCTAATTATATCGTCCGCCTCTAGCACTGAATTTTTTTGTTACTAAAAATACTATCTTACGTAAGTACTGTACTATTGGCCTTTTGACTACATACACTCCAAATGTTCTCCAGTTTAACTTCTGGATCTGATAAAAGACATCTGCTCTTTGTGGCTAACATCAAGCGTGCAGTCAAGGATGACGAGAAAATATGCCATCATCGTTTTGAATTCTATATCCGAAGTACTGGTTGTGAGCCTCGAAGTTATAATTCGTCAAAGTTCTTGAATAGCTGGGTCGATTTTGTCAAGCATCTCAAACAAGCCTAAAAATTGGCTGTTGTTCGACGCATAACGTTTCTCTGTTCTCCCACGAAATGGGTTTTTTTTTTGGTCATTTTTTAATGCCAAGGTGAATTATTAAACAGTGATAGCCGCTTAGAATGTACAGGTCATACAATGCTGTCTTCACCGAAACGGTATTTCCAAACCAAAAATGTCATGTTAAGAGCTTACATGGTAATTGGTTTCATAAAGATGCCCAGTAATATTGAGCCACAGGTTGTAGTTTATGAGAACTGGTCTGGTTTTCGAACCTGACGGTGACAAGGAAATCTATCGCGGGGCCCCCCTCAGGAGCGGGGCCTGGGACGGTTGACCCACTTGCCACCCCCGAAGGCCGCTACTGCTGATATATATATACATCTGGAGCCCTTTCCTCATATGTGAGGCATATATTTGCACACATATCTAGAGATTTTGTTTTTTAATTAGTCTGCTTTTGCCAAGATTTAATTTTTCCCACTTGGGTGTCATCCCCAAATGGGTGTCACCCGGTGCGGACCTCGCATCCCCGGCGTGACGCCGCCGGCTTATTTTATCTTATAAATTACAGACGTTACTTCAAAAAGAAGATAATTACGTCCTACGCATTTCATGTGCCAGTCTAGTCATGCATGTTAATCAATGATTTATTATATTAGTAACTCTATGTCATAGCGACATAGACTTACAAATAAGTCTTTGCTGTATGTTTTGTATTGTAGAAGTAATCTGTAGCTTATGTTATTTTAATAACTCTGTTTTGCATTGTTAGAGTAATCTTCCCTGACTTGTGTTGTGGTTTCGTTTTAAAATGACAGCTCTGCTAAATTTAGAATTCAGAGATCTGCTTATAAACTTGTTCGTTATGTTCTAAGATTCTTAGATTTTGTTTGTTCAACATTTATTATTAGACAAAGATTCTAGATCTAGCTTAAACGTTCAAGTAGGCCTATTTTTAAGTTATTAATATTTAGTTAGTTGGAAAAAAAAAAACCCACTTCATAGTATTAATACATGTAATAATGTAACATTGACTTTGACACTCACTACACTTGACTACACTGTCTACAGCCAGTACAGCAAAGGCAACTTTAGTTTTTACTGTCAGTGAAGTCAGTGAGTTTACTTTAACTTAAATTTAAATTATTATAAATATAAAACAACGCTTTAATTAATTTTAAGACAAAAAAGTGACTGTTTAATTTTCTATTAAAATTCGTTTGAGAGAAAAACAAACTTACAAAGCAGGTCAAAAATTCAAAAAATTATGAAGTATCTGTGGCGGTTCTCAGTATCACTGAGTATGAATCCTCTGTGAATAAGGTTGTAACAACGGTTGTTCAAAACAAGGCGAAGCTCCTGTATGGTAAGGTCGCGATTAGGGATCTGATCTGACCTGGATAACATTCTCGAATCGCGACCTCAAACAGTTTAAAATGTACGTTTCAGTTCAGCCTGCTCTGTACCTGGAGAACAGGATGTAGAGTCTATGAAATCTATATTCATAACTGTTGCAGGGGTAATAAGTCTCATCAATGTGTAGCGCCAAGATTGCTTGGTTTCTCAGTTATATAGAAGTCTACCTGTTATGAAGAAAGAACAAAAAAAAGTGTTTAACTCAAGTGATAAAATAACCTAGTTTCTAGATCTGTATAAAAGGGATACTTAACATGTATCGGCTTTGTTTTCTATAAATTAGTATAAATGTAATGCCTTATCTACAACTAGATCTATGCTGATTTGCCCACTAAATACTATTCTATAGATATTAATATTATTTTATGGATTACAGACAGTATTTAAAACAAGTATTATTATTATATGCATTTCGGTCATCAATCTCTAATTGTCGTTTGTTTTCCAAGCTGATTCAGGCAACCCATTTCATTTTCTAAAGGCACGTAAGGAAAGATTAATTAGATCTAGATTCTAGATGTAGTCCTAGCATATGAAATTAGAGTGTGCTTCCATCTTTGTGTCCATCTGGGTATTTAATTAGTCTAGATCTAGGTTTTGTTTTTCTATTAAATTCTATTTGTAAATTATGGTTGGATGTTTTAGTCTATGTATTATTGCTACTTTTACTTTTTATTCTGTCCTGAATTGTATCTAAACTTATTGATTTATACTAATGGTGTTACTCCAATCAAACGTGAAGATCTAGATAATAAAACAAACCAAGTACCGAAAAATGTTGTCACAAAAACAAATTGACCCGTCTGACATAAACAACATTATCTGCACCAAACTAGATATATATAGAGTCTAGATCTAGATCTAAAATAATAATAAGGCTTGTCTTCGAGTCTGAAGAACAATGAGGAATGCATTAGCTCAGGAACAATAGTAAAATTATTTTCAGATGATTGCATAATATAAAGAATAATAAAACAATAAAAGATGCAGAAATTTTATAAAGAGAATTAGAGAAATGGGAATCAAATTGGAGCATGTCTTTCCACACAGAAAAATCTCAATTATTAAGAGTAATAAAAGAAAACTAAAATAAAAAGTACTTTCATCTTATTCATGGTAAACCAATCACACTGACTAAAACACAAAATACCTAGGTGTTTTAATAAATGAAAAGTTATCATAGAATCCCCATATTGATGTAATTGTTAACAATTTAATCAAAGCATTTAAGTTTTATTAAAAGAGATTTTTACAAATCAAACAGGAACATGAAACTAAAATGCTATTTAACCTTGGTCCGACCAATTTTAGGATATGTATCCTCTGTTTGGGACCTTGAACTTAAGAAACCTTAAAGAAACTAGAACAGTTGCAAAATAGAGCCAAGAGACTTATAACAAAAGAATATTTATATTTGACTACAGTAGCACCATTAGTAAAATCACTAAACTTAAGAGGTACTTCTGGACAGAAGACTTAAAAGTAAAGTAGCAAATACATAAAAGACAAAACCATAATTTACAAATAAAAATCATAACCTAAAAAAGTACTCAAAAAGACACAAAGATAAAGGCAAATTTCTTATTCCATATGCTAGGACTAAATCATAACAAGTGCCCCTTATTCCATTGTATAATTAGAGCTTGGGTTGCCTGAATCAGTAAGGTAAACCAATGACTAAGCAGAGTTTAAATCTCTTATTAACAAGCATAACTAGATTAACACCGATAATTCCGATATGTCCGATAGGACATAATTGTCTTCTGTTAAGACGGAACATCAAAAATTTATAAGATAAGATAAAATAAGAAAAGATCATTATATAAGCACTGCTAGTATCTTCATTCTTTGGGCACTATATGTTAGTTCCTTGGGCACTATATGTGAGTTCCTTGGGCACTGCTGGTATGTTCTATCATTGGGCACTAGTAGCATGTTCTATCATTGGGCACTACTAGCATGTTCTATCATTGGGCACTACTAGCATGTTCTATCATTGGGCACTACTAGCATGTTCTATCATTGGGCACTACTCTATGTTCATTCTTTGGGCATTATGTTTGTCCTTTGGGCACTGCTAGTATGTTCAGTATTGTGCACTGCTAGTATGTTTAGTCATTGGGCACTGCTAGTATGTTCAGTCATTGGGCACTGCTAGTATGTTCAGTCATTGGGCACTGCTAGTATGTTCATTCTTTGGGCATTATGTTCATCCTTTGGGCACTGCTAGTATGTTCAGTCATTGGGCACTGCTAGTATGTTCAGTCATTGGGCACTGCTAGTATGTTCAGTCATTGGGCACTGCTAGTATGTTCAGTATTGGGCACTGCTAGTATGTTCAGTCATTGGGCACTGCTAGTATGTTCAGTCATTGGGCACTGCTCTATGTTCATTCTTTGGGCATTATGTTCATCCTTTGGGCACTGCTAGTATGTTCAGTCATTGGGCACTGCTAGTATGTTCAGTCATTGGGCACTGCTAGTATGTTCAGTCATTGGGCACTGCTAGTATGTTCAGTCATTGGGCACTGCTAGTATGTTCAGTCATTGGGCACTGCTAGTATGTTCAGTCATTGGGCACTGCTAGTATGTTCAGTCATTGGGCACTGCTAGTATGTTCAGTCATTGGGCACTGCTAGTATGTTCAGTCATTGGGCACTGCTAGTATGTTCAGTCATTGGGCACTGCTAGTATGTTCAGTCATTGGGCACTGCTAGTATGTTCAGTCATTGGGCACTGCTAGTATGCTAATTCTTTTGGCTAGTATGTTCTATCATTGGGCACTACTAGTATGTTTAATCACTGGGTACTGCTAGTATATTCATTAATTGGTGGAAAGCGTGGTCGAGAGGCTAAGTACGCTTGAACTTGGCTTGGCTACCTATGAAGGGGGCTCGAGGTTCGACACCCAATTGAGCAGAGTAGTGTTTCATCATCATCATTGGCCTTCTTCAGTTGTAGAACGACTATGGTTCATCTCAGAGCACACTTCCTCATGTGGCTGTGGAGCCCTATTTTGTAGAGACACTCCTGTCCACAGATAGCGCAGGCTAAGGTGGCTTTTGCTTCAGTGGTAGAGGAGCTGGCCGTTTTCGGATTTTACGTTTTTCTTCCTGAGCTGAGACCCATGTACTTTCACTGTCCATAGCTTTTTTGGTCACTGTCTCTCTCCATCTGTTGCGGTCTAGAGCTATGGAAAACCTACATATCAGCATGGAAAACCTACTCCCAGATACCCCCTCCCTCACTGGCCCACAAAGGAGATTGGACCATAGCGCTCTGGGCATGCTATAAGCATGAAAGTAGCGCTATATAAAAGCTATAATTAATTGGGCGCTGCTAGTATGTTTTATCATTTTTAGTATGTATTATCATTGAGCCCTACCAGTATTTTACCATGTTTAGATTTAAAGTCAAATATATAATTTACTTCTCAAGCTCATTCTGAAAATGTGGCAAGTGTTTGACTGAGTGTAATTACGTTGAATGCCAGTCCTTTTGGGAAAAGTCATTGACTCTTAACTCGGTGGGGACATTTGAGGGCAACACAGCTTGTTGTGGTCACTGACTCAAAATCTGTACTACAGGCTTTGCAAAGCCCTGGACCATGGCCCCCCAATATTGACACTGTCATCATGGCTTCACACAACATAAAGCAGCGCTGTGGCACCCCTGTCATAATGCAGTGAGTACCGAGTCACATAGGTGTGGCTGGCAACAGTATTGCAGACTCATTGGCCCATGAGAGAGGGCTAATTCCACCCACTGAACAGGCTGTAAGTTTTCATCACGCTCTGGCTATAATTAAAAAAACAGAAATGGATAAGTGGTTTGAGTGCTAGGACAAATGCCAAAAAGCCTGTGGAGTCTGGGAGTGCATGAGGCGCTCTGACAGCACTTCCCCGAGGTGGAGGCTGCCCAGGCCTGAGCAAGCTATTATAGCACAGTGCAGCACAGGCCACTGTCCTGTTGGTTCATTTTTCTCTCGGCTATGGCCAAATTTAGATTCATGTTTATTCTGTTTGACTGCCCCAGACTTGCTGATCTCTGTCTCTACAGATCTGGGAAGCCAAAAATTCTCGAGCTGTATGTTGACTACGCAAGATAGCAGGGTTTCTGTCCAGAGCTTTCGCAAGAGAGGATTTAAGCCTCTCAAGCCTTCACTCAAATGGAGTTTTATGACTTGTTTTTCGAAAGTAAAGGCGGTTGGTCGTTGTGCTGGCCACATGACACCCTTATTTACTTTAGGCCCCAGAAAAAGATGACCTTTACATCATATGCCATATAAATTGCAATGTCTGAAAGGCAGGGGGGGGGGATATACATATAATGTCATAAGGCTAATTAAACTTAAATCTATACTGCTAATTAAGTTATCAGATACGAAGTTACCACTTCACTTCAGCTATCACATAAGTTGAAAACAATATTAATGTTTATGGTTTTAACTCTTCATATTTAAATGTCTCTATTAGATAATGATAATAAGTCTTTAAGTGCAATGACTGACTTATCTCACTATCTTGATAACTTTAAGCACATTTTTTTTTAATTGACATCATAGCAGTTATCTTATCTGGCCGAAATTTAGAACACTTAATGTTCCTGTTCTTATTTGAATTGAAAACTATATTTTAACATTATACTGTCATCTTGAAAGTCATTTTAATTTATCTGTGGCCATTGAGCATTCCTAAAATATATTTAGTTTATAATTGAATGGCTTAGACATCAGTTAGATACATTTATTTACTTCTAAAGTTGAGGAATAATTCTTATTGCGTGAGATATATTAAGCATTCTGAATAAATTAGAATTTTAGTTTTATCTTATAAAATTAGCCTATTATAAAATTAGCCTATTATAAAATCAGTAATCAGTAACTCTTACTGTGCAAGATATAAAATACTTTTGTAACAAAAAAATGTTTTATTGAGTCTTATTCTCTTTCTAAAAACTGAGTTTTAAAAAGGATTTAAAATAAATTGTTTCATGGTTAAAAAAAAATAAAAATGTGTCATATGTCTAGGTCATAGTTCACCTTTAATCAGTTGATTGCTGATGTGTGACAAAATTATGTCATGAGCTAGATTATATCTAAACACATCTCTGTCTTTAGGGTACATTACCAACATACTGTATAGGTTTTGTTTTCTTGTAGAGGTTTCAAACATAATGCTATATTTTGCTCTGTTTCTTAACAAGCATCTGTTTTTGGAAATGCATATTTGATAGAAGGATATTACAAATTTTTTTTGTTCAGCATTTTTGAGCTACCTAGACTTATGTGTAGCTGTTTGTTTGTTTATTCTATGAGTTTTTAGCATAAACCTTCATTACGTTAAGAAATACTCAATTTCATGTTTCATTTATTCATTGATAGATGCTTTCAATTCTAAAGTCGCAGCAATGATAGATGCTTCTAAAGGCATTCTTCTTCTTTATCAAAGTGATCCAAGTCAACCAGTAAAAGGTGATTGAAAATGAATTTTGAGATTTTGTTTTGTATGAATGAGTTTAGATGAAATAGAGTCCATGTTTTGTATGAATGGTTTTAGATGAAATAGAGTCCATGTTTTGTATGAATGGTTTTTAGATGAAATAGAGTCCATGTTTTTTATGAATAGTTTTTAGATGAAATAGAGTCCATGTTTTGTATGAATGGTTTTTAGATGAAATAGAGTCCATGTTTTGTATAAAAGGTTTTAGATGAAATAGAGTCCATGTTTTGTATGAATGGTTTTAGATGAAATAGAGTTCATGTTTTGTATGAATGGTTTTAGATGAAATAGAGTCCATGTTTTGTATGAATGGTTTTAGATGAAATAGAGTTCATGTTTTGTATGAATGGTTTTAGATGAAATAGAGTTCATGTTTTGTATGAATGGTTTTAGATGAAATAGAGTCCATGTTTTGTATGAATGGTTTTAGATGAAATAGAGTTCATGTTTTGTATGAATGGTTTTAGATGAAATAGAGTCCATGTTTTGAATGAATGGTTTTAGATGAAATAGAGTCCATGTTTTGTATGAATGGTTAAGACTAAACATTCGTTATTGTTTCTATGATATTCACTTATTAGAACTTTCTGTCCAATCATTATTAATTACATTATTTAAACAATAAAAAAGAATAATTTAGCTCAATTAAAAAAAAACTTTTTTTGTATTATAATGTGTTAAAAATAGCAAAACACTCTAATATATAAATGAATTATTACATATGCAGGTTTGTATATTGTCAAATGATGACAAACTAAATTGTAGATGTTATTTGAATGAAAGAAACATCATTGAAATCATATAAAGATGTCACTTGCTTATGTTGTTGTTTGAAAAAAAAAATGTTTTAATTAATTAAAAGATGTGACTCCAGCTGACTTTTTTTTTTTTCTCGTCAGGGTATGTTCTCTACCCACAGCGCCATTCCCCAGCTAAAACCGGACACTATCCTAAAATGTATTCAGGTGACTGAAGATCACCAGTGGTCACTGGGAGATTTGGCAGCTGGGCAAGATGGTGCTCATGATACACAGGAACTGGGTTCCTTGCTCCTCAAGTAAAAATTATTGCCTATATAAGTCTATATAAATTTATGCAAACATTGCTTATATTTATAGCACTTAGGGGGTTACCAAAGATTACAATCCAAATAGATATTTCATAAATGATTAACAGTAATAGTCATTCATATTAAAGTGTTGGGGTGTAGCAATGAAGGCATGGATGGTATTTATTATATCCCAATTTTGTGAAATTTAATTTAGCTAGAAATTATTGTTAGTTTTGATGATTTACATCTTAAGAACAGGGGCCAACTGTTGCTGGGCTAGAAGGAACAAAACTTAGAGATGTTGTTAGGCTGGAGGAACACAACTTATAACTGTTGCTAGTTAGGAGGAACACAACTTATAAATGTTGCTAGTTAGGAGGAACACAACTTATAACTGTTGCTAGTTAGGAGGAACACAACTTATAACTGTTGCTAGTTAGGAGGTACACACCTTGTAACTGTTGCTAGTTAGGAGGTACACACCTTGTAACTGTTGCTAGTTAGGAGGTACACACCTTGTAACTGTTGCTAGTTAGGAGGTACACACCTTGTAACTGTTGCTAGTTAGGAGGAACACAACTTGTAACTGTTGCTAGTTAGGAGGTACACAACTTGTAACTGTTGCTAGTTAGGAGGTACACACCTTGTAACTGTTGCTAGTTAGGAGGTACACACCTTGTAACTGTTGCTAGTTAGGAGGTACACACCTTGTAACTGTTGCTAGTTAGGAGGTACACAACTTGTAACTGTTGCTAGTTAGGAGGTACACACCTTGTAACTGTTGCTAGTTAGGAGGTACACACCTTGTAACTGTTGCTAGTTAGGAGGTACACAACTTGTAACTGTTGCTAGTTAGGAGGTGCGCACCTTATAACTGTTGCTAGTTAGGAGGAACACAACTTATAAATGTTGCTAGTCAGGAGGAACAAAACTTATAACTGTTGCTAGTTAGGAGGAACACAACTTATAACTGTTGCTAGTTAGGAGGAACACAACTTATAACTGTTGCTAGTTAGGAGGTACACACCTTGTAACTGTTGCTAGTTAGGAGGTACACACCTTGTAACTGTTGCTAGTTAGGAGGTACACACCTTGTAACTGTTGCTAGTTAGGAGGTACACACCTTGTAACTGTTGCTAGTTAGGAGGTACACACCTTGTAACTGTTGCTAGTTAGGAGGAACACAACTTGTAACTGTTGCTAGTTAGGAGGTACACAACTTGTAACTGTTGCTAGTTAGGAGGTACACACCTTGTAACTGTTGCTAGTTAGGAGGTACACACCTTGTAACTGTTGCTAGTTAGGAGGTACACACCTTGTAACTGTTGCTAGTTAGGAGGTACACAACTTGTAACTGTTGCTAGTTAGGAGGTACACACCTTGTAACTGTTGCTAGTTAGGAGGTACACACCTTGTAACTGTTGCTAGTTAGGAGGTACACAACTTGTAACTGTTGCTAGTTAGGAGGTGCGCACCTTATAACTGTTGCTAGTTAGGAGGAACACAACTTATAAATGTTGCTAGTCAGGAGGAACACAACTTATAACTGTTGCTAGTTAGGAGGAACACAACTTATAACTGTTGCTAGTTAGGAGGTACACACCTTGTAACTGTTGCTAGTTAGGAGGAACACAACTTAAAGCTTTTGAAGCCCAATTGAAATCTGATGCTAGAGAGGCTTTGCTTCTCTGAAACATTTTTACATGTTCTACTTTATCTCTTTGTTCTTTTCTTTGTTCACAGTCAAAGTATCTGCTTGAGAAAGTTACATGGATTCTTCAGCCAGTTAGAGTAAGTCAATAAATACTGTCAATTATATATTCATTCTGACTAATTGCTGCAAGAGGGTTGAATATATTTATATACTACATATAAATATATACAACTTAAATATCTTTTTTTTAAATTTTAGCCTTTCCAACTTTTAGCTTTGAAAATAAGTTACAAACCTGCTTTTTTGGTGAATTAATTTGATTGCATTTTGTCAAATAAATTAGTTTCCCTTCTTTTTTTTTGAAGATCTAGAAAATGCTGTCTTCATCTAACATGCCGTAGATCAACTTTGAACTCAATGAGAGTGGTTCCAGCATCTACAACTGAGGAAGACGGTAACTTTTTTTTTTTTTGTGTATTAAAAAAACATTTATGACTTTTTATATAGATTATATAGATTGAAGAAAAAATTATCCTATTTTCTTTAGGTAAAGGGCTAAGAAAAGAGTTCTATGGGATATCAAACATTTCCACATCCTAAAAAAGTAAAAGTAAATTCCCCTTTCAGACCTTGGAGTCTATAAGGCAGATGATGTAAAGGTCTTCTATTTCTGTGGGCTACGGTTAATGAGGGTGTCATGTGGCCAGCTCAACCACCAACCGCCTTTACTTTTCCCCAACTAATGTCAGGTACCCATTAGAGCTGGGTGGACTCAGAGGCGCCCAGAGATCAATAAAAATCCCAGGATTCAAACCCGGGACCTCCGGTTCAGAAGCTAAGCACTATACTGCTCAGCCACTGCACCTCCTTCCCCATCCTAAATGCTCTTTTATTTGTCAAAAGCTACAAACACATTCCATTATCAAGCAAAAATAGCTTACTTATTGTTTGGTATGTTCTTTGAATGTTGTTCTGATGGCCCTGATTTCAAAGCTAACCTGCCTCGCTGCTGTCATCTCCTGCCACTCTGCAGGAGGTTTGGACCATTCTGTACTATCGTCATGTCTGATATATACTCTGAAACCTTAAAACAAAACAAAATGTATGTGTTTTTTTTCCAGGCTAACAACTTATCATATTTTATTAAACGAAGCAGTATTTTATTTGTAAATCATTTACAAAAACTAAAGAAAGAAATGCACAACATGAATTGTCCAATAGTAGTTTTATAACTCTGCCATGCGCACCGCCATCCAGGCTAGTGCAGAGATGCGCACTGTGAGCGATTTCCGCCCAAGTTGAGAGCCAATATGGAGAGACTGTGCTAAGAGATGTTGTTGTTTTGTGTACCTGTGATGTCGTGTAAATAAATGTCTATGTCTCATTGAGTTGCCTCGCTTAAGTTATTACAATTCCAATTTTTCAAATACAATTTTGTTTTTAAAGACCTAAAATAGAATATAAATTAATTTTTCAGGAGGACTTCAAAGAAGACAGTCTCCTTCTGGCGTGAGCTACCTAGACAATAAGGTAAGGAGTAACGAGTGATCTAAGAGTAAACATTGTTAACCTCTTGTCTTGCTTGTTTTCTTCTGGTTTAGAATTCACAGTCCATTACTTATTTAGTAGGATAGCTATCAGGTCATGTGGTATTGATGGTCCGGGGTTCAAACCCTGCCTTCTGCCATTCCCCGTTGTCCTTTGGGAGGTTTGGGCTAAGATGTCATTATCTTCAAATGTAAAGGAACATCCAAAAGATGTAAAACACACCAACAAACTTATTTCTATGAATTTCTATTCATTTTTGTAAGTAAAGTTCTCCTTTCATATCTTGTGATATATGGGGCAGATGAAGTTTTAAGGTCATCTGTTTCTTTGACCAACAGTTAGCGAGCAGGGTGTCATGCGGCCAACATAAAGAGCAACTGTCTTTACTTTCCCAAACTTAAGTCAGATATCTATTAGAGTTTTGTGGACACAGGGCCATTAAAAATCCTGAAATTCAAAATCCCAATCTTCACCAAGATTTGAACCCAGGAACTCTAGGTTCTGAAGCCAAGTACTTAACCACTCAGTAATGGGTATATAGCATTTTTTTTAGGCAGCCATTGTTTTAGCCTCACTTTGCCGTAACAAGTTATGGTTTTTTATGTGCTTGGTTTGAAGGCAGAGCTTGAAAGAAATTTTAGCTCTAGTCAGACGTTTGACCTTCTCATTTTGCCATGAACACTCACACACACACACTCCATGTTACAGACAATATTCTTTCTTACGAATTACACAGTCAAATTAATTGATGAATAAAATATATAGTTTCATTACAGATCTAGATATTATATATCTTTAGTTCAAAGAAGTACTTGATATTTGAAATATTTTTGTTATCATTTACATGTTACAATAAAGTCATTTATCTAAAGTTAAATCACTAATTATCTCTTGAGCTCTGTCTACAGTTATGAATTACATGGTTGTGTGGTATGGGCTCTGAACTGTCATTTGGTGGTCTCAAAAGTCCCGGGTCCAAACACCTGCTGCCATCTGCAGTCATCTGTTGTGGGAGGTTTGGGCTAGGATGTAATTATCTTCAAATCTGAAGGAACATCCGAAACTTGTAAAACAAGTTTGTAAACAAAACCCTTACTCCTTCTGTCACTGACTTCCTGCAGGTGTTTTGGACCAGGATGTAATAATCTTCATTTCTGAAGTAACAATCAAAACTTATAAAACTAATGCACAAAATAAAAAGGAGCTATTTATATAACCTTGTTTAATAAATAAGTTCTTAGATTCTTCTTGAGTTTTTCATGGACTTTGTAAGGATTAAGAAGCATAAAGATGGCTTACATGTTTTTTTGTCAGAATTTGAGAAGCTTCAAGAATGCGTACATGTGTGCGGTGTATCCTGTACTGGCTGCTCCAGAACCCCCCATCACTCCCTCCCCTGCCTTCATGGAAACATCCGCCAAGGGTCATCTAGACACTGCCTCTCTGTCCAACTCTCTACACTACTCGGACAGCTCTTACCTCCTGCTGTCAGGTCGGCACACATCTTACTCCTCTCATGACAGTGGATGGGAGGAAGCTGAGGAAGCAGCCATCATTCCCATGGAGACTGTCTGTGAGCAGCTGCAGCGGGCGTTTGGGCTGAGCAAGACTCTGTTCCTTCAGTACGAGTCTCTCTTGATGAAATGCTATGCCAAAAAAACTCCTCAGAGGGTAAGATTTGATTATGCACATCTTAATTATCTAAATAGACCTAGCCTCTTTTTCTGTTTAAAAAAACAAAACAAAAGCTTTTCTTTTCCTTGATAGTTATTTTATAGTATATAATTTTTTTGCTGTAGACAAAATGAAGAAATTGAGGCAGTTTAGGCAAGCCCACAGCAAGATGTGGTTGCAAAGTTTCTGCTTTAATGCACAGCCTCCCTACTAATGATAAGAATGGTAATGTCTTCTGAAAATTAAGGATGAATGCAGTGTTTCACATGACTAAGCAGTAACCCAGTTACAATCTGCATATTTTTACGCATCTTGGGCAAAGCTGTTGTCCACCTGCGGTCTATTTAAGTTTTCTTTTTGTCTTTTAAGAAGTTTTCAATAAGTGCTTCAGGGTCTCAAATGTGTGTTCTATGGCCTTTGTGAAAGCTCTCCAATGGTCTTTTTCAGAGGCCATCTATTGCCAGCTACTTTCCTTTATGCCAGTGATGTATAGATCTAGTAGTGATTGGGATGTGTGTACCTCATATTTCAATGTTTTAATGGATGATTTTATTTTATTTTCTTATATTAATGATTACATTTTGATTTATTGAATATAGAAATGATGTATTCTTAATAATATTGCTCTGTATTAAAAAAACTGTTCTCACCAGTTATATTCTTTGCTAATGAACTGTTCTAGATATTAGCCGAAGAGTTTGCAGGTCAGCTGATATTATTAGAAACAAACAGTCATCCTTACTACACACCATCACACTTTCTGGTAGGTAGAATCCCCTTTATACAAATAGAAAGTCTTCTTTATTGGTAAACAATTTTTAAACCACTATTTTATTTATTCTTAATGAAGAAAAGCCATCCACAAGAAATTGTTTTGCGAGTATACTATTAAAATTAAATTAAATTGCTAAATTAAGTTATTATTTTCTCAATAAGTTTGACAGATAACATGGATTAACGTTCTACTCGAAACTTATTTTTGGTTTATATTAATTTTTCTTTAATAGAGCCAAAGCGGATACGATTTGTGGCAGAAACAAGAAAGATCACACATTTCTGAACTGTTAAACAAGTTTTGGCAGTATTCTCTCCCCTTCCCAGTAGATAATCAGGAACTAAGAGCCAACCTCAGTGTTGTACATGATGACTACGAAGTTCTGTTGAGGAAACTTTTAGAGTAAGTATATACGGGTTAGTGCACTCCTAATAGAGCTGGATAACCTTTTCTTTAAAAATCTAAACAAAGAATTTGGAAAACTAGTAACATTTAAAATTGTACAGTCTTAAAGCTGGGAAGGACGTTGGAAGAAAAAAAAAAATCACTTTCAACATTTTTTTTTTTTTTCGAAGGAAGTAAAACTACTGTTTTTCAAATCCTACTAATATCTCTCACTTTTGTCTGAAAATATCAAAACCAAAAGTCAACAACTCAAAACTACAAGTAAAATCTAATTTAATCATTTTGAGCTGTGAGCTGAAATCTGGATCATTCTAATATGTCTGATATGTCTGGATAGCTAAGTTGTTAGAGCATCATCCTAATAATACAAATGTTGAAGGTATGATCCCTGGCCAATTTTTGTTTCTCTTTATATGACAATGATAAATAAATATGAAAGTTTAGTTTGCTGTATTATTTAAAAACTTACTGGTAGGAATTTTTTATTTTTACTGTATGGCAAATACAAACTGATACAATTAACCTACACCATGGAGTGTTTCTATGCACATAACATTAAAGTGTTTATGAAAAAATAGACTTAAAATAGAGTATCATATAACACAGTAATGAGACCTAATTAATGATTAAAAAGTATTATACCGGTACTTAAACAAGATGACTTCATTTGGACATCCTGCAAGACTTCTTATTGGTGATGTACAAAATCAATGAGTCTTTAGATAGTAAAGCACCTCAACATCAGCAGTTTTGCCATTGTTGATAAGATACTAGATCAACATTTCCTCCATTCAGTCACAGTCTTGAAGCATCTCTTTTTAATTGGTGCAGTAGTTCTGGAGTCACATAGGCTCTGGTCCTAAAGATAACAAACAGTAAAACAAACTATATGTAGCTTAATTCCACTCAGTTAGCTATAGCTTCTAAAATACCACAGACAAAAATAAAAGTTAAATTGCCCACTAAAAGTTGATAGAAACCCCTAATAACAAGAGTTAGAAGCACCTACACCATGAATAAGACCAACATACGACATCAACAAACACTATGGCCACCCATTACATTACAGTGCTGCTTGACCTATACAGTCAACTTACACTGGTCAGTTTCACAAATAACAACATCTTCTTTTTTGAAGTAACGTCTGTATTATATAAGATAAGATAAGATAACAACATTGAGGGGTCATCCATGACAAAGGTCAAATGGAGTCATCCATACAATAAGTCACATTCAATATACCATAATAAGATAATAAGTGTGAAAAAACTAACAATTATCTGTTTCTTTTTGTCTTAGAATTGATCTGTTACTCATATGTTAAGAATATAAACAGCACATAAAATAATTTAAGCAGTTATGTCTAAGTATTCCACATTTAAGATTGACTGCTTTAAGCTAATTGAAAAATTCATTCTCTGAACAGATATGAGAGTCAGTTCAGAATAGACCACCAGATCATCGCCTCAGATGTATTTGTTCCTTTGTCGTCTGCATCTAGTCGGCTCTTGCTGGAATTTGCATTGAGATATGGCATTGTGAGTCTAAAAGTTGTACATATTTTTAATCCATATTCCAGATTGCACTCTGTAAAGATTCTTTTAGCTTTAGATGCCTATAATTTAGTTGTCTTTGTAGTTAGTAATTTTGAAGTTGTTTTTTTTTCTATATCTTTTGACCCAAACATAAGTCAGCCCTGTAAAAGTTTCTAACTGCAGCTGTACAGATTTGTCCTGTTAAAAAATATAATTATTCTAATTAGAATTAAAAATCATAAATTGTTTATTTGTTAATAGCTCTATAAAAAATATAGTTATTTTAATTAGAGATTAAATTAAAAATCATAAATTGTTTATTTGTTAACAGCTCTATAAAAAATGTAATGATTTTAATTAGAATTAAATTAAAAATCATAAATGGACCTCATTCACCAATCGTAAACAAACAACATTTAGCCACGTGGTGCTTTATCTCTTCTATATAATTTACGATCTCATGTTTAATTCATGATGGTTGTCACGTGACAGTTTTTTTTCATTGTTTTATCAATAAGATCACGTGACTAAATGTTGTTTGTTTACGATTGGTGAATGAGGTCCATTGTTTACTAGTACCTCTAGTACTTCTTTCACTTTCTGAATCCTACCTCCCCCCCCCCCCTTAATTTATGCTCTGGATATTTAAAAAAAAAAAGTGCATACCTTTGTTTTCATTTCTTTATATTTTCATTAAATGACAGAGTAAGTTTTGCAGGCATCATGTCATCTTCTATTGTATCAAACATGTCAGCATTTATATATTTAGCTAAGGAATTATTAGTCTAGTAATAACTGTTATAAATGTCTATTGCCTAATACTAATAGCAGACACGATATGCATTGATATATATACTGGTACATATATATAATAGCTAATTATCTTATGGCTGTATATTTCCCATGTAACGCTAAGGAGAAACTGGGATATGAACGTATATTTTGTGTGCTATTGACAAATGTCCTCTTTGATAATAATAATTATTATTATTATTATTATTATTGTTGTTGTTTACTAAAAATAAGATATTTTGTTTTCAACTGCAGGGTGAGTTGTATCGCAAGGTCATTCTGTTACATTGTTTGACAAGTGACTTCACACCAAGTATCGGCTACCTGACCTATATAAACAACTTGATGACCAGTATACTGCAAATGTTACCTGCCAATAAATCTTTGCTCATCATGGTGAAAAAAGAGGTTGAACTATTGTATTCTTTGTAATCGTTGTATTTAACTTCATTTAAACTATTAAATCAACCTAATTTAACTTGAATAAAAAAAATGATTTAACTTATTAAATAGACTTTTTTTTTAACCTTTTTAATAAAGATTAATTTACCATTTATATATACCTAATTTAACCTTTTAGATTCAGCTCATAAGACACTGTAGCATTCCTCTCCACTCGATGGAGATCAATGTAGGCCTACTAAGAATAGTTCAAATGGGCTTCTCTGTAAACTGTAAGATAAATATGCATATTAATCTTTCACTGCTTTAGTAATGGGCCAGTGCAATCCACTTCTAGCATAGATTGATGCAGTCATTATAGTAAGCCTGAACACAAACCTGTGATCTGTCAACGAGCTATTAAGTCTCCACAGACAGACGACAGACGATAGGTTGCCTTGTAGACATCACAGATCTCTGTTAAGGCTTACCATAATGATTGGTCTTGCATAGATGGACAATTGATGTTGATGTCCAGCTTCTCTTTGTTACAGTTTAATCTTCTCAACTCATGTCTACAAATTCTAAAAGTTCAAAGCTGCAAAGCATTAAGTCAGATGAAGTTATTGTTTCTAGAAAGCAATCCTGCTCATGGACTTGGTAAGATCAATTTTGTGGCATAGAAAATCATTTGTCTGAAACCATTGAGTACACATATTTTTTTTTATGTCTGAATGGTTTGTGTGTCTATTGATTCTGTATTCATTGATTATCCTTAAATATTTGTACATGTTGAATTAATCTTTTACTATTCACCTATCCCTTATTCTGTTAGACCATTGGGACACCCCACAAGATTTGTTGACCATCTTTCTCCAGTCCAGTCCTCTTAGTATTTTTGCCTTGTATAAAATCTCTTTCAATGGCAGACCAGTCCACGCCTTTATGTTGTTTTTTCATCACTTTCTATGTCTGTCTCTTCCTCTTTTTCCTGGTACTGTTCCCTAAAGGAAGGTCTTTAATGTTAAACTAAACAATGTCACGGACGCCTAATTTGAACTTCCTTGTTGCCATTTAAACCAAAAATTGAGCTACGAATGGAAAAGCTCAGAAAATTGATCCGCAGCGCTAACAAAAGCACACAATTTCTCATTTCACTTTTTGAACACGTTGCTTGTCAACTCTCCTTTATTCTGGATACAAGATTTGTTGACCATCTTTCTCCAGTCCAGTCCTCTTAGTATTTTTGCCTTGTATAAAATCTCTTTCAATGGCAGACCAGTCCACGCCTTTATGTTGTTTTTTCATCACTTTCTATGTCTGTCTCTTCCTCTTTTTCCTGGTACTGTTCCCTAAAGGAAGGTCTTTAATGTTAAACTAAACAATGTCACGGACGCCTAATTTGAACTTCCTTGTTGCCATTTAAACCAAAAATTGAGCTACGAATGGAAAAGCTCAGAAAATTGATCCGCAGCGCTAACAAAAGCACACAATTTCTCATTTCACTTTTTGAACACGTTGCTTGTCAACTCTCCTTTATTCTGGATACAGGATGCATCATCTATGCCTTCTGGGGCGTAGGCCACCAACCAGCTTCCTTCATGCATCTCGGTTCTGGCCGAGTCTCTCCAACTGTTCCCATGTCTTGCCCATCTGCTCCCAAATCACGGCGCCATGTATTCCTGGGCCTTCCCCTCTTCCTCTTTCCTTGGGATTCCAGGTTAGGGCTTGCCTTGTTATGTTGGTTGCAGGCTTGCGAAGGGTGTGACCTATCCATCTCCAGCGTCTCTGAAGGATAGCTACTTCAATGGGCTGCTGCTTTCTTCTTTGCCACAGTTCCTCATTCGAGATCTTGTCTGGCTAGCGGACCATAAATACAGAAAAATGCGAGCTGTTAATTCGTTTTTCCACCAAAGTTGAACAGCTTCAATTCTCTCTTGGCTTAATTTCATATCAAGGCAATTCACTTTTATTCATAATGATCTTGTTGGCCTAATAGCACTCTAAAACAGCGGTTCTCAACTTTTTAGGCTCGGCGACCCCTTTTTACAATTCCACACTCTGCCGCGACCCCCCCCCCCCCCAGCAATAGAAGAATAGACAAAAAAAAAACATTTTTTCGATTCTCTTAGGCGACCCCTGGCAAATTGTCAATTGACCCCCAAAGGGGTCGCGACCCACAGGTTGAGAACCCCTGCTCTAAGAGATATTCAGGTATCAAGGGTTCAAATTCTTTTTCAGCTAAAATTTTTAAAATCTAAAATTAACTAGCAGTGTCCATACAGAAATACTATACTATAAATACTATGAATACGAAACCTTTTATTTTCGAAACAAAGCGGAACACTTAACAATTGACAAAAAAAAGTTAAATAAATAACTTATTAAAAAGTCAACTTATCTAAATTTAAGTGCTTCTACTAAAAAAAATAGATTACTTTGTTTGAAATTTGTTTTAAATAGCTAAGGGCTCTCCACTCATTTTTTTTTTTTTTTAAGTGTTCTGTAATTATTTTCATATTTCCTCAATAACAAATTGAATTTTTTTTGTAATGATCAGACTGCCTGCTCTCTGTTCTGCAAATAGTTCTGTTATTGAAGCATCAACTGGCACCTCCCAACGCTCCACAGGAAACTTTAACTGAATGTGTCACTGCTACAGTGCAGGTGAGTCTGTCATGTCTGATGACATTTTCATTTCAAAATGTCATGGGATGCTAATGACATATTGACCTTGGAGAATCATACTAAACAAATATTGATCCTGAGAATTGTAAAAAAAACAACATATTGACCTCAAGGATTGATTTTGTTTTAAAATTTGAACAAATTTGAATCATATTTTGCTTTGTTTTTGTTTTTTTCGTTGCTTTACAAATATATATTTTTATATTTGTGTGCAGAGTATGTTTCAAAGATCTTATGACATGTTTAAAGTTGTTGCCTTGAAAGAATTGAATAAAAGTAGAACATCAGACATGGATCCAAGATTGGTAAGCCGGACAGAGCTTTCAGGTTTCTTTATTTTCATACTGTGTGGTAACCTGAGCTTTTTGAATTGTTTTGATTTATACATAATTGAAATGTTTAGGCTTTGTAAAGATCTCTCTCTCTCTCTCTATCCTTTAGTCTGTTGGACCGTTGGGGCACCAGGCAAGACTTGTCGACCGTCTTTCTCCATTCCTCTCTTTTTTTTTTTTGCCTTGTTTAGAACCTCTCTCAATGGCAGGCCAGTCCATTCTTTAATGTTGTCCTCCCATCGCTTTTTCTGTCTGCCTCTTCTTTTTTCCTGGCACTGTTCCCTGAAGGAAGGTCTTTGCGTAGATCTTGTAATGTGGCCATAGGTTTTAATCTTTCGTCTTTTTACAATAGTTAGCAGGTCGTCATGGGACAAATGAGGAAAAAACTATTTCTCCTGAGAGTCAACCTCAGTATATTTAAGTTGTTTTTTTAATTTTTAACTGGGAGTACTACAGTTTGATGATACATACATATTAAACATACATGAACAGTAGCACCAGGGACCAAGTTTTTAAATGAGAGAAAGTAGTGTATTAAATGCAACGAAAATAAGGGACTGCGCCGACCAAGGTTCGAACCAGTGACCCTGGAATTGACAACTCCCCCTAGCGATAACGCACTAAGCGAACTTAACCTCTAGACCATCGGAATGTCCAATAAAACATTCTTCTGATCCAGAGTCATTTCGCTCGTATGCAAATTACCACCCCAGTGGTCAATGGTCACATGCCCAAACTAGCTCCTCCCCCACCTCGCCACATCCGTTCACCAACAACTTCAATAGAGCCGACACAGACAAATGATGGCTCTATTTAATTGTGTATCTCTCATAATGACAAGTGAACAACATAAATACATTACATATAGAAGCTTCTATGAGTACTACAGTAACAAATAAAAAAATAAGGACTCAGTGTTTCTAATGTCAAGTAACAGGAAGGGAAATCAGTGCTTCTTTATTGGTTATTGTATTTTTCTGTGTACAGGTCAATGCTGTAATGGAGGATATTCAAGAAGATGTTGCAGGCTTTAAAAATAAATTTGAAGCATGTTTTGTCCAGTAAGTGCTACTGTCAAACTTTAATATGTAGACTCTAAAAATTTGAATAAATTTAGATGTATAAAATTTATATTTTGAGAAAGGAGTAGAAATATATAAGTAACATTTTGTAACAAACTTGGTGTTAATTGTTTTTAATATTTTACTTACTCACTATCAGATTTAACTTCAGATGCAAAATATTTCATACTTAGTTACTAGGATTATCATTTGCTTGTACATTAAGTTTTAGTGTATTATTGCTTAGTTTTTAAGCCTTAGATTTCTAAAAAAAAATTTCTTTATTTTGGCAGATTTTTTAGCATTAGTCAAATGGCAGCAAGGTCATTCTACCACTTACTTATGCTTGATGTAAGGGAGCTAACGCAGCATCGACATCAACATCAAGTAATCTTTTGATATTTTCAGCAGTAATTGAACTTATGATAGTAATTTTTTTGATCATTTATAATGGTGAAATGAGCTGCTAAATGGCTTTCAAGTTTGTTATTTATTCGTTTGCTGTTATGGTCAGATTGAAGTGTGCTTTGATGGTAGAGTGGTGTGACATTTACGTCATCAGAAAGGACGAATCTGACAATTGTAATGATTTGAAAAATATTATGAACATTTGAGTTTTTTGTCAATTATGATTTATGTACTTAAAGTTACTAGAAGGCAGATGTGTTGATTAAGAGATAATAGGAGTCTCATGTCTTAATAGTTGCCTAGATTTTGTTTGTTGTTTTCCAGACGCTAACTCAGATTGATCTCCAAATGCTTGGACTAGTTTATCGTCTGAACAAATTAGACATGCTGTGGAGACAGTACATACCACCACAGTGAGTTCATAGTTCCTCATCATAGCATAATTAGACTTGTTTTTTGTATAGATTGAAATTGAATTTTTTTTTATTCATACATATTGATATCACTACTTCCATTTTTTTTTTCTTTACATTTTCTCTTTCTTCCCTAGTGCTATTAGAGCATTGAATGGGTTGCCTGAGTCAGCCAGGAAAACCAATGACTTGGCAGAATCTTTAAGTCCTTGATTAAAATGCATGACTAGATTGACCTAGGAACATGCGTAGGATGTAATCATTTTTTTAAAAATAAAATACAAAGATGAGAGAAAACAGTGTTTATAGTAGAATGCTCATGTGGCGTGATGTGAATAAAACCTAGCAACAAAATGTTTGACATGTTTCGGATGTTCCTTCAGAGTTGAAGATAATTACTTCCTAGTCCAAACCTCCCGCAGGACGACGGGGGATGGGAGCGGGCAGGGTTTGAACCCGGGACCATCGATAAATCTGAATGACAGTCCAGCGCGCAAACCGCACGATCAGGCAGCCATCCAACAGTTTTGTTAAACTTTCTTTTAAGAAGAGCTTGTCATGTCTCACTTTGAGCAAAGCAACAAACTTGGCAAATTTTTTTAATGTAAGCTTGATGTGTAGGAATGCTTTTTTTATTTTTTGATAAATTTTTTAAATGAAAATGATACTACAGAGTATAAGTTTAATAGTAGCTATTGGTTTCACTTGCATTAGTGACTATATTACTCTATAAAGGAAATAATAGTGCAGGCATAATTGGTACCATACACAAATACCATTTAGTATATTTTATAATGACATTATAAAGGTATATATATATATATAGTGTTATAAACCTGGTGGTGGCACAGATGGGGGTAGTGGTGTGAGTGTAGTCAGCCGACGCAAATCGCCCCAGGCCAGCGCTAGACGAGCGGTCAACCGCGACGAGTTACGACGGTCGGCCGAGACGAGTGTCAACATGATGGTTTGGGAAGGATCGACGTCGTGAACAGAGCTCAGGAGCGTCACGAGGGTTGTAGTCATCTGACCAACCAGAATGGTTCAGCGACGTTCTGCCCGGTTCGAGAAGGCCAGTAGGGACCCTATATAAGAGCGGAGGTATCGCAGTCAAGACGGTTGAGAAAAGGGGCTTAATACAGCATGGTTCACGAGAGAAGGTTCACGACAGGGGTTCATAACACTGTCGACTACAGCACAGTTCAACTGTGTGGTTCTGTACGGAGCATTACGACGGTTCAGTGCGGAGTACTGTCAGGTACAGTTGAGACGGCTGGCGTCTTGATCTTGGTCTGCGATCGAGTCCGACACAACGAGCCTAGTGTGTGAAGTCAGTCCTGAACTGTTGAACCCAGTGCAAGCCCGGAACGAGACGGAAAGGCCAGTGCAAGAGTTAATACGGCAGTACGGTGTTATCGGAGAGATATTTGTACAGTGTACGTGTTGCCAATTCTACAGTATTGGCTGTTATTTATTCAACTATTAAAGTGTTACGTTACTTTGGAGCCCTGAGTTGTCAAGTTCTTTAAGTTGGTGGTGTATGGTGCAGTTTGCAGAGAACCTGGATAGCGAGATTCGTAACAATATATATATATATGAATAGATAAATATGAATTATTTATGTAAGGTAAATATAGAAGATGATTCTGTTCGATTGACAAAATTTGTCACAAAGATTTGAAAAAAAAAAGAAAACATTTTTATTGCCGAATTAAAGAGAATGTGTGTTTTGATTTTTTTTTCTTTTGCAGGATGCAAGTTTGGCGAGGTTATTTCCTCCCTTACTTTTTCCAGTGGCAGGATGCTCTGTCAGAATACCTTCAGGATGTTGTCTTAGATGCTGTGGCTAACGACACTGTAGGCCAATAACTTTTTTTTACTTTCATCACATGCTTAGAGATTTTTAAAAACATTAAATAGATATATTGACATTTCATTATTATAATAATTTTAATAATAATAATAATTTTATTTATAAAGCGCTGTTAACAAACAAAATGTAGGCTCAAGGCGCTGTAACAACATTACAAACATAAACACAATTGCTAGAATAACAGTTAATCTAAAAAAGTTTTAAACAAGTAGGTCTTAATGTTCTTCTTAAAAGTGGTATAGCATGTTGTCTGTCTGAGATCAATGGGGAGTGAGTTCCAAACCTTTGGTCCGTGAACTGAAAAAGCACGCAGACCGTAGCTTTTGAGGGAGAAACGTGGCACTACTAAAAGCGTTGAGTCCATTGAGCGCAGGGTCCTCTGGGGGACATATGGAGTAATCAGTTCGCTAAGGTACAAGGGCATCTCATTGTTATATATACACTGATGACAAAGTGTGGCGACCTTGTAATCGATTCTTGCTTTCACGGGAAGCCAATGGAGCGTGCGCAAGAGCGTAGTAGCAGAATCTTGTCTAGTTTTTTTAAGGACTATTCGAGCGGCGTTGTTCTGTATACGTTGCAGCTTGGCTATTTTGTCATCAGGTATACCTGCTAGCACGGCGTTGCAGTAGTCAAGGCGGGAGAGTATGAATGCCACAGCTATTCCAATTATTATTGAATCTTAAGTTAATTTTTTTTTAAATTAATTAATGCAGTAATACTTTTTTTCACCAATTTATCTTATCTTATCTTTTAAAGATGATTTTGTTTAATAAATATAAATCATATTAGATTAGCAATCTCATTGACAATCTAATGTCATATAGTCATCAATGATGTCATTGCAGTACAGATGTCAGAACTTGCAGCTGGCACACCCACTGTTCACCTACCAGCAAAGTGTTTCCTCATCAGACCGTAAAAGTTGTACATTCTCTTTGATCTCTTTCTCACCATCAGTCAATAGTGCATTTAGCTGTTTCACATCTCCATCTAACACCTCAACTCCACAGCAGGTTAGTTATACAAGTTTTTCTTTTGGACAGTTGTATTCAATTAGTTTAGCAGCCTCCCCTAGTTCTAGTTTCACATCTCCATCCGACACCTCAACTCCACAGCAGGTTAGTTATACAAGTTTATCTTTTGGACAGTTGCATTCAATTAGTTTAGCAGCCTCTCCTAGTTCTCAAAACAAACAAATACATATTCAAATGCTGTATTTAGTCTATATAATATCTATGTAATTAAACCAAAACCAATGCTGTGTTTAGTCTATATAATATCTATATACATAAGCTCCCGTAAGTGCTACAAAGATCAACTCAGGCGCAATTTTGCCCTCACTGGCATAGAGGAAAGTAGTTTGCAGTAGATGGAGCTCTCACCAAGGCTTCGGGACAAACATTCGAGACTCAAAGAAAAGCCATTTTTGAAAACATGTGAAACACTGCACTCATCCTTAATTTTTGGAATGGAAGACATTGCCATTATCTATATACATAAGCCAAAGCCAATGCTATGTTTAGTCTATATACATAAGCTAAAGTCTTGACTGTTACATTCTTTCAATCATAAATCACTGATTCTTTCTAGGCACATAATCTATTCTGATGCCGCTTTTAGTGAGTTATAGCCTTTTACATGAATTAAATTTCCCATCATTCAACTTCCCTTTTTCTCTTACTTTTATCTTAATCACATCAATCCTCTTTGTCGTTTGTTCATCTATAACACTGTAACATCTGTAACACTGTAACATCTGTAACACTGTAACATCTATAAAACTGTAACATTTATGATGATGTAACATCTATGATGATGTAACATCTATGACACTGTAACATCTGTAACACTGTAACATCTATGATGATGTAACATCTATGATGATGTAACATCTATGATGATGTAACATCTATGATGATGTAACATCTATGATGATGTAACATCTATGACACTGTTACATCTGCAACACTGAACATCTATAACACTGTAACATCTATAACACTGTGATATATATAACACTGTGACAACTGTAGCACAGAAATTCTCTCCTACCATAGCAAACTGATCTCTCCATGTATCCCTCAGAGAGCCCTGGACTCTAATTGTGCCCATGTTCCCCACTTACAGTTTGCTGACTTTTAGCACATGCACCCCATTGAGCTCAGGAAAATCAATTTTCACTACATTCAAGAAGAACCGGTTCAAAAGTTATTTTGTTACTTTAACTCTTGTATTATATTCTCATAGCTCTCAATTATTTTTGCTACCACCCCCGGTATAAACGAAATAATCGTTATTATTATTTCTTTTGTTTCAGAATTGCATTTGCTCAATAGAAGAATCCTTAACTCCTTTGTGTAACAGCCCTGAGCAAACCTGTGACCAAAAGCACCAAACATTGAGTGAGGCTGATGGAATGTTGAATGCGATAGATACCCAACACAAAGGCAACTTTGATACCATATCCTTGAACTTGGAAACCAGCCATCCCAAAGAACTCATCAAGTTCTCCATCACTTCCCATAAGTCTCTGCCAGACAATTTACACTTACTCAACAGACCAGACAAAGCAGGAGAGCAGTCACAAGACAATAAATTAGATCCAAGTCTCTTCCATACTCTAGATGCTTTAGATCACTTGGATTTTAGAAGAAGTACCAATGAGCATCAGAGTTACAGACCTGACTTGAACTCTACAACTTTTTTTCTCCCTAGCATAAATTTGGACATTTCTGATGATGATTTGCTGCAAGGTCAAGGTGATTCAGAGCTAGACCAGTCTGACAATGAAGACTTCAAATTCCCGCCTTTAAAAATGGTGACTTCTGGTGTAAAAAAAGATATTTTTAACTCTGATTTGTTGAGACCTGTGTTTTCAAAGTCCATGTCTCAAGACTCTTTAGCTGAACAGAAAGAAGCTCCAATTAATAATACTCAGGAACAAAAAATGACTCAAGATTTAATTGATTCTTCAGAGATGCGAAATATCCTCCATGCTGTAATGCCTATATCAGGATCAACGATCGATATTGTTGTCATCTTCCAACGGCTTTGTTCATTTAGTGGCGTTCTGGCAGCCACATACACAGGAGAAGTGAAACCCGTACAGTCATCGCAGATATTAGTTCAACCTGCGTCTGACCAAACAGAGGCTACCACAGACATACCTATGTATGTTGACTTCAAGAACGTTCAGTCCACAACAGATGACAACTTTCCTACCCAAGAACTTATTGAAACAATTACAATAGAGCAATCCATTTTAAAGCTGAAGTTTGTCATGTATCTGAGAGTTTTGAAGGTAAAAATAATTGCTAGCCATTAATAATCAAAGAATAAAAATAATTAAAGCTATTTCAAATTAATCATTAATACTCTTACTGATAGTGGCTGAGTGGTATAGCACTTGGCTTCTGAAATGAGGGATCTCAGGTTCGAATCTGGGTAAAGGCTGGGATTTTGAATTTGCCTCTGGGTCTACCCAACTCTTATGGGTACCTGACATAAGTTCGGTAAAGTAAAACAGTGGATCATTGTGCTGGCCATATGACATCCTCATTAGCTGTTGGCCATAAAAACAGATGACCTTTACATCATCAGAAGCCAAACCAACCCACACAGCCCCTTTTTGTCACAATGTTAGAGAAATTATGGAAGTCTTGACTTTTAGTTCAATTTTAAAATGGTTTGAATGCAGTAAAAATAAATATTTGATTTCATAACACTTTTTATTTTTCAGTCTGTCTGTCATCTTCTGACTGTCTATGCCACCAACTTGTTGTGTATGGATCTGTGCGCTACACCAAGATGTATTGCTAAAAAACTCATTGGCTTAAAGGTCAGAAAATCCTGTATGGTACAAGATTATGAGAAGAATGATATTCTTATCTTCTTATCTAATAAAATACAGACGTTACTTCAAAAAAGAAGATTACGTCCTTATTGTCAAAAATCTAGTCATGCATGTTAACCAATGACTTAAATTCTGCCAAGTCAGTGGTTTTACTGGCTGGCTCAGGCAACCCATTCCTTGCTCTAATAGCACTAGGGAAGAAGTAGCATTTGTACAAATTTGTCCTAGCATATGGGACGAGGAATATGTATTTATCTTTGTGTCTTTCTGAGTATTTTATTAAATTTTGTATTTGCAGATTATGGTTCAGTGTTTTATGTATAATTGCTACTTTACTTGTAAGTCTTCTATCCTTAAGGCTTTCTAAATGTAATGATTTCACTAAAGGTGTTTTGAAGGAACATATTTCTACTACAAGGCTATGGATCTGGGAGTGAGAAAAAGACATCTCATTAAAAAAGATTATCATCCTTACTTAAAATTTTGTTAATAGGATATTATATTTCCTTGTTCTCATATTCTTAAGATGACCATATTGAGTCAAGTCTTCTTATGATATCTTATATTATCTATTAAATCAGCGGTTCTCAACCTTTTAAGATTGGCGACCCCTTTTTACAATATCCCACTCTGCCCACACATACAGCAATAGAAGACAATAACAATCCTTATTTTTGATGGTCTTAGGCGACCCCTGGCAAATTGTCAATCGGGGTCGCGACCCACAGGTTTAGCACCCCTGTATTAAATGATAGACATTCCTTCAAAAAATAACAAAATTACCCCCGATGCCTATCAGCAGCCTATCCATACGTTAATTTAGTTGTGCATGTTTATTCGAATTCTGCCGTCATTGGTTAACTGGCTGATGATTACATCCTACGCATTTCATGTGTCCATCTAGTCATAGCATGTTAATCAGTGACTTAAACTCTGTCAAGTCGTTGGTTTTCCTGTCTGATTCAGGGAACCCATTTCATTCCCTAATGGCACTAGGGAAGAAGGAGCACTTGCTAAATTTGTTCTAGCGTATGGAATAAGAAATGTGCCTTTATCTTTGTGTCTTTCTGAATATTTTATTAGGTTTTGTTTTTCTAAAATGGAACAAGAGAAAAAAGATCACTTATACTAATTTGTCTTAGCATATGGTATAAAAAAATGTGCCTTTATCTTTGTTTTTATTTTTTATTTTTTTATATATTTTTGTAAGTAATTATGTTTTAGTGTTTTATGAATTATTGCTGTTAATTTTTAGTCTTCTTCCTTGGAATGTCTCCAAGTTTAATGATTTTACTAATGCTGCTACTCAGGCCAAATGTGAATATTCATTTCAAATCAATGCATTGATCCCCAGTTGATGGACATGATCGACAAATTTTACACTTCAGGAATGATCAGGACCTGCCGTCACCAGACAGAGACTGCTAATGACTGTCTGTTTTACTATGGTCACCAAGGGCAGTGGAATGAACGCCATGAGCCGTTGACACAACAGATGTGTACAAGGATTAACAATGTCTCTGCCTGTTTGGATATCCTGGAAGAATACCAGGCCAAACTTTTGGCGTCCATGACTTTGGATAATATTCAGATACCCCCTGCACCAGGGGGAGTTAACTGGGATAAATTTTTTGGGTCAAGTATTCCGCAAGGTAATATGGAAGCTTTTTATTTTTTTAATGCGATTTGGAAAAAATGTTAGTGTCGAACAGCTTTTTCGAGTTTCTGTAAAAGAAGAATGTCTAAAGTATTGATTTTTGTTTATCTAGTTCTGTTTTTAATGTAATAATCTGTATTTTATATGTGATATTTTGGTTATGAGGATTTTTATAAAAATTACCAATGAAAACCAACTCAAACTTATATTTTGATAGCCATAAGTTTTATTTTAATATGAAACTTGACTTACAAAACTTATAAATATACAGAACTACTTGAAAATATAAATGCCAATATTATTTAATTAATGGCATTTATATTTTCATGTAGTTCTGTATATTTATAAGTTTTGTAAGTCAAGTTTCATATTAAAAAACCTTTTTCTGTTTTCCTAAACAATTAACTTCAGATATTGATAGAAAACTTCAAAGTATTGATAGAAAGTATAGGATTAATTACATTATTGGATCTGACAATAATCATAAACATTACGTTAGCAGTAACCAGTTTTCCTGACCTTCTGCTCCTGTTTCATAGTCTGTTGGATCCTCTGGGACCCACAATGATCTGTCAACTGTCTCTTTCTATTCCTCTTGTCTTTTTTCTTTTGCCTTGACAAGAATCTCTCTCGACGACAGGTTCCTGTTCCTTCTCTTTTCCATCCCATTCTCTGTCTGCCTTTTCTTCTTTTGCCTGGTTATTCAATGGCATATCTGTCAAACAGATAAGTTGGAGGGGTTTGCTTTACAAGGTTGGAGAAACAGCCTATTCTGCTGCATCAAGTCAGGTTACTTGTGTTTTTTTGGTGTAAATACCCAGATAAAACTGTTAAATTTGTATTTTGCAAAATTATTTTTTACATTTTAAGATTGTTGTTTCAATTATTTCAATCTACACACATATTGATATCCAGTATTCCTTTTTTAACATTTGATTGGATCAATAAAATTATCTTATCTTATCTTAAATGATAAACAGTGCTATTTGGTAGAGTTTATTGTATTATTGGGAGGGACTTAAATGACCCTGTAGCTTTTCATTTCTCAAGAGATATTTTAAAAATGTTTTACATGTTTGGGATGTTTCTTCTGAGTTGAAGATAATTTACTTCATAGCTCAAACCTCCCACACGATGATGGGGGATGGGAGTGGGCAAGGTTTGAATCCGGGACTATTGATAAGTCTGAACGACAGTCCAGTGCGCTGACTGCATGACCAGGCAGCCATCCAACTAAAGAGGCAGTTCCTTGATACACAGTTGAGGTCACAGGTTGGGCATGTGTGATCACCAGGCGCTGTTGCACTTTCACCCTTCTGGTGTGTATGCCATCTTCAAATCCATGATCCAGCTATTTTGTCCTACCCCTAGAAATAACTTATGTTGGAGTGTTCATATGACTAGACCAATACATGAGATGAACTGCGCAGTGGTTTCCAAATCAGGGAGCTCTCCATATAGTTTTCTTTCTATTGGGGTGATTTGGGGCCAATGTCTTATACGGGCCTCTTGGTAAAGAGAGCAGTTTTGGAGGATGTGGTCGGCATTCTCTGGTGATACTCCACATGGGCAGATTTCACTGGTTCCAATTTTGAGCTTCTGGTACATGTGTTGTCGCATTCTGTTGTGTCCGGTCCTGAGTCGAAAGATTAGACGTTGGTCTTGTTGGGATAGCTTATAGTAAGCATCATCTTTCTTGTGATTTGGATGAGAGCTCGTCCATTTCTCATTTATTTTGTTTACAATTAATTTCTTCATTTCTTCTGGATAGAGTGCAGAGTTTATGACTCCACAACTTCCTGAATCTTCTCAAATACTGCCATTTTGTCATCTCTGCAATAAACCTAACTCTATTTTTGATTTTAAAAAAAAGGCATATGACTTACAATAATTTATATTAGCCATCATATTTTTAAAAATTTGTCTTGACTTCTGAAGAATTCTGGCCTATGTGGGCAGATGAAGAAGATACTAGGAAAGATATCCTAACAGAAAGTGTCAGTAAAGTTCACGTCTGCTGGGTGCAAGAGTGTAAAGAAATATTAGAACTACAGCGGCAACATTTAATGTTGGTATTGACAGCACAGTGTCGGCTCATGGCGTACAAGGTGATTAGTTAATGTTTGAATGCTTTCATTTTACTTTCAAACCCTATCTCCGCTGGCTGCCATTGAAAGTAATGTCTCAAATAATTTGAAAACTAGTAATTTTAGAACATATATTTATCTATGTACACAATTTTGAAAATTTGAAAAAAGTAAAGTACCCCTTGCAGAACTTGTGATCTATGGGGCAGATGATGTAAAGGTCATCTGTTTGTATGGTCGATGTGTCATGTGGCTTAAACGACAACCAACTGCCTTTACTTTTCCCCAACTAATGTCAGGTACCCATTAGAGCTGGTTGGTCTCAGAGGCAAACTGAAGATCCTGAAAGAAATAGTCCCAGTCTTCACCAGGATTTGAACCCAGGACCCCCAGTATGGAAGCCAAGTGCTTTATCACTCAGCCACCATGTCATGTATCCTGTATCCATTGGGGGAACCTAAGATCATCCTAAAAAATGAGGTATTCAAAATCCCAGCCTTGCCCTCAGTTTGGAAGCCACGCATTTACCGCTCAGCCACATTCCCCCCTAGAGAAATCATATAATCAAACTAAAAAAATATTGGCCTATATTATGCCTTACAGTAGGTACATCAAAAGTCAAAGAGATTCTATTACATGCTTATAATGTTGTTGTTTTTACTTATTTGTTTAGACTAATTTGTTCATTAAAGACGGCCTTGAATTCAATCTCCGACATTGGTCCGATAGTATGACTATCTCTTCATGTCTGAGTCCAGTGACAACATTCCTACAAAAATATCTGGATTCATTTAGCACCTGGCTATACCATGACTGCTTTCACAGAGTCTTAGAAAATATTTGGATATTTATTGTTCAGGTGAGTAGTTTACCTCTTAACTCTTTATATATATTTAATGTATTCCTGTTATTATATGTATAACTATTTATTACATATATCATGCATACATCAAATAGTCTAATATGCTATTTAATTCACATCAAACATGTGTTAGATTGTATTTGCAATTATTAAATTAGGAAAGTCTTGCAGTTTGTTCACAATGTCTAAATGTTTCCTTAATTTAAACCATGTTCAACATGTCCTTATATTGGTATATTGGTATTTAACAAGTGTATCAGCATAGCTAAAATAAAATAATAATAAAGCTTGTCCTCAGGTCTGAAGATTAAGGAGGACTGCAGTATTTCACATGGCTGCGCAGTCTAAGCTGTGGTTAGGGTTAGGGTTATGGTTAGGGTTACTACAAAACCGTAGTCTGCCAGTGGTTGGTTTATACGTTTAGGTTATGTCTGTCCTTGGCTATAGATTTACTTTTGGTCTCAAAGATGTATCCTGCAGCTTTTGTAATAAATCTCCAGCTGTCTCATATAGAGGCTGCCTGTTGCCAGGTGCTCTCTTCTATGTTTGTTAGTTAAACCAAGCTGGTACCTAAGTTGGTCTTTAAAAATTGGGGGGGGGGGCACCGAACACCTATCAGCTCACAAAAAAGCACTACCTTTGGCATATGATTTTCTGCTATTCAAAACATGTGCCCTGCACAGCCTAGATGTCAAACTATAAGCAGTCCCTCTATGCTGTCCATACTGGCATTTGCATTCGTTATTAGTATTAACAATCTTGCCAAGGTATGCCCATGATGGATCATTGGTGAAAGCATTCAAGAACCACTGCATGGTAGACGCTTATTGTTTTGGCATGCATTGCGATTTATTCTTTGAATTAAATTAAATTTTGCTTAAGTACATTATTAAAACTCATATTTAGCTTTGAAGTTAAGTGCATTGGTCTTATGAGCATAGGGAAAGAACATTTGATAAATGTCATTGATGTGAGCTGCACATTCAAATAGATTGAATGCCAATTACAATTTACGTCATCCTAATATATAACAGGATTTTGAAAGCCATGCTTCACAGTTAGTGAAGACTGGACATTCCTCTGGACCACAAGCTCATACCTGGATGCTGGCTATCATGGTGAGTGGGATATCTTTTATATATATATATAAATATATCCATAGTCTGTTATGTGATCATAGTTTTTTAAAAGCACTATATAAATTAAATAATTATTATAATGATAGCTGCTTTTTTTTTTACATTTTCTAGAGCTTATTGCTTATAACATCTGTAATCTATAAGATAAGATCGCTAATTTTGCAATTTAACATTCCCATAAGAAATGTATCTATTTTAGTTTGTTGTTTTTTCTAATTTGTTTAAATCACTTTCAGCATTTGATGAAGTTTATTCATAACAATGGTAAAGGCATCAACAGAGATTTACTTCTGTCTCAGGCTGTAAGTTGTTTTTTTTTTCATCCTTATTATTGTGGCTTGCTTGATCTTTTCTGGGTATTTTTCTGAGTAGAAATATAAGTGTTGTTGTATAGCTTAGTTTTATTTTCTGGCAGGATTGACTCATTAGACTTTGTAGACTGTTACCTAAGACGATGGAAAACTCTGAATCCAAACTTCTGCTGCCTTGTACTAAACCAAAGCATGGAAGACATTTCTGGAGTCACTCCAAAGCTTGTTACCCTTAAGTAATTTCTGGCACTCTGTACTACTTACTGGCTGCTTCCCTGATGCTGCTGATACCAAACTGTCTGTCCATGGAAGACATTTCTGGAGTCACTCCAAAGCTTGTTACCCTTAATTAATTTCTGGCACTCTGTTCTACTTTCTGGCTGCTTCCCTGATGCTGCTGATACCAAACTGTCTGTCCATGGGAGACATTTCTGGAGTCACTCCAAAGCTTGTTATCCTTAAGTAATTTCTGGCACTCTGTACTACTTACTGGCTGCTTCCCTGATGCTGCTGATACCAAACTGTCTGTCCATGGGAGACATTTCTGGAGTCACTCCAAAGCTTGTTATCCTTAAGTAATTTCTGGCACTTAGTACTACTTTCTGGCTGCTTCCCTGATGCTGCTGATACCAAACTATCTGTCCATGGGAGACATATCTGGAGTCACTCTAAAGCCTGTTACCCTTAATTAATTTTTGGCACTCAGTACTACTTTCTGGCTGCTTCCCTGATGCTGCTGATACCAAACTGTCTCATTTAACCCTAACCCTAGCCCTGGCTCTCTACTATACGATAGCATTAACTGTATATAAGAAGTCCTTGTATGAAGAGAAACTGCTCTACAATATGATGCTTTGCTGTTCTACTAAATGAAAGCTGCCAACCAAAAAATGTTTTTTGTTCATAATTCTGTGCATTTAGTACGAAAGTTAAAAGTGAGTTAGTTGAAACTTAACGGAACATTCCTCGTTCTAATAAAAGCACATTCCTCGTTCCATACGCTAGGACAAATTTGTTCAAATGCTCCTTCTTCCCTAGTGCTATTAGAGCATGGAATGGGTTGCCTGAGCTAGCCAGGAAAACCAGTGACTTGGCAGAATTTAAGTCATGACTAAATGCATGATATGTAGGACGTAATCATCTTCTTTTTTGAAGTAACGTCTGTATCATACAAGATAAGATAATATAAAAAGATAAAATAAACCTGTCCTATTTTTCAGAATCACGTTTTATTTCAACTGGAGCTCTACACTTTGTCCACCCTGCACCTTTTGGCCCTGTTTCAAAGCCTCATGGATTTTGTAAGTTCTTGAAGGAATTATGAAACTCATACTACTTTCCTTTTTAGTTCTTTTTTTTTATTTTTTTATTTCTAACAGCTGTTAAATAAATTATGTTTTTTTAATAGGGCTACTTTCATGCTTATAGCATGCTCAGAGCACTTTGGTCCAATCTCAGTTGTGGACCAGTGGGGGGGGGGATGTATCTAGGAGAAGGTTTTTCCGTGCTGCCTTTAGGCGCTCAGTAAACACAACTCTGCCCGAGTCGGGTGTCGAACCTTGAGCCTCCTTCATAGGGAGCCAAGCCAGGCCAAGTTCAAGCACACTTAGCCTCTCGACCACACTTCCCACATTTCGATGTATTTAGAAAAAAAAATATTTTATTTTAGCATGGAAATCTCCTCACATCTCAAACAAGCCATAAAAAAACTAGCAAGAGACCATGGAGAGTGGCGTGTTTTTATGGAGGCTCCATGTTCCATTAGAAACTCAAAGGAAAGATGATGATGATGATGATAATGTAGCTTGTGGATGTTAACACGATAATGAAGAAAGATTATAGTTCGTCCATCGTGGTTGGATGATAACCACTTTGTCATCCGAGGGGGCTGAGGACTTTGCACTGGGGTTCTGTTCCTCATCATGTGGCTGGTGAGATCTATGTGATCCCGAAATGTTCGGCTGAGCAGGTTATTAAAGGTGGAGCTAGTGTCATGGGCCTTGTTTTTCTTCTGCCAGTGTTGTTCTCTTTTCCTCAGCAACCTGTGTGCCAGTTTTCACAGCGCGACGCCATGATGCTCTGTCATGTGCCTCTGTCTTCCAGGTGGCTGGGTCTATGCTGAACGCCTTTAGAGAAGCTTTGAGGGTGTCCCTGAAGCACTTTCTTTGACTACCTTGCGAGCGCTTTCCTTCACTTAGTTGGCCATACAAGAGTCAATAGGGATGCGGTGGTTTTCCATTCTGCACACTTGTCCTGCCCATCGCAGCTGAGACTGCATCAGGATTGTATGGATGCTTTGCAGACCTGCTCTTTGAAGGACTTCAGTATCTGGTATTTTGTCTTACCATTTGACATTCAGTATTTTTCTTAGACATCTCATGTGGAAGTGATTCAGTTTCTTTGCATGTTTTCTGTACACTGTCTATGTTTCTGAGGCATAGAGCAATGTAGGGAGGATGATGGCTCGATAGATCCCTAGCTTTGTATTTGTGGTGATACCATGTCTGTTCCAGACATTTTTAGACAGTCTGCCATAGGATGCAATGGCTTTGGCGAAATGCAGGTCGATTTCATTATCAATCTTTCCGTTTCTGGACAATGTTCCATGAGGAACTCAAAGGAAAGATGATGACGATGATAATGTAGCTTGTGGATGTTAACACAATAATGAAGAAAGCATATATAACATTCAATAGCAGTAGAAAAACAGGCACATTATCTTGATCAACTTCACAGGCTCTTACATTTGTTATAAACTGCAGTCTAGTTTTTTTTTCTTTATGTACCTCAACAGCGATCTATCGAAGGTGACAGACTTACAATGGAAGAGAACGCGACTAGGCAGCCGCCTGCCATTACCCATCGGATCATGAAAGAGCTACAGTCCCTGAGGAAGTCATTCAGTGGAGCAGAGTTGATTCACTGGATTATAAAGAACCAAAATGTCCTTCCTGCAGGTACTATAGCACAGCACAAAAACTTCAACTAAATAAAGAAAAAAACTTGTTCAAATTAGTTTTTAAATGTTTTTACTGTAATGAAATATATTGTAAGTTATATCATCTGCATATCTGTTTTAATCAGCAGACTGTTTCCGTTTTAAGCCCAAAGTTAGGTTCCTTAAACACTCCAGATTTTTTTTTTATAGAGGTGCAACACTGAGTCCATGTTGTTGTTTTTTTGTCTATGTACAGTAAATATGTATACATTCCAGATATGCCCATCCCAAGCGAACCTTTGACTAAAAAAACAGCTCAGATTATATGCCAGAATTTGTTGGACCAAAACTTTATTGTGGAGCTTTCCACTGAAGCACTCAGTAAGTCTGTCGCTAGATGAATTAACCAAGTTCCATTTTAAAATTTATTTTTCCAACTGTTGGAAAATGTATTGTTGTTTTTTTTTTAATTCTAGCAAGAAGGACAACTCCTGTCTCATTTGGACAAACTGCCGAATTCACTTCCTATCCTGAACTCAGCATCCACAGTTCTGTCGCTCAGTACAATGATTATCTCTTGGAAGAAGCTCGTTACAGAAGCTTTACAGTTGCAAGTTTGACAACAGGTAAACTAAACGTTTCATGTACAGAAAAACTATAATTGCTAGAGCTACAAAATCTTTATGTGGAATGAATTAGAGATTTATAATTGTTTATCAAAATTAAATAATAATAATAATCAATATTGTTCTTGTAAAGGCACAGTGGCTGAGTGGTTATGCGCTTGGCTTCCGAACCTGGGGTCCTGGGTTTAAATGTCGTTTAAGACTGGAATTTTTAATTTCTGTATTTTTAGGGTGCTCCTGAGTCCACCCAACTCTAATAGGTACCTGACTTTATTTGGGGGAAAGTAAAGGCGGTTGATCTTTGTGCTGGTCACATGACACTCTGCTTGTTAACCCTTGGCCGAAGAAATAGATCACCTAAGCATTATCTGCCTTATAGATCGCAAGTTCTGAAAGGGGAGCTTACTTTCTTTTATTTTTATTGTTCTTGTGGAAATTATCTTGCGAATTGTGCATCACGCATTCCAATACTTTATAAGTGCACAAAATATAGGTTCATACCTCAGTTTCATTTCAGTTTCATTACATGCGAAGTTTACATCAAAAAGTTTTAATTATTTGTTACAAGCAGATGAGACTCTTAATCTTATACCAAACAGACTATACCAGATTATAAGAACTTTAATCTTGATTCAATAAATAATAATATGTCAATAATAACTGTGTTTACGTTACTCTATTTTTGGATCCTTCTCTATCTTCCTCTTTCAACACCCATTCGCACCGTCCCACATTCACACTATGCTGCGCACATAACATTGTTAACGTAATAACAGAGTAGGCCTACTTGTGCCTGTACTTGTTCATATGGTATCGTGTTGTAATCATATTAAGGAACATGGTGATATTTATTAAAGAACTAATGGCTAGTGCTCTTTTTTACCAGGTCAAAATTTCTCTTTGAAATATATCGAAGGGCACAGATCAAGAACTGCAACTCTTGAATCTCTCAACGCCGTGGAAAGCTCATTCGCAGAGAGGACCAAAGTTGTTTCAGATCAGGCAAGAGCTAACAGCGCACTCCGGGGAAGCCCTGAACCAGTCACAGGCATAGAGAGTCAGCAGTTACCTGTACAGTACAGTAACCTCACTCCCTTTTCCAGTCTGACAGATGTTCGGGCAGAGGACCATAAAAATACATTTATACCAAGTTCCAGCGTGTTTTACCTTGTGCGCCAGAGCGTATTCCTCCCAACGCAAGGTAGCCTAAATCAGGGGCCTTGTCAAACGCAAGCTACACTCTCAGAAACTGAGCATAGGATTAATAAACTGAAAGAGTCTTCAGAAAATCTGTCTCTGGTTGAAAAGTGTTTAGCCCACAAGATAAGCCCACTAGTTATTCTCTCTATCATTGCCAGTCGAAAGAAAGTGGACAGACTGGCCAGGGAATATTTAAAGCAGGCTTCTCCTTCGACATTGAACAAATTGAGAACAATATTGGATGAGCCGTCATTAGAATGCACCAGCTAATTGATGAATAAATATGACATGTACATGTAATAGCAGCACTAGAGTAGGCTACAATAGTTATTGAAAATAGAAGGTGATAATATGACAGATCATGTTTATTCATTATTTCTAATTTTTTTTTAAACACTTAAGTTCAAAGTTCACTTCAGTTGGATTATCTAGCTAAATATAGGCCTGTTGTCAGTATATTATTTATTGTAAATATCACTGGTTGTTATAATTATTTTTACATTTTACTGGTATTTTATATTCATTAAATGGTGATATTTTTTTTTTAGAATGCTAACATCTATACTCAAAGCTTTGTGTGATATTTCACTGTTGTTTCACATTGATTATATAAAGAGCTTCTAACAACTCCATTACCCTTACACTGGATACACATTCTCACAGTACTAATAGTTACCACAGATGTAAATTTTAGCCAAAAAAGATACTCTGCTTTGATTGCTATTCAGAGAAATGGGTATTTACTTTGACAAATTATTCATACCAAGTCTTTCTCCAACCGAATGGTTGTCTTTCTCTAGAAGTTGCCAATACAGTGCTGCTCATGCTTTGTAAAGATTTAATCACTGACTGGGTGATGACCATTTTTCACTCATTATCTTGCATCTCATCAGCTTACATCCTCTGATTGTCTTATTCACTTTTACATGTTTCTGTCATTCCTTCAGAAATAAAACCCAAATGTCCTGAACAATGGGGGGGGGGGGGGGGGGGGGTCAGGGTTTGAACAGAAGTGTGAGATATAGGTCCAGGCAGCCAACTGACCACCGGTACTATACTTAGTCTGAAGCAATTATCCAATGCCATGATTCAAATTTTCATCCTCTTAATTGTTTGATAGCTGAAATTGAACAGGTGTAACTTTGATTGCATATCATCAGATGCCATACTTGAGCATCTTGAGATAAGGACTTGAGGTGCTAGAACTGTAGCAAGGCATTTCACTTCTGAATTAGCCTGTAGTCAAATTTTCTTCTCCCAATCAAAGGGGAACAATCCAACACTCTAAGCTGTTTGATATTCTTACTAGTTGGCCACCTGGTTGTGCGGTATACACAATGGACTGCGGTTAGGTCGTCTCGATGGTCCCAGGTTCATACCCTGCCCGCTGCCATCCCATGTCGTCCTGCAGGAGATGTCTTTTAACTAGAAACACTAGACTTAATAACCATAAACAACGCCAGATTCAAATTCACAAGAGAAATTCTATTTACACACTTCGTTAAAACACTCGACACATAACATTGCAACACTCACTTCCCTTAGTCAAGGGGACTCATTCCAGATACCGGTACTCAAGTCAACAATTTGGGCTAGAAAGTGCATTATCATTTCGAAACATGTGAAACAAAACTATTTTAGTCTTTGTTTGGCCATTAATTATCTTAAGTGATGAGTGCAGTAGATCTAAAAAAAAAGAGAAAATGTGTTTGTTTTTTTTTTTTTTTTTCAATTCTTAAAAAAAATATATTTAAAGTGTATTTTTAACATGACCAAGTATTTATGCTTTAATGTGTTCTGTACAGATATTTGAACAAATAATTTATTTGATGTATTGAATGCTGTCTCTATAACTTTTTACTGTACATTTATTATGTCAGAGGATAAAGTGTCATGATATTTACTAGCTCTATATGGAGAGGTAGATGGTATTCTCTATGTGGTTGAATTCACTTTAAATATATTTCACACCAACACTATTTGGCTGAATATTTCTTGTTGATTTAATCCCGGTGTGTTGTTGGACACCATTATATATTTGTTCAATGGTAATTTTAAACAACTGTGATATAAGTTATTTCAAGATCATGTAATTTTGTACTTTTTTATGTACCGTACTTCCATTTTGTTTTTTAAAATAATTTGTTTGTATATAAATTGACAATGATATTAGCGATCAAATGTTATTATCAACTAATTCAAGTTCACTCTTTGTAACTGAATAATGATTAATTGTCAGGTTTGTTTTTAAGCCTTGGGCATGTCTGCTTGGGCCCTTGCCTTTTTTCAAATGTACTCATTCATACCTAAGAATGAGCTGCTGATAAAAAATTCAATATAAAATTTAATATGATGAAATATATACCCATCCCTTAGTCTGTCTCTTTCTCATTCTGCCACTTCTTTTTTCCTAGTACTTTTCCGACTTTTCCCTATAGGAAGGTCTTTGCAAGCCCCAAAGACCTTGTAATATGGCCATAGAGTTTTAGTTTGCGTTTTTTTACAATAGTTAGCAGGTCATCGTGGGGTTCAATTGCTGTAAGACTAAGACTGCTTTATTGATCCTTATGGAAATGTGTTGTGATTACATCGACTCTTTTCTCATAAAAACAACACAACAACTGTCTCTTTGTTTTTGATGCGGTCTTTAAATGTGATGAAATATTTACAATGTACAAAAAAAAAAAGTGAAAACTTATTAAGTTATGATTCACTGGCGGTAAATATATGTAGGTATGTTCAATGGACACACACTATTTCATGGGCTGGTGCTGCTGATACAGGCCAATGTTCCATCTCAACATCACTGGGTAAACAATATGCAACATCTAATGTCCGTTCATTAGCTCCCTGTAGAGACACCAAAGACGAAAGTCCCTTGCAAAACTGCTTACTACAATTAAGCAGGATGGCTGCCTGGTCATGTGGTATGTGCGCTGGACTGTCCTTCCCCTGTTGTCCTGCAGTAGGTCTTGTCTAGATAATCTTCAACTCTGAAGGAACATCCGAAACATGTCAAACAAACTATGGCTGCAAAATGACTACTTAGTTGTAGTCAACAGTTCAAATGTTTACCCTTAGCAGAGGTATAAAAAAGTGATTTTACCAGAAGAGGGAAAAAGGCCCAACAAAGAAATCACAATGTAGTTACCAGACTGTGCACACGAAAAGAATTGTTGTATTCTCTCTCTATTTATATACATTTATTCACTTCATGACTTTAAATCTCGACTTTTTTTTTTTAACATTCAAAAGTAATAGAAGTAAATTCATAGATGTAAATAAAGGAAGAGTGTCACATTAATGTCAAGTTCAATCCCATGGGGACATGTGTTCATGTTGTATTACTTTTTTATTTAGAGGTCATTATCAACTTGTTTGCAGCATCTAATGTATTACAGATGTTACTTCAAAAAAGAAGAATGTCAGTGAATCATAACTTAATATGAATTGACTTAGGAAGACTGTTACTTAGTGGTACATTTCTGTTTTTCTATACATTAAATCTGATCTTGCAGCCCGGAGTTTATGTAAGAGCAGAGCATTTTTATCACTGCTTATTTTGTCCATAACTATCAGTCTTGAAATGTGACCCCGCTAAAATCACTTGTATGTAATTTAGTTTACTTTGGTCAAGATGTCCATGGAATAGTTTGAGTGCAGTGGATGACCAGAGACTTTCTGAGAGTCCAGGCCTGCTCTAGAGTGCTCCACTGTGCTTTGTTGGTATTGCCTTTTTGGCCGATTTATCTAGTTATTGTGACGTTTTGCACAGGCCGCCAAGTATAGTTTACTTAAATCCAAGGAAAAAATAAAATTACACAATAAGAATGAAGCTAGATGATACTAGCGTTAGATTTCATGATTATCCTAGTGAAGAGATAGAACACAAATGACAGAAACTAAATTAAGTACGCTTGAACTAGGCTACAGATGAAGAGGGCTCAAGGCTCAACACCCGACTCGAGCAGAGTTGTGTTTACTGAGGGCCTAAAGGCAGCACAGAAAACCTTCTCCCGTATACCTCCTCCCCCTACTGGTCCACCAATGAGATTGGACCAAAGCGCTCTGAGCATGCTATAAGCATGAAAGTAGCGCTATATGAAAAACTATATTTATTATTATTTATTATGTGATCAAACTGACTCACACTTTTATCTGGTTTACACTGTAAGACCATGACAGACAAACATTTGGGTTAGATTGTATATGTCTTAGGAGATTTGACAAATTCTTTATGACTTTTAAGTTGAGGATCATTTGATTTTTGTTTGGCTTTTTGATATGATAATGACTTTAGCGTTCATAAATAAACCAGAGTAGCCTTTCCTTCATCCAAGAATGAAACAATAATAGAGGAAATATGTTTCATAGTCTTGACTTTGTATATAATTCAGCTTCAGACATTCCTATAGAAATGAAGATTATTATGTCATGGCCCAAGCCTCCTGCAGAGCTGATTTCCAAACCTAAGGTTATCTTGTTGATAGTCTGAAGTGTATCCCTCACATCCAGGGAGTCATTTAACTGGGAGGTGCTTCAAAGTGTTTGACATTTTATTTTTTTTTATTTTTGCTTTCATAGCCAATGTATATACTCTAATTAATGTTAACAAAGTATCTAAATTAAATAATTTTTTTTCAAGATATATTTTGACTGTTTCTTTTTTTATTTTATACACAATTACAATGTGTTTGAAATGTTACAAAATGAAAGATAATGAATGTATTGGGGGAAATCTAAAACATTTCATTAAGAGATCAATTGATTTTATTTCATAGATTGAACACACTTTATTTTCCATGGGATTTATATATACCAGTGATGCCCAACCAAATTTGGCCTGTGGGGCATTTTGATTTCCAACACTCATGTCGCCACATGAGAGAAAATATACACAGAAAATTAAATGAGAATTTCCATTAGAAACCCATGGATCTAGTACATAAACTAATTCCTAAGAGTTTCCATTTCATGTCTTATCAGGTGATGACTGGGATTTAGAATCTTGGGATTTTTGAGGGCGCTTATGAGTACAGCCAACTCTAATGGGTACCTGACTTTAGTTGAGGAAACTAAAGGCAGATGGACATTGTTCTGGCCACATGACACCCTGCTCATTAACCATTGGCCAAAGAAAAAGATGAACTTAACATCATCTGACCTATAGATAGCAAGCTCTGAAAGGGGAACTACTACTTTATATATATATCCTTTAAGTCCTTTTTTAATATCTCATTGGTTCTATTTATACATCATTGGTGCTCAAAGAGTAATAAGAGGTCTTGATGCATTTTTTGTATTAATAATGCTGTACGAAATTTGTTTAGTACTGGGTATGGCTAAATAAATTGAGAACAAGTCTTAACTAAACAGATTCCTGGTTGGAGGTTGTCAATATTTTATTCAAGATTTGACTTGTAAAACATCTCAGCACTGAAACCGCCCAGTCCCCCTCACCCACCCCAAGGATCAGAATTTACTGAGTGTTCTATAGTGTCATTAAAGCCCAACTAAAAATTACACTTTAGAATTATTTTCAGGTATGTTATATCAACAACTTATAAAGATATTTTGCTTGAAATATGCATGTCTTTTATGAACAAAATATTAGTGTTAATTAAATAAAATTGTATAAGGCTGTGTGTAACTGTAATGTATCAGTAGAGCTCTTTAATATTACTAAAACTTGTCTGCAATGAAAAACCTGAAATCATTATACAGGAAAAGTTTTAACAAAACAATTTCATAAATGCTGCTAATTAAAATGCCACTTTGCGACACTGAAAAACGGCCTTCTTGACATGAACTTTCATATGTCTTTTCAGTTTTGCTTTCTCTGCGGTGGCATAGTCGCAAAGAACACACCGCAAAGTTTTGAGAACCACGCCATGGTTGGCCATGTGCTTTTTCAAATTCTCTGCCGATTTGCCAGTGTAGGGACAAAGTTTGCAAAAGAATGGTTTAATATCAGTGTGAACGTAAGAAATGTGGTTGTTAAGTCTGGGCTTAAATTTGCAGCGGTAAGGGCAGTAAGGGCAAGAGAGGGGCTTGTCCTCCGAATGGCGGTGCACATAATGCTTTTGAAGGTCATATTTCTCGACACTGGCGTAGCTGCAGATGGTGCACATGAACTTTTTAACCTTACTGTGTCTTTCAATGTGTCTTTGATATGATGTCTTGAGTCGGCACATGTAGCCGCATACATTGCAGGTGTAGGAGAACTTTCCGAAATGGGTCTGCATGTGAGTCCTCAGCTCTGCTGGGGTCAGGCCAGCGAAATCACAATAGGAGCAGAACTGAGTTCTCTCACTCTTGTGCTCTGCAAGTGCATGTTTCTTTAGTTCAACCACTCTATCGAACTGGCAGTCACACTGCCTGCATTTATAGGACGCCTTGAGTATGTGTTCCTGGGCTTTGTGTTTACGCAAGATAAGCTTGTCATGGGTTGTATACTCACATATGTTGCACACATATTTATTAGGCGTCTCGTGTATATGCATATGCCGCTTCAAGCTCATGCCTGTTTTGCATGCGAAAGGGCAGAGGTTACATTTAAATTCTTTCTCAGAGGAATGTTTAACAAGGTGCTTCTTTAGCTGGTCCTTTGTGCGACATTTGTATGAACAAAGGTCGCATTGGACACGCTTGACTGGATCGTGTATCACCATGTGATTGTTTAAATGGGTGGCCGTCTTGGCCTTGAAGCCACACTGCGTGCACAAGAATGGCCTGTCTTCATTGTGAGTTCTTCGCAAATGTTGCCTAATGTCCTTAGTTGCCGTGCCACACAAGGGACAGTTTGTACGACCCTCTTCATCATGAGCTGACGATGAGAGATGCTGTGCCAGCTCATCTGCCGTTAAGCAAGAATAATAACATTTACAACATAAAAGGTAAGTCTTGCTATCATGCTGGGTTTTCATGTGAGTGTTAAGCTGCCTTTTTCTTTGATACTGGAACTCGCACAGGGGGCAAGTAAAATATTTCAGCACTTTGTAAATGTCATTTGAGCCGACGCTGCACATTTTCTGGCTATGCCCCAGCTTATGAATGGAAAGACTCAGTTCCAGTTGAAAAGCTTTGTTACAGTACCTGCAAATAAAAGGATTTCTTTCTTTATGCTCTTGCTTCTGGTGCCTTTGGTAGTCTCTTTCCGTTTGAGAAATAAAGGCACATTTGTCACAGGGGTAACTACTCAAAATTTCTTCTTCTTCATCTGACATCATTTCCTCTTTCATAGGGAATTCTTCTGTAGGAATTATGGGTAATGTTAAAATAGTCTTATCAGGTGCACTTGCATCAAGAGGTGCATCTGATTTAGGATAAATTTCTTGATTACTTTCATCTTTTATTATCTGTATAGTGTCCACATTTATTACACTTTTGCTGTCTTTTTGATGGCTTGTAAGATCTACAAGCATCTCAGGATTAGCATTCTCTTGTGATAAACTCCCTTCCACCATCTCTTCGGGAGCTCTTGGAAGCTCAACTTTTATTACAGGGATATCCAGCATGCTAGAATCAAGCTGTATGTTCAAGTGTATATCATCAATGGGAAGACAAACGTCAGAATCAGTTTCAGTTGTAATCACAGGATTTTGATTTTGGGTGGCCATTCTTTGTAAACTTAAATGAGTGGAGAGCTCCTCCAGTGTTTTAGCCAGGATCTCCGGTGTGATTTCCTCACCATTGTTGTAGATAATAATTACCTCTCCGTCTGTTCCCTCTGTTGCTTCTTCAACTTGAAATTTATATTGAAAACAATCACTGCCTCCTTCGGCCATGTTTTCAGTTTCTAGGGAAGACTGCCAACTTTAAAATCTGTTGAATAAAATAATAATGTGTCAATTCAGAGCTTTATTTTTGAAAATTAATGTGTGTTATTTTAGACTGAGAATAAAAGTCTGTACCAAATAGTTACGTCACTGGATTATAAAGTAGTAAGTCTGACTATGAGGAATTTAACAGTGTGCATTTACAACATTTTATAAATGACGTTATTTATCATGAAACTAGAACATATCAGGATACTCAGTGCATGTTTCATTTCATGGATTTACACCAGTCCGTGCGTGACCTGTGTTGACATAATAATTACGCATTAAAAAGATTATTATTAGAACTTTTATTCATTGTAAATAAACATCTCTGTGATCAAGTACTGAAGAGTCTAGTTTATTACATTTGCCACAAATATAGATCTAGATCTATAGAAAGTAGTAATTAGAATATCTCTATGTCTCTTAGGTTAGTAGTTCAATCATTCAATCTAGATAAATAATTAATTCTAGACTCGATTTTCCTCCACTACACTACTAAGTGCCACTAGTCTAGTAACTAGTCTATTAGTATTCTAGTATTAGTATCTGTATAGTTATAGTACTCAGTAGTACAGGCATGTCAAACTCATTAAGGTGTATGGGCCACATAACAAACTTACTATGACCTGAGGGGCCGCAGCCCAAAAAATCAGTTGCAAAACAGCCTACTAGTTTTATGTAAATTAGGAATAATGCAATAGAATACAATAATTAATGGCATACACCTGTCCCTTAGTTAAATTTGTAGTACTATTGGCTAATTAAAAAATACTTTGATTACGCATTATTTTCTTTGTCCTAATGCTTGACATCTTTTTTGGGATACCATTTTATTAATGTCAGGTTGAAATTTGTTTGCCACTGACGCTTTCATCACAGATGACAAATTTCGATCAAATAATCTCGAACGGTGAGGTATTTTTGTAGTTTTTATTATGTAAAAGAACTGCTCACAGAGATATGTGCTTGCAAACATAGCTAGAATTCTGGCTGCAAATTTCCACAATTCAACAATAACTGTACAATTTTGGCACAGCCATTTCAATGTACTTTGATTTCAACTAAGAATCTGACTGCTATTCTACCAGCTCTAGTTGCACATTTCCAGCAGCATTTTCAGAATCAAATGAGAATGGAGATACAAAACACGAAAATTCTTGCTCTTATGTAACGAAGTCACGAAAACGGTCATTGAAAGCATCTACTAATGATTCTAGGTGTAAGACATTCACCAAATGTCGCAACGGTATTTAACCTTTTTACTTCATATATATATTTGGTTTATTCACAGTCCTAATTTTGCTTGAAAGCATTTCACATGATTACACGCAGTTGTGACAATTTTGTCTTTACTTTGAAGTTTCAAATTCAAGTCTTGCAGGTGACCAGTGGGATCAACTGCTAATGCCAAATCCAGAACCCATTAGTCAGTATGGAAATGTTTAACAGGTTCAACTTTCATGTTCAGAAGCAATACGATTTCCTCACACAGTGCAAACAATGTCTTCAATATTATATGTCATGAGAACCAGCGGACTTCTGTGTTGTAGGGAACACAATCAAATTCATGTCCAGAAACATAAAAAATTGGCGAGCATTAAAACCACGGGCACGAATAAAATTGAGAAGCGATTGAAAACGGTCTTATGACATGTTGAAATTGTAATTGTTGTGAGCAGAATGTTTCTTGGTGAATGATGCACTGAAAATGAGCAAATTAAAAATTATCATCAGCCTCTCTTATTTTTGCAAGTAACTTTGCATCAAAACCATTTCATTTCATGGTTGGTGCACCATACCTTGTTAGACTAGATAGCTTTACCAAAGATAAATTGTACTGCATTATCACCTCCTGTCATTTCTCAAAAACATCCTCGCTTGTTATCTTCTTATCTTATATAATACAGACGTTACTTCAAAAAAGAAGATGATTACAATGTCCTATGCATCATGCATTTAGTCATGCATATTAACCAATGACTTAAATTCTGCCAAGTCACTGTTTTTTCTGGCTAGCTCAGGCAACCCATTCCATGCTCTAATAGCACTAGGGAAGAAGGTGTATTTGTACAAATTTGTCCTAGTATATGGGACGAGGAATGTGCCTTTATCTTTGTGTATTTTGGAGTATTTTATTAAATTTTGTTTTTGTATTTGAAGATTATGGTTCAATGTTTTATTGTATAATTTCTTTTTTTCTTTTGAGTCTTCTGTCCTGAAGGCTTTCTAAATTTAGTGATTTTACTAAAGGTGTTACTCTGGTTAAATGTGAATATTCGTTTGTTATGAATCTCACTGCTCTATTTTGTGTCTGTTTCAGTTTCAGTTTCTTAATGTTTTCTTGAGTTGAGGGGTTCCAAACGGAGGATGCTTATTCTATTATTGGCCAAACCAAGGTTAAATAACATTTTAGTTTTATGTTCTTATTTGATTTATAGAAATTTCTTTTAATAAAACCTAATTCTTTGTTTGATTTTTTTATAGTTTCATCAATATGTGGATTCCATGACAGTTTTTCAACACCTAGGTATTTTGCATTTTTAGTCTGTGTTACTGGTTTGCCATGAATAAAATAAGTGGAATTAATTTGTTTTAGTATTTTTGTTACTGACATTTTTCTGGGTGGAAAGACATGCTCCAATTTAATTCCCATTTCTGTAATTCATCTTAGAATTCTCTTTGTAAAATATCTGTAGGTGTCTTGTGTTTTTTTATTGTTCTATATATTATGCAATCGTCTGCAAATAATCTGACTTTTGTTCCTGAGGTAATGCAATTTGATAAATCATTTATATAAAAATGTAAATTAAAAATAGTAGTGGACCTAACTCCTAAGACTGTTCCTTGAGGTACACCTTTGTTTACTGTTATCTGTGTTGTCAGTGTTGATTTAGATTTAGAGCCATTTATTATTACAGTTTTTAGTTTAGTATAGTATTACCAGGCTCAGAGTCTTACCTAGACTCCTAACTCCTAGACTATTAGAGCAGAATTCCCTGGCCCTAGATTTACTGATTTAGACATTTTTATGTTAGATTTAGATCTATTGCCATAACTACTAAAGTGTCCAAAGTAAACTAGAATACTAGATCTAGATCTAGTGACTAGTCACTATTATACTATATTTATATAGATCTAGACTACATAAATCTAGTCATAGAATTCATAATCATAGATGTAGTTGTAGACAACGATCATCGATGTCATAATGATAATGTAGACAATCTTAGATGAATCTACTACCTACATCTAGAGTCCCTAGAGTCTAGTCAGTAGGCAGCCTAGTGACTAGTATCATCTACAGATTATCTTATTTTCAACACCGAACTAGGAACATCTAATTCTAGATTTAATCATTTTAGATCTAGACTCTAGAGTAGATCTAGATCTAGAGATTTATCTAGAAGAGATGTCGATTTCATTTATATTTTATTCGTTTGTATTTTTTGCCTCCCTTAGATCTGATTTTTGTTTTTTCAATTATCAATATTCAGTACTGACATTATCTTTTTGACTACCAAAAAAGATTGAGATTTATTCTTGATCTACATAGCGACTAGATCTATATAGACTTTTGTTTAAATGTCTTAAATTTGTTGATATGATTTATTTTAACAAATATGAAAATCAATAGATATAAATTACATTAAAGATGCAAAATTATATCTTTAATTAAGGTATAAATCTAAATTCAGATCTATATTTTTAAAAATCCTATTAATTTTAAAGTTTGTTCTGTGAAATAGTTGACGTTATTTAAAATAGTTTTCTGTATTTTTTGCAGCACAAAATATTGATTTAGATCTAAATACATACAACTCGTTCCCTAAAGTCTATGTGATCTACGTTTACAAGAAACGCCTGGCCTTTACGATAATTCTTCTAAGATCTAGATCTAAATCTAGATTTTTTGATATTCATTCAAGCCTTAAACTACCCAACACTGAGCATGCAATTTGATATACGAAGGTAAATCTAGATATTCTATATGATAGATGTTTACTGTTAGTGTTACTAGATCTATAACTATAATAATTACTTACAGTACAGTTACAGTACACTCAGCCTCAGCACTGTGACAGTCGCTAGAGTCACACTCACAGTCACACTACTCACAGTGTAAAGTAATACTTAGATCTACTATATTAGTACAAATAGTAAGCCTATGGTATGGCCATGGGCTGGCTGTTCAACAAGGCTACAAGGCTGTTGAAAGTGTTGTAGGTTGTAGAGTCTATAAACTATAATAAAATAGAGTAAAGTGCGAAGTTCAAGCGCATTAAGCCCTCTGGCAGCAATTTTCAAGTTTGGATATTTATAGCACCGTAACGGTCTAACCCATGAAAAAACTGATGGTATCTCTGAATTCCTCGTCCTTTTTTCTATAAAAATAGATTGGATTTAATGTATCACTAGGCTTAGTTAAAATTAAATACGAGTTCAAAGAGGTGTAGGGTAGGTATCGCTAAGCGGATTTTTCCCCAGTTAGTAAGTTCGAATGGGTTGATGGAAGGTTCGAACAGATCAAAGAAAATATATCTAAAAACATGTTTTAATATTTAATTTTCACTATAAAGTCATTTTCTTTTTACTCCAGTGCAAGAACATCATCCATTGCACCTTTTCCCACCCTCCACAACTTCAAATAGTCTCTTTAAGCTGATGAGCAATCAGCCTTAAGCTCATTACCCATTTCCTTCACTACCGGGTAGTAAAAAAGAATAATTCCACACCTCTTGAGTTTGACCTCACCATGAACTTAGCCTTTACAAGGAAAAGGAAATAGTATGTGTCTTAAGTAAAGAAAAAAGGTGCATGAGCAGTAGCAATATAGTAGTAATTTGGTAAACATTCAAATAAAAAAGTTTTAGCAATAAAAAGTGAACTGTTCGAACCTCTTGACAAATCGGGGCTGCTTGAACTTCGCACTTTACTCTAGATCCTATAATAATGATGAGACATTCACATTATTTATAAGAAGATCTAGACTAGATATCTAGATTAATTCTAGACTCTATATAGACAATCTAGATAGACCTAGAGTGGATGATCTATACTTTATACTTAATCTATAGTCTTCTTTAGTGATAGTCTAGATCTATTATATATATATAATCTAGATTCTAATATTATTACTACTAGACTTTATATAGATCTAATACTAGTCTAGTCAATTTAGACATACAAGACTTTAACTACACTATCTAGATCTATGTCATAAAATAAACTTGGTAAAGCTAGATTTAGATTTTTCTAGATTTTATTTAGACACTAGATCTAGAAAAATAGACCTTGAATCTAGACTCATAGAGATCTAGATTCTAGATCTAACAAACACATTTAAGAACTATTTGACAATGTTACATGATTCAGTTAGCTGCCTGGTCATGTGGTAGAGGACTAGATCTATCATTCTATGTCAAATTTGTCTATGTACACTGGACTGTTGTTCAATGGTCACAGCGGTCCCAGGTTTGCCACAGGGAAGCCACCATCACCCACTGTTCTCTTGAGGTTGGGGCTAGGATGTAATTGTCTTCATATCTGAAGAAACATCTGAAATGTAATTTTTAAAAATGTCTATTTCTAGATTTTTAACTAGATAATCTATTATACTAGAATAATAAAGAAACTAGTTTTAGATCTTGTCTAGTTTCTATCTAGATCTAAACTTACCAGACTTGTTTGGTTAGATCTAGTATATCCCAGTACATCACATTTATTCCACAGACATTATCAGGCTGAATGATGATCAATATTCAGTGATCATAGTTATATTATTATTGAAATATAATATATATCATGTTGTAGAGTAGAATTCTTAATCTAGTCTAGATCTAGATCTTAAAAATAAATTTTTAGGTGGGCATATATAATATATATATATATATATAATATATTGAATTAGGCACTAGGTCTAGATCTTAGATTTATTAGTTTTAAGAATTAGTAAGTAGTCTTTTAGATTCCATTCTTAGAAGATCTATAATCTATGAATTAAAGGTTAAAGGTAATTCTATCTAGATCTAGATATAACCATAGTGTTATGGCAATGCTTTCTGAATGGGGTGAACGAGACAGCTGAAGAAAGCTACAAGCGTCGTCGAAGGTGAAAAGATAACTCAATGGTTTTGTCTGTGTGTGATTTGATAAAATATGTAGGTCACTTCTAGGTGTGCTTAGCCTCATAAAATACTGCACTCCTTCATAATCTTCATACTCAAAGACTAGCCTTTTTATCAGTAGTGTTAAAGCTTATTAAGGACACATAACTTGGGCGAGGCAGTCTGATGAAACTTTCAATACACTTAGAAAAATCTACATTGTATAAAATGAGCATGACAACACGTTTATCACATCGTCAAACTAATTGTTGTACGAACATAGATTTAAAAAAAAAATATTTTTTTGCTGTCAATAAATTTACTTTTGAAATAATTGGAAAATTTGTGAAAATGTTGTTGTTACTCATTTGATTGAACTCAATTATTATAAACAAACACAAAAAAACCCATTAAAAATGCTTTTTTTTAATAAAAAAAAGGATACAAAGCTTATACGAAGTGTAATTGTATCAATTAGTTTGGATCAGTCATGTAATTAAATTTGTAATAGATATAGACTAACAGCAATAAATCTGTGTGATTAAAGATATTTTTACAATGCTTTTAGCATTCTCAATGCGCTATGATCCTATCACTTTGTCTAAACGAATAGGGAATGTGGTATCTGGATGAATTTTACCATGTTCACTTTTCAAATGCATAAAAACGTGGTACAACTTGAATTATACAACTCAGGGCTCAAGCCTCCTCGACGGGACTAAATCAACTTATACCACCACATCTGTCAAGTGCAATTTCTTTTCGTTGTTCGATACCAAACAAAATAATTAATTACCAATAGTTAATTAACTACTTGGTTAACTGTTTTATTGATTCTTGTTTTATCAGGTACCAGAAATAATTTTGCAAAATTTCAGCTTGATCCGATATTGGGTGTGGGAGAAATAACATGTACAAACTTTAAACCAGATAGAGTTAGTTAATGTCACGATCATCAATGGTGTTGATGTCACAATCTAAGATGATGCTACTGTCACGATCAGACTTGAACTATATTGCACCATCAATGACCGTGATTGCCGAGGATCTTGAAATGATCTTTCGATAAGATGATCATATAGAAGTAGACAGATCTATGTTGATGATACGATCATATAGAATGTTGCCAATTGATAAGAGGATCATCTAGGTCTAGGAGTTACAACTTGACAAATATGATCTAAGTACGATCTAAATTCAATGAAGAAACTTCTCTTCGTTCAAAAACAATTACTTTAATTAATAACTTGAAAACACTATACACAAATAGTTACAATAGTTAAATGTACTTGAATAACTGATCTATTCAATAATATATCTGAGTCTTGATACGAATAAAATATATATTCTTAACTACATACAAGTTAGATCCTATCTCTACAAATATTTACAACCGACTTTAGTACATCTTTACACTAACACCTTCCGTACAAGACTGACTGGGAGCTACACGCTTCATCCGGGCTTTAGAGCGTCATCACGTGATCAACAACCTTCTCTTGCAAGACCAACCAATAAATGCAGCCCAACATAATAATTAATATTTTGAAACCAATGAAGTTCATTTCGAAACTGAAAGTAATACAAGGCTGGTTTTTCCCGAGGTAATTGACCTTGCCGGCAGACCTTGGCTGATACAGTGTACGTGACAGTTAAGCTTTGTAAAAAAAAACCATAGAATATACATGACATTTTATTATCAAACGCAAAATATAATAATATAATATAATAGACCTATGCTAATGCCGATTGTCTACTATATAAGAGAAAATGAGACCTTTATCTTGATATGCACTAGCCAATCATTAACTGCCTAGCAAAAAATAAGATTTGTATTTGTTGTTTTGTTTTTTGGATAAAAATGTTCCCTCTGTTAACTTAGGGTTATACGTTTTCTGTTGTTGACATGGTGCTACTGTCGAAATGAATTTGGAAAGCTTTTGATTACTGCGCTGAAAAATAAAAAAGAAACATTTTTACTCTTCTTCTAACTTTATCATCATTGTAATGGATGTGACCCCCATATTGTTTTTCTGCAAGTTGTTGCTAAACGTGTGGCTGTGTTGGCTGGTAGAGAGAGGTGTGCTTTATGAGTTCAGAGTTTTGTCATCAATTGTTTGTAACATATACAAGTTCCAATTAGTAGACACAAATGGTATTGATTGCTTATGAGGAACTGAATAATTAATCCACTTTAGTAAGCCAGTGACTAGGACTAAATGGGTTTCACTAACTTAGATCACAACTGTATCTGACTATATATGTAGATATAGATTTCTTTAGATGTGTTTTACAGCTAGTCAAGTGTTTCCAGCTTAAACTCTACATTTATGTTCAATCTGATATTCTTGAGCTGAATAAGTGTAGGCGTATGTTTTTTTTTTTTAGAAACCATTTTTTACATATAAAAATCTGTATGCTTTAGAAGGCTTGCAACAAATGCAACTTTTTTTCTCTGGACTTATAGAAATCAGGATATAATCGCTAATAGAAATCAGGATATAATCGCTAATGTACTATGCTTATGAAACAAATGCAGTTTTTTATCTCAAGACTTATAGAAATCAGGATTTAATCGCTAATGTACTATGCTTATGAAACAAATGCAACTTTTTATCTCTAGACTTATAGAAATTAGAATTTAATCCCTAATGTACTATGTTTATGAATGAAATTTGACACTGGTATTTAGTAAATATACCATTGAATTTCATTCCCACTTCTTTACTTGGATTTTTTTTTTTTTTGAGATCTTCTATATTTGTTCTGCACACACTCTTCATTGTTTTGATATTACCGATACAATGTTATTTCGTTTTTTCGCCTGATGATTAAGTTGATATTGCTGATAAAGTTAACAGGTATGTAAAAAAAAATTTTTTTAACTACCCAGGGAACAAACACCATAATACTAATCTAAGTCATGACTAATTATTATTTTTTTATTCTGTATATCTTCTAAATCACCCTTTTCATGGTCTATGATGTTTATTAATTTAAAGTAAAGGGGAAGGGTGTTTTTTTAATTTTTGCTTATAATCAGTTTAAAAAATGTTTAAGCATGAGCTAGAATTTAACGAAATCTGCATTTTTAAATCTACTACAGACATCCTGAGATCTAGATCTAGATAGATTATAAAGAAAATAGATTATAAAGAAAATAGATTATAAAATGTGTATTACATGAAATTTAAGAGATGTAGATCTAGAGTCGATTACTGTGTGGATAATGTTTTAAAATTTCTTTTCTCTAGATTTTTCATTACTCTTTTCACTCAGAGCTGTTAAGATCAGTGTAATCACCTCGACGACTAGATTTCCAATCATCGACTATGTCAAAGAAATGCAAGCGCATTGTTCATGACCTGGAGGTTGTGAAAGCTGCTATACATGACATCAAAGTCAATGGAATATCAATAAGACAGGCAGCAAAAATTCACAACATACCTTCGTCCACCCTGAATGACAAAGTGTCAGGAAGGCAACCGCTTGTTCCTAATAGGTCCCTGTTGACCAAGGAAGAAGAGAACAAGCTGGTCCTATGGGTTATAGAGCTATTTAAATGTGGCTTTAGAAAAAGTAATGAGGAGGTGCGGGAGACTGCAAGGGCCATCATTGCTGCCCGAAAAATTAATTCTGAAAGTCAAGAACAGATACAGCTACCAACCAGACAATGGTTGCATGGATTTTACGCAAGGCATCCGGAAATTCCACGAATAACCATCATGGACCTTCAAAGAAAAATGGAGACTATTTCACCGTCTTCAGTGGAATTATGGTTCAAGAAACTCCAAGAAACAATCAATTCTATTGATCCCAGCATCTTGTCCAGCCCCAACAGAATTTTCAATGCTGATGAGATGGGCTTTCAGTTTGACACAAAAAGTAACAATGTTAAGGCTTGCAAGGGAAGTAAAAATGTTTACAAAATCAAATCCGATACCCAAACCCAGGTCACTGTACTAGCTTGTTGTAATGCAGTGGGGCAGTACATCCCCCCTTTATTAATATATCCCTGCAAAGAAACTCCCACACATAATTTACTTGAAAACTTCCCAGAGGCACTCCTTCAATTGTCAGATAATGGATGGATCACATCTGCCTTTTTCTTCTCCTGGTTAAAACATATTTTTATTCCATCAACAAACCACCTTCCCAAACCTATCATACTTCTTGTTGATGCACATACCAGTCATACTTCCTTTTTGGAAATCTCCCCCATCTGTTCCCAGAACAACATCATCCTGCACTGCCTCCTGCCTCATGCTAGTGACATTATACAGCCACTGAACCAGGCATTTCTTAGCATTTTTAAACCAGCTTGGTCTGATGCTCTCAAGCAACATGTTGCAAACACTGGCAAAGGTGTTAAACTGGAATCTTTTGCTGGAGTCCTGAAGTCTGTATGGAACAAAGTGACAACACCAGAGATAGCCGCAGACAGTTTCAAAGCAGCTGGGATTTTCCCTTTAAATCCAAGCAAGATAATAAACAATAAAAATCTTTGGTTAAAACAAGCTTACTCATCTGAAGCAACAGAAGATGACATTCCAAAGTCTCCTTGTACATCTCTATTTCAAGCTCCAAGTGAAGCCTTCACTTTTTCAGAAGCACAGGAGTCTACATCTCCTGTACTGCAAGAGTCCTCTACACCTACTGTACCACCAGAGACCTCTACACCTACTGTCCCACCAGAGACCTCTACATCTTCTATCTCACTAGAGTCCTCTACGTCTCCAGTCCCACCCGAATCCACCACAGACTGCTTACCATTAAAATTGGAAGACTCATGTGAGATCTCTGCATCCTTAGCTCTAGCTGAGACCTCAACATCTCACTTTGCCTCTAAATTATCTCTCGATGACTCTACATCCCTAGTCTCACCTGATTCCTTCACTTCTGAAGCCTCCTTGGAGAACCCTATCTCTACCCCTATGACAATCAATGTTCAGCAAATAGATGCACTGAAAGAGCATTCTTATTTTATTTTTGAGGAGATGACAAAAGCTGAACTGTCCATGTTTTTTTCTAGACTCACCAATCCCCAAACTCAGATATTCTCTAATCCCTACCATGAAGAGAAATTTAAACATTTTCTATCTTTGACTCACGCAATTATTCAGGCCTGTAAAGATTCAGAAGATCCACTACCTAAAACCACACTAACTCAAGAGAGCATTTTCAAAGTGCCCACATTGAAAGAAAAGGGGAAAGGAGAAAGCAGGAGCCCTGTAACAACCCCAACCTTACCCAGCAGTGTCAATGGTGAAGAGCTCAGACTTGCCTCAAAACGAAAATCGCCAGAAAAAGAAGAAATGGATAAAAAGCGGCTTGCTAACAAGCCGGGAGAGAAGAAACAGAGAAGAGCGGAAAAGGAAGACAGAAGACTGTTAAAAGAACTTAGAAAGATGGAGAAAAAGAAAAGAAAGGCAGAGCGAGCGAGAAAGAAAGCCAAACGGAAACAATTGAAGAGGGCCACATCGCCGCAAGATAAAAACTGTGGCTCTGATCTAATAGTTCAGAGAGATATGGAGAGTAAAGTGGATGTTTTGAAGGATGCGCTACTAAACAAATCTGATCTGAATAATCTAGCAAATGTAGACAAAAAACACTTAAGTTGTACATAAATCTCTCATTATTTTTTGACATTTAATATCTGTTTTATGGGTTATACATTTGTAAATATATGCTTTATATATAAACAAACCATGGGTTCTATTTTTTTGTTTGCTTATATTCTTTTTTTTTGTTGTTTAAATACTAATAAATAAGTGTTGTTTTTTTTTGTTGACTTGATCAGTTAAAATTCACCTTCACTGACAGTAACTTTGCTTTACTTAGATCCAGATATCATGCTAGGTATTTTGTTTTACACAGATATAGATACTATGCTAGGTATTTTGTTTTACACAGTTCTAGATACTATGCTAGGAGTAAACCTGATCGCTCTAGATCAGTGATTCCTAAAATGATCTGTGGTTAAAATTAATTTGGCAGTACCTGAGCATAGATCTAGATATTACGCTAAATATTTTGCTTTACACAGATCTAGATACAATGCTAGGAGTTAACCTGATCTCTCTAGATCAGTGATTCCTAAAGTGGTATGTGGTTAAAATTAATTTGGCAGTACCTGAGCATAGATCTAGATATTACGCTAAATATTTTGCTTTACACAGATCTAGATACAATGCTAGGAGTTAACCTGATCTCTCTAGATCAGTGATTCCTAAAGTGGTATGTGGTTAATTAAAATTAATTTGGCAGTTTCTGAACAAATGTCCGCACAAAGTTTGGTATAGAATAATAACACTGGGAAGTGTGATGCTGGTTTCAATTCTGTATCTCTAAACCCTGTATTGAAATAAGACGACATTGGACTGCATGTTCCCATAACATTTTTTAAAATTTATTAACAAGTCCAATAGGCTGTACAAATCATAGTAAAAAGAATTCCACTGAGCTTTATACTGTACAAAGATTGACCAAAAGGCTCATTGTCTAGAAAATTCTTAATGCTGATTGCTTAAATGCATCTGAATTTTCCATACAGATGACGAGTCTCTAGGAAATGCAGCGTTACTTTTTGCTTATCTTTATGTCATATGTGTAGAAGAAATATATTGCCAAGAATTTATTTGCTAAATGTTTGGAAACCAATACAGAGAGGGAAACATTGTCTACTCAACTGAAAAGATTTTTAAATGCAGAAGGTATACCCTCGGCCAATTCCACTAATGCTCTGGCAATGGTAGAAAGTTACAAAGGCTTTTTAAAAATAGCTTGAACAAACTACACCAAATGTTTTGGTACATTGCATTATTTTTGAAAATCATGTAGTTAAAAAAAAATTTTGGTGAACATTCGTACAAATCACTAGATTATGTCATAAGAGCAGTTAACAAAAGACAAAAGTGAAAGACATGCCACCAATGAGAGATGCTCAATGTCATGAATATGTAATGGTTGGTTTTCTAAAAGTGCAAGATTAAATCAATTTCATGCATCTTAGATTCAGTGTTGGAATTTCTGCATATTGCAGCACAAATTAGTTTTAGTGAAGGATCTCTTAAGGATGTCTTTATAGTGCTTGTATTGACCCCCTGGGGGTGCTGTCCTGCACACATCTCCCAGTACAAAAAGTTTTTGGGAAGGCGATTGTCTGGCGTGCAGACTACATGTTCCGCCCATCGAAATTGGGACCTTTTTATGTGGCATTGATCTGTTCATGTTTGACAGCTGTAGGATTTCAGCATCTGGTATGTGGTCAGACCAATGCACCTTATGAATTTGGAAATAGGGGCTATATCAATGGTGACAGGTCAAAATGAAAAGCCGATAGGGCTAAGAAAACGAGCATTATGTTTTGAAAACAAAAGTAATTTTTAAAAATTTTTTTGACTCGTGTAAGAAAAAAGCAACAAAGTGAAACATCAACTTTATTATATTATACAGACGTTACTTCAAAAAAAGAAAATGATTACATCCAGGTTTAGAAGTTCAAAGAGTTCACAATGCATTTGGTTTCAATTAATACATTAGGATTGTCTGACTGCAAGATGTCACTACGAGGGTGGCTGTGTAGCTGTTTAGAGAAGTGGACTTTGTGCTGTTGCACTTAAGAAGCTTGTATGTCTGCCTGTCGTGTGAAGTCTGGCTGCCTGAATGGTCCTGGTTTCCAAATCTACCAAGCTCCCACCATGCCCCACGATTCCTCGGGGAGGTTTGAGCAAGGATGTAATTACTCTCAGTTCTGAAGGAACTTCCGTAACATGTAAAAAAAAAAAAATTTTTACAAAACACACACACACTCAAATGAGTAGACACAAGCAAAGATTATAGAAATAGGCATTGGATTGCTTGACGCGTAGGACGTAATCATCTTCTTTTTTGAAGTAACGTCTGTATTAGATAAGAAGAAAATCAAACTGAATAATTCATCAACTTGAACTAGCTAGGGTTTACAAAACAAACTGAACTACTGCCTGGCTGAGTATAGTGTCCCGTGAACACCTCATCTTATTGCTTTAAATGAATTCCTTTGAGATGGATTTTTTTTATTTAGTGGATTGCCCTTGACCAATGTATGCGCAGCTTTTTACTTTATGTTCAAGAAGTGATGGCCCATGAAATAATACAATATTTTTACAGCCATTTGTCGGAATCTAGACTGACATTCTTCGATATAAATCTTTAACTCTGAACTCAATAGAAATCAAGATAAATTGTCAATAAACAGTATAGATTTATGATATTTTACACTAGTACTTAGTCAAATATTTTGAAAAATTCATCATATAATATGATCCATTCATCTTTTCGTTTATTTTTTTCTGCTTAACTACTGTAAACTGACATTCGTGATATTACCGGTACAATGATAATTCATTTTTACTTTGACGACTAAGTTCTACTTGCAGATTAAGTCAGCAGGTATGTACATTCTTTTTAACTCCAGAGAAAGTAAAGCACTTTGGTCATTGCCTAGTGTATAATAACCTGTTTATGCTTAAAAAAAATAAAGGTTATTGGTTGATTTTACACATTTCAATTTAATGGTTTTTAAAATAATCTGGGCTTTTTATGTCTAATGTAGACATTTAAATATTTAGAAAGCTTCTATAGATCTAGATCTAGATAGAATTTAAAGAATATAGTAGATTTTAAAACCTGATAGAAAGTAGGGAGATAAGTAATTTAGAATAGATTAAGGTATGGATAATCTTAAATATATTTTTTGTTCTAACTTTAGATAATTCAACGTCGTATCCAATAAGAGCCATCGAGATCATTATAATAATCTGGCAATCTGTATTGGTCCAAGTCTACCATGTCTTCAAAGAAATCTAGAAAACGCATTGTTCATGATCCCGAAGTTTTAAAGGCTGCTATGGACGATGTCAAAATCAAGGGGTTCTCAATGAGAAAGGCAGCCAAATTTCACAACATTCCTTTGACTACCCTGCATGACAAACTGACCGGAAAGCGACCTATTGTTCCTAACAGGTCCCTTTTAACTATTGGTGAAGAGAAAAGGCTGGTCAAATGGCTTTTAGAGCTATTTAAATGTGGTTTTAGAAAAAGTAATGAGGAGATTCGGGAGACTGCAAGGGCCATCATTGCTGCCCGAGACAATAGTTCTGAAAGTCAAGAACAGGTTGAGCTACCAACCAGACAATGGTTAAATGGATTTTACAGTAGACATCCCGAACTGCCATCAATAACCACCATAGACCTTCGAAGAAAAAAAGAAATTATTTCACCTTCTGCAGTGGAATTATGGTTCAAGAAATTCCAAGCAACAATCACTTCTATTGATCTCACCATTTTTTCCAGCCCCAGCAGAATTTTCAATGCTGACGAGATGGGCTTTGACTTTGACATGAAAAGTAACAATGTTAAGGCTTGCAAGGGAAGTAAACATTCATACTATAACGCATGCATCGCCCAAGCCCAGGTCACTGTGCTAACTTGTTGCAATGCAGCTGGGCAGTACATCCCCCCTTTATTAATATATCCCTTCAAAGACACTCCCAGACACAGCCTTCTAGAAAACTTCCCAGAGGCCTTCCTCCAATTATCAGATAATGGATTGATCACATCTGCATTTTTTTCTTACTGGCTAAAGCATATCTTTATTCCTTCTACAAACCACCTACCCAAACCTATCCTACTTCTTGTAGATGCACATATCAGCCATACTTCCTTTTTGGAAATCTCCCCCATCTGTTCCCAGAACAACATCATCCTGTACTGTCTCCTGCCTCATGCTAGTGACATAATACAGCCACTGAACCAGGCATTTCTTAGCACTTTTAAACCAGCTTGGTCTGATGCTCTCAGGCAACATGTTGCAAACACTGGCAAAGGTGTTAACCTGGAATCTTTTGCTGGGGTCCTGAAGTCTGTATGGAACAAAGTGACAACACCAGAGATAGCCTCAGACAGCTTCAAAGCAGCTGGGATTTTCCCTTTAAATCCAAGCAAAGTAATAAAGTCTAAAAAGCGTTGGTTAAAACAAGCTTACTCATCTAAAGCAGAGGATGACATTCCCAAGTCCCCTTGTACATTTCAAGTTCCAAGTGAAGCCTTCACTTCTTCAGAAGCACACGAGTCTGCATCTCCTGAACTGCAACAGTCCTCTACAACTCCTTTTCCTCCTGAGTCGATTACATTTCCTGACCCAACTGAGTTTTCTACACCCTGCTTACCATTTAAATTTGAAGCTACTTGCGAGACCTCTGCATATAACGCAACATCTCAATTAACCTCTACATACATATTCTCACTTGACGGCTCTACATCCCTAGCTTCACCTGAGGTAACGGCATCCCCAAGCCCTATCTCAGCCCCTGGGTCGTATAGTGATGAACAAATAGATGCGCTGAAAGAACATTCTTATTTCATTTTTGAGGAGATGACTAAAACAGAGTTGTCCATGTTTTTTTCTAGACTGGCTCACTCTGGAAACCAAATATTTCCTGATTCCCTACGCGAAGAAAAATTTCAACAATTTAAAGCCTTAACTCATGCCATCGCACAAGCTTTTAAAGTTCCAGAAGATCCATCCCATAAAGCCGCACAACACCATGATACCATTTTCATAGTGCCGACACTGGAGGAAAATGAGCTAGAAGAAAACTTGAGCCCTGAAACAACCCCGACCTTACCCAGCACACTGAATGGACGACATGCATCAAAAGAAAAATTGTCAGAAAAAGAAGAAAAGGAGAAGAAAAAGACGCACACTTTTCATGATATTGAAGTTTTGAAGGCCGCTATAGAGGATGTCAAAACTAAGGGATTGTCAATAAGAAAAGCAGCCAAACTTCACAAAATACCTTTAACCACCCTCCATGACAAACTGACAGGAAAGCAACCTCTTGTTCCTAGAAGATCGCTGTTAACTCAGGGGGAAGAGAACAGGCTGGTCAAATGGCTTAATGAGCTTTTCAAATGTGGCTTTAGAAAAAGTAATGAGGAGGTGCGGGAGACTGCACGGGCCATCATTGCTGCCCGAAATAGTAATTCTGGAAGTCAAGATGAGATAGAGCTACCAACCAGAGAATGGTTGATTGGATTTGTCACAAGGCATCCAGAGCTCTCACTTGCAACACCCATGTCCGTTGTAACTAAAAGGCCCCTTGTTTCACCGTCTGCAGTGGAATTATGGTTCAATAAATTCCGAGAGACAATCAATTCTATTGATCCCAGCATCTTATCCAGCCCCAACAGAGTTTTCAATGCTGATGAGATGGGCTTTGACTTTGACACAAAAAGTAACAATGTTAAGGCTTGCGAGGGAAGTAAAAATGTTTACGAATTCCAAACCAGTAACAAAGCCCAGGTCACTGTGTTGGCTTGTTGTAATGCGGCTGGGCAGTACATCCCCCCTTTATTAATATATCCCTGCAAAGACACTCCCACACATAACTTACTTGAACACTTCCCAGAGGCACTCCTTCAATTGTCGGATAATGGATTGATCACATCTGCCTTTTTCTTCTCCTGGCTAAAACATATTTTTATTCCATCTACAAAGCAACTTCCCAAACCTATCCTACTGCTTGTGGATGATCACATCAGCCATACATCCTTTTTGGAAATCTCCCCCATCTGTTCCCAGAACAACATCATCCTGTACTGTCTCCTGCCTCATGCTAGTGACATTATACAGCCACTGAACCAGACATTTCTTAGCACTTTTAAACCAGCTTGGTCTGATGCTCTCAAGCAACATGTTGCAAACACTGGCAAAGGTGTTAAACTGGAATCTTTTGCTGGAGTCCTGAAGTCTGTATGGAACAAAGTGGCAACACCAGAGATAGCCTCAGACAGCTTCAGAGCAGCTGGGATTTTCCCTTTCAATCCAAGCAAGATAATAAGCAATGAAAATCTTTGGTTAAAACAAGCTTGTTCATCTGAAGCAACAGGGGATGGCACTCCAAAGTTACCTAAAGCAGCACAGGACCAGGATAGCATCTTAATAGTGCCTACATTGGTAGAAAAGGGGCAAATAGAAAAGAGCAGCCATGTAACAACCGCAACCTTACCCAGTGGGGAAGAGCTCAGACTTGCCTTAAAACGAAAATTGACAGAAAGAGATGAACTAGAAAAAAAGGGACTGGCTAAGACGTTAAGAGATAACGAAGAGAAAAGAGAAGAAAAGAGACATAGAAGACTTTTTAAAGAACTTAGAAAGATCGAGAAAAAGAAAAGGAAGAAAGAGCGAGAAAAAAAGGAAGTAGAAGGAGAACAATCCAACAAGGTCACACGTCAGTAACACTGATCCCATGGTTAATAGATAAATGAAGAGTGAAGCTGATGTTTAGGTGATGTGTCACCCATCGTAGACCTGCAAAATGTTTTATCTACATTATGTAACATAGTATGATAGCAACTTATTTACACTATCCATTCTATGTAGTAGCAAAACTCAGCTAAAATATTGTTTATGAAAAAATATGAATAAATATGAGTTTTATGTATATCTCAAGCTAAATGTTGTAGATAAAAATGAAAATATCTGTTGTATATAAATCTACACATTCTGTGTTCATGTCTTTTATTACTATATAGAGAATGAAATCAAAATGTCTCTTGTATGGGTCATAAATAATGTAAATATCTGATGTATATTAAAATAAATGTTTTGTTGTTTGTTTTCTTTGTTCTCTTTTTATTATTCAAAATTACAATTGAATTATCAAGCAGTTTATTAATTTATCAAATATAATTCTCCCTTAATATGTGTGCTCTTTGCTTGACACAAGTCTAGATGATAATAATAATAATAATCTTTATTTATCCATAAGGAAATTTGTCTTACAGTTTGTGCATTACACCAAACAAAACATGGTAACTAAAGAAAACCAAAATATACATTCACATCCGACTCACTCATAATGTACATGGGAATTGTTTATATAAATAAAGTTGCATTGTATTTAATGATTTGATTTCCAGGGGAACAAAAGAGTGTTTGTGTCTGTTTGTCTTTGCTATCGGTGTCTTGTATCTCTTTTGTGATGGTAAAATCCTGACCTTAAGGTGATTTTTTATTTCTAAAGTCCTTTTTTTTTTTACTTTCTTATGAATGTTTTTCTCAAACAGCGGCCCAAATGGGGTTAGTATTTTTGCCAATGACCTTACCAGAAGCATTTAGGATTTTTTTTTATATGTTCAGATTGCCATTCCAGGCAGTGATATTAAAACTTAAAGTGTTGCAGATGTGAGCCTGATGATAAAACACTAAAGCCTTTTTGCAAAAATTAAATGAGGACAGTTATCTCAGTAATCGTAATCTTTGCTGCCCTTTTTTGCTGATATAATCAGTATTTGTTGCAGAATTTTATTAATTGTCCAAGATAGTGCCAAGAATTTATGTGGTGCTATAAAGATGTGGATTGGATAGTACCAAGAATTTATGTGGTGCTATAAGGATGTGGATTGGATAGTACCAAGAATTTATGTGGTGCTATAAGGATGTGGATTGGATAGTACCTAGAATTTATGTGGTGCTATAAGGATGTGGATTGGATAGTACCAAGAATTTATGTGGTGCTATAAGGATGTGGATTGGATAGTACCAAGAATTTATGTGGTGCTGTAAGGATGTGGATTGGATAGTACCAAGAATTTATGTGGTGCTATAAGGATGTGAATTGGATAGTACCAAGATTTTATGTGGTGCTATAAGGATGTGGATTGAAAGCCTATCATAACCCAGGTGCTATGTCTAGATTGAAGTATTGTTAATTATTGCAAGTTTCATCAAAGTAGCCAGCTTTACTTTTTTTATAGAGATAAATTTAATTATTTTATATTCAAATTATACTATAGACAGTTTATTGCTGAGCACCAATTACAGAGAGTAGTCTTAGCTAATAGATCTAGCCCATTAATTATATATATGGCAATTATAAATTAAAGCAAAAAAAAAATTGTGTTGTCTTATTTGACTGCAAAAGGAATATATATGGAAACAAAAGGTAACCAAGACTACTCCATTTGAATGGCTGGTTATGCTGCACTCTGAAAGTTCATTGTAAGAATCTAGTGGTAGTGGGTTATGGTTATGGATAAAATGGCAATGGGTTAAGAAAGCGTGAACTGGCATCATGTTTGGAAAACAAATCTTAAAAGTGCATCATCTTTTCCCTTTAACCTAAATTTTTTTTTTTTTTACTCTGGTGTAAGAAAAACAAAATTTAAACTATGTATAACATTAACATCCAGATTTACAATTTCAGAGAATATAGTTTTTTTTTTATTAAATGTATTACAATTGACTGCTCATTGTTAATTTAAGGGTGGCTGTGTAGCTCTTAAGAGATGTGTGCTTTGTAAGTTGTTGCACTTGAGACGCTTTGATGGGTGTCTGGTTGAGATGTATGAGGTCTGGCTGTGAGCTTGATGGTGCTGGGTTCCAACCCACTATCCCCTGCCCTACTGCGAAACGTTTGGGCAAGTGTGGAATTATTTTTTAATTCTGAAGGTATGTCCAGAATATGTAAAATAAGGCTGACGCACGCTCAATTGACTGGACACAAATAGTTCGGATTGGAGTTCATATTGTATCGACAAGTAAACTCTGCACTCTATCCAGAAGAAATGAAGAAATTAATTGTAGATAAAATAAATGAGAAATGGACGAGCTCCCATCCAAATCACAAGAAAGATGATGCTTACTATAAGCTATCCCGACAAGACCAACGTCTAATCTTTCGACTCAGGACCGGACACAACAGAATGCGACAACACATGTTCCGGAAGCTCAAAATTGGAACCAGTGAAATCTGCCCATGTGGAGTATCACCAGAAAATGCCGACCACGTCCTCCAAAACTGCTCTCTCTACCAAGAGGCCCGTATAAGACATTGGCCCCAAATCACCCCAATAGAAAGAAAACTATATGGAGAGCTCCCTGATTTGGAAACCACTGCGCAGTTCATCTCATGTATTGGTTTAGTCATATGAACACTCCAACATAACAATGAGAACGATGAAGAAGAAGAAGTATCGACTGGAATAATTAATTCACTTGAACAAGCTGCTCAATATGAAATCAGTTTATCAGTCACTTAAATCGAAACTGGAGAGCTGACTAAAACTGCTTTACTAAGTTTTTTATTTTAATGAATGTATTCTTAACATATATGAACACCAATTAGAAAACACGATTTGTTTTTATAAATAAACAGCTATTTACACATTAATAGACCAGACTACACATTTCGCTTTTCTCCCTGCTATCTATATATTATATGTAATAATAATAATGCAAGACACATAGACTGCATGAGCAGATTTACAGAGAAGTGATATTTACATTTTTATTTAGGACAAGATAAATAGACATTCAAATACAGCTAATATTTTATCTACAACATTATAGCAGACTTTTGCTATTACATAATATTTCTTTGCATTTATAAGTTTCTATGATACTTTGATACAATCTAACAAGGAGTTTCTTTGTTGATTTATTCAATTAAAATTCACCTTCCACAAATATTCTTGACATTAGTCTAGATCTTAGGATAGGTGTTTACCTGATGCCCTTTGTTTATTTAGAGTGATAGTGCTAACATTACACTAGGGGCCCTGTCCTGGTCCAATGATAAATGATGGCAAGTTTGGTCAAATGGTTTTGATGAATCCACACCCAGGTCAGCTTTGGATGGCTGCTTGGTCGCGCGGTTTGCGCGCTGGACTGTCGTTCAGATTTATTGATGGTCCCGGGTTCAAACCCTGCCCGCTCCCATCCCCCGTCGTCATGCAGGAGGTTTGGACTAGGAAGTAATTATCTTCAACTCTGAAAGAACATCCGAAACATGTCAAACATTTAACAAGCTTTACTTTGTCTCTAGAGCTAATTGTAATAATTTCCTATTCAAATGTTAGTGTAGCCCCAATAACAGAGAGTATCCTCTAGCTGATAGATATAGGTAGAGAGCCCAGTAGTTATCTATTGTGCAATTTATGAATTATAGATGGAAACAATAAGGAAGCTAAGGCTAATCCGTTGGAATGGCTGTTAATACTGCCCCCTGATTGGAAGAAAGCTTGAACTGGCATTATGTCTTAGGAAAGGAAACTAAAATGTATAACATCCCTTCGCATACATTTGTTTGACTCCGATGTAAACAAATGAAAACTACCTAGATGTCCATGTTTAAAATTTCAGTTAGCTGAAGATGAATTTAGTTTTTTTTACTGCATTTACAATGAACTGCAAGATGTCACAACAAAGGTGGTTGTGTAGATCTTTAGAGAGTTTGCTGTGTACGTTGTTGCACTTGAGATGCCTGGAAGGCTGCCTGGTTGTGTGATATGATGTCTGTCAAGACTCATTTTCTCTCTAATATACGTATGTGTAATACTAAATGTACCCAAGTCCTGGGCAATACCATGACGACACATACAACGACAAAATAAGATTCAGAATGCCAATTCACAGACATATAACATGTTTAATCACATTATCTGCACTATAATACAGAATCAGTTCAGACATTTGAAATATCCAGTATCGATTAAAAATATACCAGCTTAATATTCCATAGACTGAATAGTGACAACACAGAAAAATAATTAGAGTCTACACTTAGACTATATCTATATCCAAAAGTCCAACTGTCCTGGACTAGGAACAAAACCACACTGCCTTATTATGAGTTACATTATCTTCAACAAAAACATTTCACCAAGTAAAAACAACCCAAAAACAATAACAGTTTTGAAGTCAACAACCTGAATTGCCCCCCCTTCTCCTCTACAGTAAACAGGAGACCCAGGCTGACCAGAACTCAGTCCTGACAGGAGTTTGCTGTGTAAGTTGTTGCACTTGAGATGCTTGGAAGGCTGCCTGGTTGTGTGATATGATGTCTGACATGTGATCTGGGTGGTCCAGGGTCTGCTCACCCCCATAGCCTGCCATCTTATTGGAGGGTTGGGCTAAAATATAATAATTTTCAATTCTGAATTTGCATAAACAAACACACATGCTCCAATGAGTAGACTCAAATAGTATGGGAATAGATAGGGATTGGATTGCATGTTATATCAAACTGAATACCATAATCAATCCACTTGAACAAGCAAGTGAATATAAAACAAAAAGCATTCCTAACTTTGATCAAAGCTGTATATCTGTATAAAATTGCTTGACTGACTATATTGTACTATATAGACCTATTTTTTAAAACTTATCTTCTTATCTTTTATCTTATCTTGAATGATACAGACGTTACTTCAAAAAAGAAGATGATTACGTCCTACAAATCATGCATTTAGTCATGCATATTAACCAATGACTTAAATTCTGCCAAGTTACTGGTTTTCCTGGCTAGCTCAGGCAACCCATTCCATGCTCTAATAGCACTAGGGAAGAAGGAGTATTTGTACAAATTTGTCCTAGCATATGGAACGAGAAATGTGCCTTTATCTTTGTGTCTTTCTGAGTATTTTATTAAATTTTGTTTTTGTATTTGAAGATTATGGTTCAGTGTTTTATGTATAATTGCTACTTTACTTTTGAGTCTTCTATCCTGAAGGCTTTCTAAATTTAGCAATTTTACTAAAGGTGTTACTCTAGTCAAGTGTGAATATTCGTTTGTTATGAATCTCACTGCTCTATTTTGTGTCTGTTCCAGTTTCTTAATGTTTTCTTGAGTTGAGGGGTCCCAAACGGAGGAGGCATATTCTATTATTGGCCTAACCAAGGTTAAATAACATTTTAGTTTAATGTTCTTATTTGATTGATAGAAATTTTCTTTTAATAAACCCTAATGCTTTGTTTGATTTTTTTATAGTTTCATCAATATGGGGGTTCCATGATGTTTTTCATGTATTATTACAACTAAGTATTTTGCGTTTTTAGTCTCTGTTACTGGTTTTACCATGAATAAGATAAGTGGAATTTGTTATAGTTTTTTTGTTACTCTTAATAACTGACATTTTTCTGGGTGGAAAGACATGCTTCCAATTTGATCACCAATTTCTGTAATTCATGTAATTCTCTTGGTAAAATTTATGTATCTTGTGTTGTTTTTATTGTTCTATATATTATGCAATCGTCTGCAAATAATCTGACTTTTGTTCCTGAGCTAATGCAATTTGGCAAATCATTTATGTGAACTTGATTCCTTGCACCCTTTTTCTTTCTGTGGCATTTTACGTCTCGAGAGACGATCTTTTCCCTTTGCAACTTCTTGTGTGACTAAAGAGGCCAATCCTTGATACACAGCTGCGATTGCAGGTTGGGCATATATAATCAACAGGCGCCGTTGCATTTTCACCCTTCTTTCTGCTTCTGTTGTGTATGACATCTGCAATCTGTGACCCTTTCTTTATGCTCTCTCTCCATGTGGATCTGTCCAGTGCCACCTCTTCCCAGTTGCCAGTGTCGATTTTGAAGAGCTTCATGTCGCGTTTGCATACATCCGTATAACGTAAAAGTGGGCGACCAGCGGCTCTCCTGCCTTCTATTATTCACTGCTTAACCCTTAAGGTGCTGAGCTGTGTTACATTTTTGACATAGCGATACAATGCTATTTTGTTTTAACTTGGGCGACTAAGTTCAAGTTGCCGATACAGTCAACAGGTATGTAAATTCTTTTTAAATTTCCTGCAGTAAAAAGCACCTTTGTCAATGCTTAGTACCATATTGTAGGCTATTTATGCATCTACTTAAAAGAATCTTAGTCTATGCTGTTTATTCTTGTAAAATAAATGGATGGTTTTCGTTGATTTTTTACTTTTTTTTTTCCTTTTCAATGAAGATGTTTTAAATTCATACAGGATTTTGGGAAACTTCATTCTTATGGTTATTATAAACATTTAGATGGCTGCTTGAGATCTAGATCTAGATAGAATATAAAGAAAATAGTAGATATAAAAATGTGATTGTTATCCTAGATTCAGATATGGATAATTGTTAAAAAAAAATATTTTTTTTAAACTCTAGATTATTCATCATCATATCAGACAAGAGCTATTAAGATCATTGCTTACCTGGAAATCTAAATTGATCTAAGACTACTATGTCTTCGAAGAAATCTGCTAAACGCATTGTTCGTGACCATGACCCTGAAATTTTGAAGGCTGCTATTGACGATGTCAAAATCAAGGGAATCTCAATGAGACGGGCAGCTAAATTATACAACATACCTATGACCACTCTGTATGACAAAGTGACAGGAAAGCAACCTCTTATTTATAATAGGACCCTATTAACTAAAGATGAAGAAAAAAAGCTAGCCATGTGGCTTTTAGAGTTGGTCAGATTTGGTTTCAGTAAAACCAGCTTAGAGATTCGTGAGACTGTACAGGCCATTGTTGCTGCGAGAAAAAATAATTCTGAAAATGAAGGGCAGATAGGGCTACCACACAGACAATGGTTGTATGGATTTATGAATAGGCATCCAGAACTACCACCAAGCATTGACACTCGAAGAAAAAAGGAAATTGTATCCCCTTCTGCCGTGGAATTATGGTTCAAGAAATTCCAAGAATCAATGGACTCTATTGATCCCACCATCTTTACAAGCCCCAACAGAATTTTCAATGCTGACGAGATGGCTTTTGAGTTTGACACTAAAAGTAAAAATGTTAAAACCTGCAAGGGAAGTAAACATGCTTACAAAATGACACCCAATACGCAAACCCAGGTCACTGTGTTGGCTTGTTGTAATGCAGTGGGGCAGTACATCCCCCCTTTATTAATATATCCCTGCAAAGACACTCCCACACATAACTTACTTGAAAACTTCCCAGAGGCACTCCTTCAATTGTCTGATAATGGATGGATCACATCTGCCTTTTTCTTCAACTGGTTAAAACATATCTTTATTCCATCAACAAACCACCTTCCCAAACCTATCCTACTTCTTGTAGATGCTCATACCAGCCATACATCCTTTTTGGAAATCTCCCCCATCTGTTCCCAGAACAACATCATCCTGTACTGCCTTTTACCTAATGCCAGTTGCATTATACAGCCACTGAACCAGACATTTCTAAGCTCTTTTAAATCAGCTTGGTACAAAGCTCTCAAGCAACACCTTGCAAACACTGACAAAGGTGTTAATCTCAAATCTTTTGCTGGAGTCCTGAAGTCTGTATGGAACAAAGTGACAACACCAGAGATAGCCTCAGACAGCTTCAAAGCAGCTGGGATTTTCCCTTTAAATCCAAGCAAAATAATCAAGTCTAAAAAGCTTTGGTTAAAACAAGCTTGTTCATCTGAAGCAACAGAGGATGACATTCTAAAATCCCCTTGTACATCCCAATTTCAAGGCCCATCTGACGGCTATGTTTCTTCTCTAGCACCAGATTCTACATCCCCGGACTCTTCCAAGTTATCTACAACTCTTGACCAACCTGAGTCCACTACATCCCCTGCTCCCTCCAAGTACACTGCCTCTCTTGACTCACCAGAGTCGTCCACACCACTAAAATTGGAAGACTCATGCGAGACCTCTGCATCCCTGGCTCTAGCTGAGACCTCAACATCTCACTTTGCCTCTAAATTATCTTTGGATGACTTTAACTCCTTAGTCTCACCTGATGCCATCACAACTGAAGCCTCATTGGAGAACCCTAGCTCTACCTCTATGACATATAGTGTTCAACAAGTAACTGCCCTGAAAGAACATTCTTATTTTATTTGTAATGAACTGCCAGAGTCCTCTTCATCCAGCTCACCATCAAAAGCCCCAGCCTCTGCTTCCTACCCAATACTGACTTCGTTAATTCTACCCAAGACCTCGGAGAGCTCTACAGTCTCACAGAGCTGTATCCCTACCTCTCTAGCTGAAACCTCAACATCTCACTCAGCCTCTACACATATATTCTCCCTCGATGATGTATTCTCACTCAATGGCTCTACGTCCTTAGTCTCACTTGAGACCTCCACAAGCCAAGGCTTATCGGAGAACCCTATTTTATCCTCTCCATCCTATGATGATCAACAGATAACTGCACTGAAAGAACATTCTTTGTTTATGTGCAAAGAGATGACAGAAGGTGAGCTGTCAATTTTTTTTGCTAGACTCACCAATCCCCAAACCCAGATCCTCTTTGATCCCCACAATGAAAAGAAATTTCAGCGCTTTAAAGCCTTAACTCGCTTCATTGCACAAGCTTTTAAAACTCCAGTAGATCCATCCCCTAAAACCTCACAAGCTCATGATAACATTTTCATCCTGCCGACACTGAATGAGAAGGGGAAAATGGAAAACGGAAGCCATACCCTAGCCAGCCCAGTGAAAGGAAAAGAGTTCAGACTTTCCTTATTAAAGAGAAAATCATCAGTGGAAGAAGACATAGAAAGAAAAGAGGCTGGCTATAAAGGGAAGTGGAAAGAAACAGAGAAGAGAAGAAAAAAGAACACAGAAGACTGAGCAAAGAACTTTCAGAGATAGAGAGAACGGGAAGGAAGGAAAAGCAAGCAAGAGAGAAAGCTGAACTAGAACAAATTAAAGATCACCAGATTGAGACAAGTGTCAAAGATACAGGGACATTAGTTCAGAGAGAGGTGGAGACTGAAGTGTCTGTTTCGAGAGTGCATTGGACAAATTGGACTTGATTACTGTGACAGTTGCTTAGAGCTTGTAACATAGAAACACAATGCAAAATATGTACTAGCAGTCACTACATTGTTGTTGTTGTTTTTTACATGTAAATAATTATTAGTTGTATTTAAATCTTGAGTTGCCGTATCTTTTGTAAACAATAATATAAGTTGCATATAAATCAGCACATTATGTGTACATTACTTTTTCTGTTGTGTATTTATTAAAAAAAATTTTTAATCTTTGCAAAAAAGGGCAGCAAAGATTACGATTACTGAGAAAACTGTCCTCGTTTAATTTTAGCAAAAAGCCCTTGGCTATGTTTTATCACGCTCACATCTGCAATATTTTAAGTTTTAATATCACTGCCTGGTATGGCAATCAGAACATTAAAAATCAAAATAAACTTCAAAGAATCCTAAATGCTGCTGGTAAAGTCATTGGCAAAAAAAAACAACCCATTTGGGCAGCTGTTTAAGACAAACATCAAATAAAAAAAAAGATTCTAGAAATAAAAAATCACCCTTTGGGTCAGGATTTTTTTTTTATCATCACAAAAGAGATACGAGACACCGATAGCAAAGACAAACAGACACAAAAACTCTTTTGTTCCCCTGGAAATCAAATTATTAAATAGAAACTATCTGATATAGCCTTTTTCACCTGTAAATTATGAGTGAGTCTGGTGTGAATGTACATTTTTTTTTAAAATTATGTTTTGTTTGCTGTATTGCACAAATTGTAAGAAAATGTCCTTAAGGACAATAAAGATTATTATTATTTTTATAGTTCATAAATGTACAAAGATCTGCTGCACCCTTAAGTAGAGAAAAAAAAGGTTAAGGTTCAATTTTCTTTTGGACTGGTATTCTCTTTCTTTGATTCCCATAAAAAATACACTCTAATTACAAGGCAGTCTCTTCTGTTGATTTAGTTTATTAAAATAACTTTATTCAGAAATAGCTTGGAAAAAGGCATATTTAGTTAGGTCAATATTAAATATGCATTCTCTGTTTAGGATCCATCAACTCAAGAAACCTAAAAGAAACTAGTGTAAATGCAAAAAGAGCAGTAAGTTATATAACAAAATCATACTCACATTTGATTAGAGTAAAATCACTAAATTTAGAAAACACTCCGGGACATAAGAATAAAAAGTAAAGTAGCAATAATACATAAAACACAGAGCCATAACTTACTCATAGGAAAATAAAACCTATTGAAATACTTAGTAAGACATAAAGATATAGACACATTTCTTATTCCATGTGCCAGAACAAATTTGTACAAGTTCTACTTCATCACTAGCGCTATTAGAGAATGAAATGGGTTGCCTGAATCAGCCAGGAAAATCAATGACTTGGCAGATTCTAAGTCACCGATTAACATGCATGACTAGATTGACACATGAAATGCGTTGGATGTTATTTTCTTTTAAAGTAGGATTGTAATCTATTGGAAGAAGGAATTTACCTTATACAAATAAGTCATTGAAAACAATTTGCAATGGTAGGCTACTTAAAACATTAGTCTGAGTTATTACAAAGATCATGATAATTGAACTTGTAATGATTAATATAATCTTATCTTATATAATACAGATGTTACTTCAAATAAGAAGATGATTATGTCCTACACAATGGTAGGCTACTTAAAACATTAGTCTGAGTGCTTATAAAGATCATGATAATTGAACTTGTAATGATTAATATAATCTTATCTTATATAATACAGATGTTACTTCAAATAAGAAGATGATTATGTCCTACGCATCATGCATTTAGTCATGCATATTAACCAATGACTTAAATTCTGCCAAGTCACTGGTTTTCCTGGCTAGCTCAGGCAACCCATTCCATGCTCTAATAGCACTAGGGAAGGAGTATTTGTACAAATTTGTCCAAGCATATGGGATGAGGAATGTGCCTTTATTTTTGTGTCTTTCTGAATATTTTATTAAATTTTGTTTTTGTATTTAAAGATTATGGTTAAGTGTTTTATGTATAATTGCTACTTTACTTATAAGTCTTCTATTCTGAAGGCTTTCTAAATTTAGTGATTTAACTAAAGGTGTTACTCTAGTCAAGTGTGAATATTCGTTTGTTATGAATCTCACTGCTCTATTTTGTGTCTGTTCCAGTTTCTTAATGTTTTCTCGAGTTGGGGGGTCCCAAACAGAGGATGCATATTCTATTATTGGCCTAACCAAGGTTAAATAACATATTAGTTTTATGTTCTTATTTGATTTATAGAAATTTCTTTTAATAAACCCTAATGCTTTGTTTGATTTTTTGATAGTTTCGTCAATATGGGTTAGGGCAGTTTTTCATTTATTATAACACCTAGGTATTTTGCCTTTTTTAGTTTGTGTTACTGGTTTACCATGAATATGATAAGTGGAATTTGTTTGTTTTAGTTTTTTTGTTACTCTTGATAACTGACATTTTTCTGGGTGGAATGACATGCTCCAATTTGATTCCCATTTCTGTAATTCATGTAATTCTCTTTGTAAAATATCTGTGTCTTGTGTTGTTTTTATTGTTCTATATATTATGCAATCATCTGCGAATAATCTGACTTTTGTTCCTGAACTAATGCAATTTGGTAAATCGTTTATGTAAATTAAAAATAGTAGTGGACCTAAGACTGTTCCTTGAGGTATGCCTGAGTTTACTGTTATTGGTGTTGATTTAGAGCCATTTATTATTACAGTTTGTTCTCTCCCTATCAGAAAATCTTTAATCCACTGATGCAATGGACCATCAATGCCAAAATATTTTAATTTTTTTTAAGCAAGCTATGGTGGTGACTTTTATCAAAAGGTTTTAAAAAATCTAGTAAGATAGCATCTACTTGCTCACTGTTATCTAAACCTTTTAAAAATCATCAATTAGTCCTATTAGTTGTGTTTCACATGATCTATATTTCCTAAAGTCATGTTGGTATGAAGTAAGGACATTATGTTTGTCTAAGTGGTTTATGATGTTGCTACATATTATGTGTTCTAGGATTTTACATGTGATGCTGGTCTGTAATTTCCTGGGTCTGATTTTCCTCCTTTTTTAAATAGAGGGGTGACATTAGCTTCTTTCCAGTCCCTTGGTACTCTGCCCTGGTTAAGAGATGCCTGAAAGAGTATTTTGAACACTGGTGCTAGCTCATTGCTTAGTTCTTTTGAGTAATTTAGCTGGAATACCATCAGGTCCAGATGCTTTAGTAGGTTTGATGTTGGCTAATAGTTTTTGGATTCCCTTTTCTTGTACTTCTATATCTCCTATGTTGTCTACTTGGTTCAAATTAAGTATGCATGCCAAGTCTCATAAATATTGGTCCAGGCCAGCTTTAAAGTTTCTATAGAGATAGTTTTCATTCTGAAGAGTTGAAAATGAATTTAGTTTCAGTTACTGCATTACAATTGAATGCAAGATGTCTCTACATAGGTGTCTGTGTAGCAGTTTTAAGAAGTGTACTTTGTAAGCTGTTGCACTTCTTGGAAGGCTGCCTGGTTGTGTGGTATGAGATCTGGCTGTGATCTCAAAGGTCCTGTGTTCCAAACCTCTCCGCCATCATCAGGATGGTTGGGCTAATAATTTTTTATTCTGAAGGAAAATTTAAAACATTTGAAACAAAACTAAACACACATGTGCTTCAAGGGGTAGACACAATTAGTATAGGGATAGTATTCATGATTATATCTATTCATATGCTAGGACAACATTTCTACAAATACTCCTTCTTCCCTAGTGCTATTAGAGCATGGAAAGGGTTGCCTGAGCCAGGCAGGAAAACCGACTTGGCAGAATTTAAGTCATTGGTTGACGTGCATGACTAGATGCATGACGTTTAGGACTGTAACACAACTGCTGGTGGGTTTCATGAGTGTGTAGTTATATTGTATTAATAGACATGTTCAAATCTCTCTTGGTGTTTCTTACTTCCGCTAGAGCAAATGTCTCTCAGAGCTTGTTACAAACACACTGCACTAAATACATTGAATGAAGCCATTTGAAGGCAGACAATACCTTTATTGAGTAAACATAATTTGGCTAATCCAGCCCCAAAGGCATAAATATCGTAATCATAAAATATAGTTAAATCACGACTCCAAGTCAGAATAAACTCGTTGTTTCTACAACATGCAAACTAGCATATGCTGTGCGTCCTTACTCTACGAGGACCAAAAAAACTATTGTTCATTTTCTTTTGCGTCTTGACCTATTTATTCACTTTTTTTTTAGCTCTGTTCAATCTTAATGTGAAGAAATGTTGATTTCAACATTTTTTTTTTTTTGGAAATTATAGTTTAACATTATAAACATGTGTCTGTACCTAGACTATGTGAAACAGATGACTTAATTGCCAAACTCAATCAATCAAGATAAAAATGTCAATAAACAATATGGGTGAATGATATTTTACAATAGAATTTTGTCAAATATTTAGAAAGTTTTACATAATAGTCAATCATGTTGTTGGGTTTTTTTTTAAAACTACATCTTGGTACATTTATCACAATACCGATACAATGCTATTTCGTTTTAACTTGGGCGACTAAGTTCAACTTGCAGATAAAGTCAACAGGTATGTACATTCTTTTTAACTTCCTGGAGAAAAAAATCACTTACTATATTTTAGCCCGTTTTTATGCGACTAGTAAAGAAGCCTTTATTCTTCTTAGTCTATGCTGTTTATTTATTTAAAATAAATGGAAGATTATTCACTGACTTTTAAAACTTTCAACTTAAATAAAATGTTTTAAAACCAGCCACAATATTTTGAGAGTCCATTCATATACCGTATATAAAGCTTGTAGAGATCTGGATCTAGATAGATGATTATAAAGAAATTTAGATTTAAAAATATAGAAGCAATCTAAGAGATGTAGACCTAGATTTAAGATACTTTTTTTTTTTTTCTATCTCTAGATCCTCCATCGTCATATCAGACAAGAGGCGTTAAAATTTCTCAGAATTCTAAATTGATGTTAGTCTACCATGGCTCCAAAGAAACGTGTTTATGACCATGATACTGACGTTTTGAAGGCTGCTATAGACAAGGTCAAAGTCAACGGAATGTCCTATAGAAAGGCAGCCGAATTACACAACATACCTATGGCCACCCTGTATGACAAGGCAACAGGAAAGCATCCTGTTGTTTTTTGTAGGTCCCTATTGACTAAAACGGAGGAAAAAGGGCTGGCCAAGTGGCTTTTAGAGTTGTTCAGATTTGGCTTCACTAAAAACAGCATGGAGATTCGTGAGACTGCACAGGCCATTATTGTTGCAAGAGATAATAATTCTGAAAGTGAAGGCCAGACAGTGATTCCAAACAGATCTGAAAGTGAAGGCCAGACAGTGCTACCAAATAGATCTGAAAGTGATAGCCAAACAGAGCTACCAAACAGATCTGAAAGTGAAGGCCAGACAGTGCTACCAAATAGATCTGAAAGTGATGGCCAAACAGTGCTACCAAACAGATCTGAAAGTAAAGGGAAGGTAGAGCTACCAAACAGACAATGGTTGAGTTCATTTTGGGCTAGGCATCCAGAACTGCCCCCTAACACAGACCTTCGAAGAAAAATTGACCTTATTACACCTTGTGCAGTTGACTTGTGGTTCCAGAAATTCCACAAAGCAATCGATGCTATTGATCCCAGCATCTTGTCCAGCCCCAACAGAATTTTCAATGCTGATGAGATGGGCTTTCAGTTTGACACAAAAAGTAAAACTGTCAAGACTTGTAAAGGAAGTAAAAATTCTTACAAAATCACTTCTGATAACAGTACCCAGGTCACTGTGTTAGCTTGTTGTAATGCTGCGGGGCAGTACATCCCCCCTTTATTAATATATCCATGCAAAGAAACTCCAACACATAACTTAATTGAGAACTTCCCAGAGGCACTCCTTCAATTGTCAGATAATGGATGGAACACATCTGCCTTTTTCTTCTCCTGGCTAAAACATATTTTTATTCCATCAACAAACCACCTTCCCAAACCTATCATACTTCTTGTTGATGCACATACCAGCCATACTTCCTTTTTGGAAATCTCCCCCATCTGTTCCCAGAACAAGATCATCCTGTACTGTCTCCTGCCTCATGCTAGCGACATTATACAGCCACTGAACCAGGCATTTCTTAGCACTTTTAAACCAGCTTGGTCTGATGCTCTCAAGCAACATGTTGCAAACACTGGCAAAGGTGTTAAACTGGAATCTTTTGCTGGAGTCCTGAAGTCTGTATGGAACAAAGTGGCTACACCAGAGATAGCCTCAGACAGCTTCGAAGCAGCTGGGATTTTCCCTTTAAATCCAAGCAAGATAAGCTCTAAAATTCCATGGTTAAAAAAAGATTCTTCAAAAGTTTCAAAATCCAACTGTACCTCCCTATTACAAGTCCCACCTGAAGGCTTCATTTCCTCTGTTGCACTTGAGTCTACATCTCCTGTCCTATCCAAGTCTTCTGCGTCACCTGAATCCACTACATCCCCTGTCCCACCAAGGTCCCCTACATCATGCTTACCATTAAAATTGGAAGACTCTAGTGAGACCTCTTCATCCTTAGCTCTAGCTGAGACCTCAACATCTCACTCAGCCTCTATATACATAGTATCTCTCGATGACTCTACATCCTTAGTCTCACCTGAGGCCTCCACATGCCAAGGTTCATCGGAGAACCCTATCGCAGCCCCTACGACATACAATGACCAACAAATAACTGCACTGAAAGAGCATTCTTTTTTTATTTGTAATGAGATGTCAGGAGGTGAACTGTCCATGTTTTTTTCTAGACTCGCCAATCCCCAAACCCAGATACTCTTTGATCCCCTCCATGAGAAGAAATTTCAACAATTTGAAGCCTTGACTCGCTTCATGGTACAAACCTTTAAAGCCCCAGAAGATCTATCACCTAAAACCCCACAGAGGCCTGATAACATTGTTATGGTGCCCACATTGAAAGAAAAGGAACAAGGAAAAAGAGGGTGCCCTGTGGCGACCACAAACTTACCCGGCAGAGTCAGCGGCGAAGAGCTCAAAGACGCCCTGAAACGAAAATTGTCAGAGAAAGTGAACAGGTTAAGAGAAAAGAAACAAAGAAGAGAAGAAAAAGAACAGAGGAGACTGTTTAAAGAACTTTTAAGGATAGAGAAAAAGAAAAGGAAGGAAAAGCGAGCACGAAAGAGAGCTGAACAAGAACAATTAAAGATCGCCACATTGTCACACGTCCTAGATGGTAGCACTGATCCAATAGTTAAGAGAGATAGTGAATTTGAAATGGTAGTTTTTGAGGAAGCAATTGACAATTTGGACCTGATTAACGTGACAGTTGCATAGAGCATGACATAGAAACTTCATTTACTTGGAAACACAATGCAGAACATATACTGGCAATCACTACTTGTATGTTGTAAATAGAAATGTAAATAAAAATTAGTATATAAAAATTAGTATAGAAATCTTTAGTTCTCTTTTGTAAATACGAATGGAAATATCAATCCCTTGAATATAAATCAGCACCTTCTGTTATCAGTTTTTTTCTAATCTGTTGTATATTTATAAAGAAATATAAATGACTTTTGTATGGGTTATAAATGTATAATGATCTTTATATAAAAACAAAGTGAGACATTGTTGGCATTCTATCAAGAAAAGAGTAAAATTTGATGTTTTCTTGATGATGGAAACACTAAGTTAAATATGACAACCTCATTTGAATGTCTGCTCCTGTGTAGCAGAAAGTTGATTGGAGCAAATATCTTAGGCCTTTGGAAACAGGGGTCTCTATCAAGTGGCGGTAGTTCAGTGATGATAAGGCAAATCTGGTTAAGAAAACTTTGACTTTCGGTCGTAGGGGTGCTGTGAGAGTTTGCTTAACCAAATCCCCCCCCCCCCCCACCACTTTTCACAGTCAGCAGCTTATTTTAGGTGAATATATAGAGATAGGCCAGTCATTCTCCCATCAAGTTGATACTTTAAACAATTATTTATTGTAGCTAACAAACAATGCTCAATTAGTAAATTAATTCTTGGTAATTAATTATTTCGTTTGATATTAAATAAGGGAAATAGCTTTTACATTATTGGTAGATATAGTTTAAAGGACGGAGTTCTTCCACTTTAAATAAGCGTTGTTGGTTTTTTTTTTAAAGTGATTTTTTTTTTTTATTTTGCTTGTTTTGTATTTTATGTTGTACAGCCCTCTCTCTCCACTGTACCTTGAAGGATGACTTGATAGTGAGACATTACTGTTTCCCTAATTTTTATGTTAGCTAGAAACAAAACAATATGTACAGCATCCTGGTTTTAAAATATAGTTGTGAATTGATTTTTGGTTCAATCACTGCATTAAACTTAAAGGGTTGAGTTCAACTTTTTTTTTCTTTTAGCTGCTTGTAAAACACACAGATTGATTGAACTTATGTGGTATATAAATTCGTATAATATATATATAAATTAGATGCATCGGTATATAAATCTCAATTTAATTTTTGCAAATAAAAATGGAAATATCTGTAGTATGTAAATTACCGGTACCATATTTGTATTTTATTTTGTTGTAAATTTATAAAGGAATGCATTAAATCTTTTGTATGAGTTGTAAAAGTATACATATCTGCTTTATATTAATGTGTAAATAAAACATGCATTCAAATATTTTTGTGTGTTATTATTTTTTACATAGCTTATATCAACTCACTCTGTCTGTCTGAATGGCCGAAATCTCAAATCAAGTTGATATTTCACACAATTACTTCTTTTACCACAAGAATCAATAAAAAAAAATTAGTTAATTTAACTATTGGTAATAAATTACTTTGTATGGTATCTCAAACAAGGAAATAAATAGTACTTGATTGAAGTGGTGGAATAAGCTGAAATAGTTACTTGTATATTAGGCTGCCATCCAAGGCTTAGAAAACACAAACGTGACAGAAACAATAGATAACTATACAATCTTCAGGGACACTTTGCTAGCTGAGTTGTTACCGCGTTGGCTGAGAAGGCTTTGGCCCACAAGTTAGAATTCAGGTCGTTCCCTTTTTTTAAAATACTTTTACAACATGATCACCCAGATACCCAGTTCTTTCTCTCACTTTCAAACTGGTCCAGACAAGTGATAGAATCATAGCGTATTCAGAGAGCTAAAAGCATGAAATTGGGCTAAGCAAAAACAAATTGGAACCGGTAAAAAAATATTTCTAATTGCACAAATTATTATTGTTAGTCTAAATCTATTACAAATTGAATTACATGACTGATCCAAACTAATTAACTCTTTCTCTCCTAATTGACGATACCAGCGTTGATTCCACCAGAATGTGGTAAATAATTACGGAGAGAAAGAGTTAATACACATTTATATAAGCTTTGTTTTTTAAAAAGTATTTTTTGAATTTTGCTTGTTTTTAAATGTTATGTCTTCCACGACCAATCACGTATCAAGCTTAAATTTTGCACAATCATTTCTTGTACCCGGTACCTGACAAAACAAGAATCAATTTTTAAAATTAACCTATTAATTAATTATTGGTAATTAATTATTTTCTTTTGTGTCAAACAAGGGAAAGAAATATTACTTGACAGACGTGACAGTAAAAGTTGCATTAGTCCTCTTTATACTTTTGTGTTGAGAATCAGCTCATCTCTTAAAGGTTTGAGACTAGAAATAGCCATGAAACCTATTTTCATAAGCACTTAGCTGTTTAGATCCATTACAAATTTAATGACATTACTGACCCAAACTGATTGATACATTTAATGTAAGCTTTGTTTTAAAAAAAAAATTATTTGTTTATATTTGTTAATAACCTAATTATTTAATTCCACACTGGCTCTTAGCACCTCCTCCACTAAAGAGTTGGTTGTGAAGTACTGCACTCCTCCTTCCAATTTGTGGCCAAGCAAATACCATATAAGCTCTCTTTTCCATTTAGTACAGTCTGAAGTGCAAACTTAAGGAGGAAAAAGAACTCCACATGATTTAAATATTGATTCCATAATAAAAAAAAAAACAACAATTTTAACAAGAAATTACATGAACTTAGGTGCCTCACAGAGTAGCAGTAAAGAAATTAGTATGAAATGTTGATTACCCAATACCTAATTGCACTCAATGAAACATTATTAGCACATGCACATGCTAAACCACTTAGATAAGCATAATATCCGTAATGCAAACCCTGAGCCAATATCATCAAATAGAAAAGCAAAACCTAATAAAATACTCAGACACAATGATAAAGACAGATTTCGTATTTCTTATGCTAGGACAAATTTCTACAAGTGCTCTTCCCTCTTGCTATTATTGCATATTATAAGGTACAAGTACACCATAGGAATGATGAAAAATGTCAAAGTAGATTTTTTTTTATACATTAACCATTTCTCTGTAGTTTAAAATTTATTAATTTCATGCAAATAACTCAACATAAGAACTTCAATATATTTTTACACGTTGGTCGGTGTGTATTGTTTACCTTAGTAACCCTTACTAAGAAAAAAAACGAAAAATTAAACTAAAATTGCGATACGGTAGCTTGTAGAATCATATATAATGTATAAATCATGCATAATAATAATGATAAGACTTGTCTTCAAGTCCGAAGATTATTGAGGAATGCAGTATTTCCCGTGGCTGCGCAGCCCCAGGGCAAGCATAACCATTGTGATTGTCATTGTCCGCAGGTGGTCGATTTAGATTTTTTTAGATCTGCGTTTGTCCTCGGCAGCAGATTTTCTTTTGGTCTCTAATGTGTATACCGCGGCCTTAGTGAGTGACCTCCAGCTGTGTGATACGGTATATTGTGTAGGTAAACCATGGAACAACCATTCAAATAATCATTGCAAAGAGACGCTACTCTTAAAATATTGGCGAGTTTTGGTGGTTTACGTTAGTGACCTGGAATCTGAGTATAGATCTAGCTCTAGCTCTAGAGACTAGAATCTAGATCTAGATCTAATATTTTTTTCGGTGCCAATGGTGTGTTTGGAAATTTAGCATCATTATATCGGAATTTTTCATTTGTTTTAAATGATAAAGCAGATACATCTAGATATAGATCTAGAAAGAAAAGAAAGCTTTATAAGACGATATAATGATATACTTGAGATAGCCTAAGCCAGGCTTAAGGCTAAGCGGCTAAGAGTAGCTCTGACTGAGTAAGACTAGAAATACTAGATCTAGAATAAGTTTTGAAAATAATGTTAGCGCCTAGCCTCTAGGTTAGAATGAGTAGATATACAATAATATTACTGTGATATGATGTAACGATCTAGATCTAGATGAAAATTCTCAGGTGTTACCTAATATCCATAATGACAATAAATTACAATGAATGGGTTTTTCTTCAGAGAATATAAGGGGCAAAAAATCCAAATAGACCAAGAATGTGTTGTAGACCTAGATCTAGTATAGTAATCTAGTTAATTATTTAGCCACTAAGCAGTTGTCCGAAGGGATATATTATACAATAGGTCTATATATATAGAGAGAGAGAGAGAGAGAGATCTAACTCTTTGATCAGTTATTATAAAAAATCAATTTTTGACTAACTTCACAGAAAAAAATAATGAAACTTTAAAAAAAATATTTTTTTATAATAGAGTAAGACCTTATAATAGAGGATAAGCTTTATGTTTCAAGTCATAAATAAGCCTACAAAGCTCAAAAGCATTGATTGGTTAAGACATTTGGAACTAGCATTATGTTTGTGAAAACGTTAGAAGCATCACTGTTTCCCTAACCTAAATTATTTTATGTACCGTACCTTTAATGTTTCAAACAAATAAAGAGCATCCAGGTTTTAAATATCAAAGAGTTGAAAATTTGAGCTTAGTTACAATTACTGGATTACAGTTGACTGCAAGATGTCACTATGAGACCGGCTGTTGTTACCTTTGAGATGATTGTAGCACATTTGCTTGAATGAGTAGACACCAGTGGTAGTTCTAGATTTAATTATGGTTTCATATATTTTATTATTCTGGATAATTAATCAGCTGGAACTAGCCATTGAATATGATACAAAGCACATTGCTTCGATCCTAACTGAGGAAAACTGCATGATTGACTATATTCTCCCATGTTCAACCACTGATTTATTTTTAGTGCAAATAGATATTTAGGAATGTGCTTTTGTTTTACATCAAGTTGGGCTGTTTGTATTATGACCTCTTACTTTGCATAAGTAGCTCTGACCAGAGGCAGACTGGGTGTCAAAATCGGCCCAGGCATTTCTTTGTAATCCTGCCCATAAATTGTATATCATAATGATATAAGATAAGATAATATAGATCAACCGCCTTAACTCCCCCCCCCCCCCCCCCCAAACCAATGTCAGGTAACCATTAGAGCTAGGTGGATCCCGAAATTAAAAATCACAGTATCACCAGGATTCGGAAGCCTAGCGCTTTACCACTCACCATCGCGTGTCTTGTCTAAGGATGTAGGCTATTATATTGTTTCGGAAAAATGTGTTAGATTAAATTAGTACTATAATGTAAAAGATTTTTTAACACGACGCTCATAAGTCACTTTTATAAGATACTATTATAGAACCTCAATTTAATACGTATCATATTAGTCATAATGACATCCTTGAGGTGGCCCTACCGGCCCGATTGGGTACCGGCACACCGGGCATTTACCCGAACGCCCATATAGCCAGTCCGCCCCTGGCTCTGACCAGTCTGATTCTTGAGATGTATAAGTGTAGGCACATTTATTTTCTAGGAACAATTGTTTTTCTTATTAAAAAAAAATGTCTGTAAGTGTGCGGCAGATGTAACATCTTATACCTGAACTAAATAGAAATAAGGAGAAATTATCAATATTTAGTTTTACATGTGCCTGATGTTCCTTAGATTTAAAGATTATACATCCTAGCGCAGACCTTGGGCATGACAGGTGGGTATGGCAGCTGGCAGAACCATCGAGACAACAGTCCTGCGCACTTAACACAAGACCAGGCAGCCTTCATAATTAATATTTTACACTAGCTATTTCTTAAAGATTTAAGAAAATTTCACAGTATCATTATCCACACATCTATGTTTAATTTTTAACTGCTAAACTTCTAAATTTGTACCGGATACTATACATCAACTTTACTTTTTACATTACCGATATAACATTATTTCGTTTATTTTTATTGGCTGACTATGTTCAACTTGCGGATAAAGTCGACAGGTATGTAAATTTTTTTCTGCTAGACAAGAAGTCATCCAAGTCACAAGCTAGCTAGTATATTTACCTTGTTTATGAAATTGTGTCAAATTCTTTTCAATCTATACTGTTCATTCATATCAAATACAATGGGTGGGTTAGGTTTTTTTTAACCTGATTTTGTAATAATATTTTTTCAATAAATTAAAATGCTTCAAGAGATCTAGATCTAGATAGAATAAAAAGAAAAATAGTTTGTATCCACATTGTAGATATGATCCAGAGATATAGACCTAGACTTGATTTAGATCTAGAAGCAGACTATTAAATTTTGTTTTTGTTTTGTTTTAACTCTAGATTTTTCATCCTATCAAAGTAGAACACTTAAGATCATCACAACCAAACAGAATTTTTAATTGGTCTACGATGTCCTCAAAGAAATCAGCTAGGGGCATTCGTCATCATCATGACATTGAACTTTTAAAAACTGCTATAAATGCTATCAGAACCAAAGAAATGTCACTTAGAAAGGCATCAAAGTATTACAATATTCCGCTGACCACGCTGCATAATAAACTGCAGGGGACGAATCCCTTAATTTCTAAAAAATCCCTTCTAACTATGGATGAAGAGAACAATCTGGCTAAATGGCTTATGGAGCTATCTAATTGTGGATTTGGAAAAAGCAATAATGAGGTTCGGGAGACTGCACGGGCCATCATTGCTGCTCGTAGCAATAATTCTGAAACTCAGGAACAGATCGAGCTACCAACCAGACAATGGTTGCATAGATTTTACAACAGGCATCCAGAAGTGCCTTCAAAAACCCCAAAGTACCTTCGAAAAGAAAGGGTCACTGTTTCACCTACTGTGGTAGAATTATGGTTCAAGAAATTCCAAGAATATATTTGTTCTATTGATATCACCATTTTTTCCAACCCCAACAGAATATTCAGTGCCGACGAGATGGGCTTTGTCTTCAACACAGACAGTTGCATCGTTGAGGCATGCAAGGGAAGTAAATGTACTTACAAAATCAAATCTGATACCCAAACCCAGGTTACTGTACTAGCTTGTTGTAATGCAGTGGGGCAGTACATCCCCCCTTTATTAATATATCCCTACGAAGAAACTCCAACACATAACTTACTTGAAAACTTCCCAGAAGCTGTCCTTCAATTGTCTGATAATGGATTGATCACATCTGCCTTTTTCTTCAACTGGCTAAAACATATTTTTATTCCATCAACAAACCACCTTCCCAAACCTATCCTACTGCTTGTTGATGCTCATACCAGCCATACTTCCTTTTTGGAAATCTCCCCCATCTGTTCCCAGAACAACATCATCCTGTACTGTCTCCAGCCTCATGCCAGCAACATAATACAACCGCTGAACCAGACATTTCTTGACACTTTAAAATCAACTTGGTCTGATGCTCTCAGGCAACATGTTGCAAACACTGGCAAAGGTGTTAACCTGGAATCTTTTGCTGGAGTCCTGAAGCCTGTATGGAACAAAGTGGCAACACCAGAGATAGCCGCAGACAGCTTCAAAGCAGCTGGGATTTTCCCTTTAAATCCAAGCAAGATATTTAACTCGGACAAACCAGTACTAGTATTAAGAGAAGCTTGTTCGTCTGAGAGACAAGAGGATGACATTCAAAAATCACTTTGTTCCTCCGCATCTGAAGCACCGTCAGATAGCTCATCAGCCTCAGTACAAGTTCCACCTGAATCATGTACAGCTCTTGTCTCATATGAGTCATTTAAATCTGTTCCATCCAATTCTTCTGCACACTTTGTCCCGCCAGAGTCATTTGCATCTAGCTCACCATTTGATTCCCCCGTCCCCAGTAAGGCCTCTGCATCCTACTTTATATTGACATCTTCAGTTGAACCCCAGACCTCAGCCCTATTGTCATCTAAGAGCTCTACATCCTTACCTGAGGTCTCCACATCCTTAGTCTCACCTGAAGAGAAACATATCTCCCAGAAAAAGAAATATAGTCTTCAACAAATAACTGCACTGAAAGAGCATTCTTATTTTATTTTTGAGGAGATGACAAAAACAGAGCTGTCCATGTTTTTTTCTAGACTTACCAATCCTGAAAATCAGATCTTCTCTGATTCCCTTCGCGAAGAGAAATTTCAACAGTTTGAAGCTTTAACTCTTGCTGTTGAACAAGCTTTTAATCCAGAAGATCCATCATCTGAAGCCCCACAGAACCAGGAAAACATTTACAAAGTGCCCACATTGAAAGAAAAGGGGCAAGGAGAAAGCACGAGCCCAACCCATACCTTACCCAGCAGAGTCAATGGTGAAGCGTTTAGACAGACCTCAAAACGTAAATTGTCAGAAAAAGGTGAAATGAAAAAAAAACAACTGACTAACAAGAAAAGAAACAGAAAATAGAAGAAAAAGAACCCAGAAGAATGTTTTAAAAACTTAGAAAGATAGAGAAAAAGAAGAACAGAAAGCAAGAAAAAAAATTAAATGAGAACAATTAAAGAGGGCGACTTTGCTACAAAACAGGAACATGAGAAAGAGATTGACAGAGAGTTCATCACATGACGTTGATTTCATTCAAGTCATTTAAGTGTCTAACATATGACTTATAAGACAATGTTGCACATCAATGGCATGCTTTCTGTTGTATATAAAAATGGAAATATCCACTGTATATAAATTATATGTTATCTTTTTGAGTAAAAATGACTGTTATTTTCTGTTAACAATGTACAGAGAAATTTAAAAATTTTTTGTATGTGTTGGAGATCTGTAAACATCTTCTGTATATAAAGTTAACAAATTTAAAAAACAAATTGTGTTTTGTTTTTTTTTTGTTAAATGTCAGAGTTTGTTTCTTGTATAACAAAAATATGATTCAAATAGCCATATGAATCCACTAGGAAATTTTAAAGAATTTAATGTAACATACCTTATAGCATCTGCTAAGTTCTAATTATTAATGATCATCATAATCCTCATCAGGAGGCATGGTGGCTGAGTGGGAAAGTGCCTGGCTTCCAAAACAAGGGTACCAGGTTCAAATCCTGGTGAAAATTGGGATTTTCACTTTCAGGATCTTTAGAGCGCCTCTGTGTTCACCCTGCTCTAATGCGTACCTGACATTGTTTGGGGAAAAGTAAAGTGGGTTGGTTGTTGTGCTGGCCACATAACACCCTCAATAACCATGGGCCACAGAAACAGATGACTTTTACATCACTTGCCCTATAGGTCTTAAAGAGAAATGTAGTTTTGGCTACTATAATCATCATCCAGCTCCATTGGAGTGATAGCTTGAGAGGTTCAAATCCTCTCTTGCAAAAGCCCTGGACAGATATCCTGCTGTAAAACATGTAGTGCACCATACAAGTTGAGAATTGATAATTTAATTATTTATGATGGCTCATAATATTGTTTGGAAAAATCTATAACACACCCTAGGCCAACTTTACTTTTTTTTTTTTTCAAAGAGATTTCATATACATACTTAACATTGTAGCATATAAAGATGTAGATGTAGACATTTATACTTATCTGTAGGCCAATTTGTGAAGTCTAGGCAGATACAGTGGAGTTTACTTGCTATCCCATTGCAAAATGAATACAGAAATACTAAATTTATTAATGCTACCGGTACGCTGTTAGAAGCGTGGTCGAGAGGCTAAGTACGCTTGAACTTGGCTTGGCTTGGCTACCTAGAAGAGGGCTCGAGGTTCGACCCCCCGACTCTGGCAGAGTTGCGTTTACTGAGCGCCTAAAGGCAGCATGGAAAACCAACTCCTAGATACCCCCTCGCCCCCCTCTGTTCCACAAATGAGATTTGACCAAAGCGATATGAGCATGCTATAAGCATGAAAGTAGCGCTTTATAAAAAGCTATAATATACATGGCTGATAAACATTTACCATATTGCTGAAATCTAATTGGAAGAAATTGGTTGTGATTTTTGTTGTGTTAGAAAATAGGGACCAGTCAGTGTCCAATGGGGGCATTGAAAAAACATAAACTTTATGGATGCTTGCCATTGTGCTTAAGAAATCTATTTAATAACATCCCATTGACAGTTAAAGCAGATTACTTTACAGAAGACTCTATCTTCTGAAGATTACAATGCCCAGTACACATATAAATAAGATTATCTTCTGCAGAGTACAATCATCTCTTTACCATTTCATTTCACATTTTGGAAAATTTACTTTTATCTTAATTAATCTCATTATGAGCAACATATTCACACAAAATTTTGGTTAAAAAATACCTAAGCCCAACAATATGTTAAGGTTCCTCCAAGGTCTTAGTAATTATCTTACTAAATTATACTGGATGGTTTGTTGGTCGTGTGTTATACACTCAGAACTCTTTTTTTCGATGGTCCCAGATTTGAACCTTACCTCTTTCCCTCCTGTGGGAGGTTTAGTCTAGGACTATTAATCTTCATTTCTGAAGGAAAGTCTGAAAGCTCAAAATTAAGTTTAACATTAAAACTTCTCCCTGCCAATAACACTACATTTCATGAAAAAAAAATATCAAGAAAATTAGTTTTGGTAATAAATCATTAATGACCTATTCTGTTCATAATATAATACTCTCCAACTGGAGAGCTATCACAAAGGCCGTGGGCGACCATTTTAATCCCAGCAGAAACCCCTTGTAAAGGACAGGTGCATAAGATGTAGAGAAAACTAAGAGGACAATAGTTTTGCATCAGAATCGGAAAATTATGCAGGTCCGCAACTGGGTTTGCATAGCGGTGTGAAACACTACATTCATCCTTTATGTTTAGAATCAAAGACATTGCCAATATAATACTCTATTATATAGAAATGATAACTGCCCGCTGCCATCCCCTGTAAACATGTGGGAGTTTAGGGCTAGGATGTAATTATCTTCAGAATCTGAAAGAACATCCAAAACTTGCAAAAAAACATTTTACAAACATTGTTGATGTGGACTCATTTTTAATCTTTACCCCCAAAAAAATGAAATTTTGCTGCGGCTGATTTTAGTTTTGATGGTTAGAATGTTAAATTGTTTTCTTTGATAATCTCAGAAAGCTCGAAATGATTACAGATTGTTCATTTCATGAAAATGCATTTATCTAGTTGATAACGAATTCTGTCTCTTTGGTTGCCAGATAACTAAAATATGATTGATGAAAATAAATGACCAAATAACGTCTTTTTAAATTGACATGTAGTAGCTAATCAAGGTGCAGAGTTATCATAAAGAAAAAACTCCACATGAATAATGGCTACAAAAATTTAAAAAAAAAATTTTATAAATATAAACAAGATAATTACTTGAAAAGTAGCATCAAAAATATTTAAACATTAAAATGTTAAAATTGAAATAGCTTTTTGTTCTTGTTGGTCAATGTTTTCTGACAAAATCATTGGTTTCTTAAATAAACAAAAACAAAAATTTTTAATGATACATTTTTTGGGGGGGGGGAAATTACCCTTATTTTAACAATTTTATTTAGGGTAAACAGAGCAATGTTCATTACATATTAATCTGTGCAAAAATAAATGGTTATTATGTAGAAATGTTTTTCTTTATATGCATTGATTATTAAGTTGTTGTTTTTTAACTATTGGACATAATCTGCATTCAAACACAGGTGTGTGTTCTGGGTATTTACTTAGACTGCCATCAAGTGAACTGTCTTCTGTAGAGTCTAATGCATTGACATAGTAGCTTGAAACTGAAACCAAACCAAAAAAATTTCCACCATTTTCTGCTTCTTCTGCCTATGTAGTAGCAATATCTTCATTGATAATTTATTTGCGCCACTCATGCCCTTCTTCCATACATGATTTTGGTTGGAACTGGATGTTGTCTCACCATTTTAGTCTATTGTACAAGGTTGTTGATAATGTTTGCTGTGCCTTTGTTTAAAATACATAAGAAGTCTTATGCAAAAAGTATAAACCTAATGCAAGCAGCAAATTTTTTAAACTGACTTTAATTGGCAGCCTAATAATTGCATGAGATACATCTGCAGATTTTTTTTCCAGAAAAAAAAAATATTTGATAAAAACAATTATTAATATTCTAACAAGGTTCTTCCAATAAAAACACTAATTGTGGAAGGTTTTTTTCATAGAATTCACAAATCAGTTTAAATAATAATAATAATAATAATCTTTATTGTCCGTATGGAAATTCGTCTTACAATTTGTGCATTACACCAAACAAAAAACATTATAACTATAAGAAACCAAAGTGTACATTCACACCAGACTCACTCATAATTTACATGTGACAAAGTTTATACCAGAATGCTGTTTAGTTATAACAAGCTTCTATGAGAAATCTGAATTGTTTCTCCTCTATTTACATCGCTACTGGTTCTATGTATTTGTGTGAAACTTGGATCTCAACATCTGGCAAAATATTGGTCCCCATACAGATATTTATTATCGTTACTTCCTGGAGTACTTAAAGAATCATGAGTTCTAGCACCAAGGTTTAAAGTATTTTGGACAAGAGACTAATATCCTTGATTTTTAAGTCATATTTTTCATTCCATCATAATAAAATTTACTCAGTACATTACCAGACATGCTACATACAAATATATTTTTCTCTCTTGTTCACATAGTGTTAGATAACTTAAAGACTTGTTTTGGTTTAATCTCTTATTTACATCTTCAGGTTTGACATCTACCGCAAGGTGCCTAAAGATCTTACACAGCCTACCTTAACGGGAGCATTAATTTCAATATGCAGCTGTCTGTTTATGACCTTTCTTTTTGTATCAGAACTGAAAGAATTTTTAACAGTAGATGTGTAAGTTTTTTCGTTTTTACTTTGCATAAAAAAGAATCCAGTGCGTAACTTGGCTTTTTTTTTAGGGCTTTTGTGCAGCGCAGCTTTCATGCTTACAGCATACTCTGTATGGTCCAATCTCCTTTGGGGACCAGTTGTGAGAGTGGATATCTGGGACAAGGCTTTTTTGCTACTTTAGCATGGAGGCTTAGAGGTAAAGTGCTTGGCTTCTGAACCAGGGGCCCGGGTTCAAATGCTGGTGAAGACTGAGATTTTTAATTTCGGGATATTTAGGGCGCCTCTGAGTCTACCCAGCTCTAATTGGTACCTGACATAAGTTTGAGAAAGGCAGTTGGTTGTTGTGCAGGCCACATGACATCCTCAATATCCGTGGGCCACAGAAACAGATGACCTTTACATTATCTACCCTATAGACTGCATGGTATGAAATGGGAAACTCAATTAAGGTGCTCAGCAAACACAACTCTCTTCAAGTTGGGATTTAAACTTGAGCTCCCAAATTAGGTAAACAAGCTCTAGCAAACCATTTTAGACTCAGCCAACCATTTTAGACTCTCAGCCAACCATTTTAGACTCAGCCAACCATTTTAGACTCAGCCAACCATTTTAGACTCTCAGCCAACCATTTTAGACTCTCAGCCAACCATTTTAGACTCAGCCAACCATTTTAGACTCTCAGCCAACCATTTTAGACTCTCAGCCAACCATTTTAGACTCAGCAACCATTTTAGACTCAGCCAACCATTTTAGACTCAGCCAACCATTTTAGACTCTCAGCCAACCATTTTAGACTCTCAGCCAACCATTTTAGACTCAGCCAACCATTTTAGACTCAGCCAACCATTTTAGACTCAGCCAACCATTTTAGACTCAGCCAACCATTTTAGACTCTCAGCCAACCATTTTAGACTCAGCCAACCATTTTAGACTCTCAGCCAACCATTTTAGACTCTCAGCCAACCATTTTAGACTCAGCCAACCATTTTAGACTCAACCAACCATTTTAGACTCAGCCAACCATTTTAGACTCAGCCAACCATTTTAGACTCAGCCAACCATTTTAGACTCTCAGCCACACATCTCCTATTTGATGTAGCAAAAAATTAGGAAAGCCCAATGAGAAGAAATAGAATTTAGCACCAAGCTTTCAACAGCAATTGTTCTGTAATATATCTTTTACAAACAAAATTAACCATCATTGGTTTTCCCTAAAAAGAAATTTGCAGAGTAAAATATGAATTGAATATTGGCAAGTTTATAACTTCTTTGTTAATATTGACACCAGTGTTGAATGAACCCATACGTCCTAGGTATCTTAAGTTTTTGGAGTTTTAGTTTATTATTCTGTATCAGTATCTCTGGTGACTTGTCTTAAATATCTGGGATGCCAGCAATGAAAAGATACTTTGTAATAACCAAATTAATATCTGAATTATTTTTTGGAGAAAGAGACAGTAGTGGTTAGTGGGGAAGTTAAATTGTCATAGAGCATTTGATTAAGGTGGAAAAATGTGCATCCTGCTGACATTTCTATGAGATTTTATGCTCTGATTTCTATTACTTGCTCCCCAGGCAAAGTGTTTTGACTGTTGAGGACCCTGTGAAACACTCTGAGAAGATACCAGTCTTCATCAACATCAGTTTGCCAAATATGCCTTGTGAATGTAAGTTGGTGAATGATTTTTTTTTTCATGTATTTTTCTGATTTATGCATAAATTGTTTCTACCCAATACGCTCTATGTAACTCTTTATGTAGAAACAATCTCTTTGTAGCAGTAAGCTCTGTTTATCAGTTTGCTCAATGTAGTAGCAACAATCTCTCTATATTGGTAACCTCTATTTTAGAAATTAGCTCTCTTCAGCATTAATCTCTATGTAGCATTAATCTCTCTGTAGTAGTAAGCTCTATGAAGCAGTAAGCTCTGTGTAGCAGTAAGCTCTCTGTAGTAATACCTTTTGTGTAACACTAAGCTCTGTTTAGAAACAGTGGTAATCTTTTTAAGTAGAAATAAGCTCAGTTTAACAGTAAGCTCTATGTACCACTAAGCTCTATCTAGCTTCACATGTTGGATATAAAAGAAAACAGCCTGCATACAATCTAATGTAGTTGTATTTTCACTTTGCAGACATTGGTCTTGACATCCAGGATGACATGGGTCGTCATGAGGTTGGTTTCAGAGACAACACGCACAAAGAACCTTTGAATGATGGGAAAGGGTGCAGATTTGAATCTCATTTTTTGATAAACAAGGTATGTTGTTTTTTTTTAAAGAAATTGTTTATACAAAGTATTTTTTTATTACAAATCTTAGATCAACTCTCTCTCTTTGTCTGTCTGGTAAAATGTTTGTACACATTATTTTTCCCACACCCAACCTTGGATCAAGTTGAAATTATGCACAATTATTTCTTGTACTGGAGGCTCGGTGGCTGAGTGGTAAAGCACTTGGCTTCTGAACCAGGGTCCCGAGTTCAAATCCTGGTGAAAACTGGGATTTTTAATTTTGGAATATTTGGGCGCCTCTGAGTCCACCCAGCTCTAATGAGTACCTGAAATTAGTTGGGGAAAAGTAAAGGCGGTTGGTCATTGTTCTGGCCACATGACACCCTCGTTAACCGTAGGGTATAGAAAGAGATGACCTTTGCATCACCTGCCCTATAAACCACAAGGTCTGAAAGGGGAACTTCACTTTTTTTTTATATTACTTGTACCTCACAAAACAAGAGTCAATAAAAGAAAAAGTTAACCAATTAGTTAATTAACTCTTGGTTATTATTTTGTTTGGTATCAAACAAGGAAAAGAGATTTTTTTTTTTTGTACTTGAGAGATGTGGTGGTGTAAGTTGAATTAGTCTCCCTAACGGAGGCCAGAGTTCAATTCAAGTTGTACAACCTTTTTTTTTTTTTAAGAAGCAATCACTGTAACATTCACACAGATACCCCCTTCTCTCTCCCCCTCCCACTTGTCCCAACTGGTCCAGACAAGTGATAGGGTCATAGTGCATTGAGAAAACTAAAAGCATGAAAGTGCACTAAACAAAAACAATTGGTAAAAATATTTCTAATGGCACATATTTATTATTGTTAGTCTAGAGCTATTACAAATTTAATTATATGACTGATCCAAACTTATTGATACAATTACACTTAATTACACACACCCACATTCACTCAGATACCCCCCTTCTCTCTCCCCCTCCCACTTGTCCCAACTGGTCCAGACAAGTGATAGGATCATAGTGCATTGAGAAAACTAAAAGCATGAAAGTGCACTAAACAAAAACAATTGGTAAAAATATTTCTAATGGCACATATTTATTATTGTTAGTCTAGAGCAGGGGTGGGCTAATTACGGTCCGCGGGCCACATGCGGCCCGCCGGAGTGTTTTATGCGGCCCGCTGTCACCTACAGAAATCAGGTGTGCCCACAGTATATACATATAAAAATGCAAATATTAAAAATAATATCTGTATAAATTATTGAAACTGTCTCATTATAAAAAGTTTTAAGTAAACGAAGATTATGCTTATTGGCTATACATCAATACACTCAATTCAAAACAAAATCTCTTGAGTGTTGGGTAGGCTTGAAACAAGATGGCAAGTGTAACAACTGATGGAGCTCAATCTTTCACTGAGAAAAATAGTTTTTTTGTGGGGGGGGTTTAATATCCCAACCATTAACTCTAAACTGGAAAGTTTGCACAAAGCTGCATAAAATTTCAAAATTTCAGCACGACCCTGTAGCAATCGAGCTTATTAAAGCTAGTAGAGAAGGCAAATGAGAAGAATATAAAATATCAAGGACGAAATTGTTATATTACTTATAGGACATTGACTGAGACCTTGTTACCAATATTTCTAATGAAGAGTGGAAGAAAGATTTCATGTTTTATATGAATTCCATTGCAATTGATTGCTTGCATATGAAGTGTAAATGCATGTTAAATCTTTTCAAACAAGGCTTTCCCATTTCTACAGGCAAGCAAAAGAAAATAGCTTTTGTAATTTTCCTTTGCTGAAAGGTGAAACTACTTCTAGTGAAATGATTAACAGTACAACGCTTATTAAGATCCCTTAATTGTGCAATTTATAAAAGCAAATTTTAAGACGTCAAGAACCAGTTTTCAATACCATTCTGCTCCAGAGGACAAAGCTCCAAGCAAAGAGAAGTTCCTGTCAGTATTTCCACGGGACTCTTATGGGTGCCAGAAGCTATATTTCCACACTTAAAAAAACTTTGCTGCTATTCACACTATTTGGGTACACATACATCTGTTCTTCTTCTATATATATATATGTGTGTGTGTGCGGCCTGCCATTCCCAGATTGTTTTTAATGCGGCCCTCGATACAAAAAGGTTGCCCACCCCTGGTCTAGAGCTATAACAAATTTAAGTACATGACTGATCCAAACTTATTGATACAATTACACTTATTATAAGCTTTGTTGTTGTTTTTTTAAAGAATTTCATGTGTGTGTGTTACTGTACATAAATGCATAGGAGGATCTAAGTAATACTGATATAGCATTTATCTAAAATTTTGTTTTGCTTCATAAGGATGGCTGCCTGATCATGCGTTATGTGCCCTGTACAGTCGCTCAGTCATCTAAATGGTCTCGGTTTCATACCCCACCTGCTGCCATCCCCCGTCATCCTGCGGGGGATGTGGGCTAGGATGTAGATTGTCTTCAACTCTGAACATCTGAAACATGTAAAACATTTTACAAAAACAAGTTCTGGATATCCCTTCAGATATGAAGACTATTATGTACTAGTCAAAACATCCTGCAGCCTGGCTAGAGATGGAAGCAGGCAGGGTTCAAACTCTAGACCATTGGGACAACAGGCCAAATTGCATACAGCATATACCATTCATGCCCAGGCAACTTTTGTCTGTAGATGTTTATTTTTTTTTTTTATATAAAATTTATCTCCTGGGCATTGCTTTGAAGGTTTTCAAGTTTTGAAAATTAAAAAAAAATACTTAATAGAATTATTTTTGAATTTTATTTTATTATTGTTGATTGTTGTATTATAATTTGTATGTTACAAGTTGAAAATTGTTTCTAACTCTGCATGTACTTGTCCCCAGGTACCTGGCAACTTCCACATCTCGACACATTCTGCTCACTCTCAACCCCAAGATCCAGACATGTCTCACATTGTCCACAAACTCAGGTTTGGTATGGAGCTGGAGACTGGCAAGGTCAGGGTCATTCCTTGTTTGGAGTAGGAGTTGTTTATTTCTTAGAATTTTTTTTTCATCAGTAGAATCAATGTTTGGTGATAGAATCATCGTTTACTGTTAGAGATGATGTTACGAGGTTGAAACCTTTAGGTGTTTAAATAAAAAAAACAACTAGAATATATGGGTACCTGGGAAAAGTAAAGGCGGTTGGTCGTTGTGCTGGCCACATGACACCCTTGTTAACCATAGGCAACAGAAACAGATGACCTTTACATCATCTGCACTATAGACCACAAGGTCTGAAAGGGGAACTTTTTTTTTTTTTTTACTGGTCTGATTAAAATAAAAAGTATAAATTTTGAACTAGAGATCTAGACTATAGAAGTTAAAGTCCTTAAGGGACTGCAGGCACGACATGGCCTAAATTGTGCCGATGTGCCTAAAACCAAACCAAACCATAGAAGTTAATTTTTAATAATTTTATTGCCAAAGGAACACATTTTTTTTTAACTATTAATTTGTTTTAAAGAGATAAAACAAATATGAAGATTTTTTTAAAAATATTTATACTTTTTTTAAAGATTTTTTTTTTAATGTGAGATTTTTTGCCTAAAGATAGTGGGTTTTTTTTTTTTTATATTTTTTCTTATGTTCATATGACCAAACTCTGCAGAGAAACTCTGAAATCTTTTATTTTGTAAAATAAGCTGTAAAAATATAAATCAATCACAATTTATTTTTATTTTTTTGAGGTAATGGAGCCATATTTACTATTTTTGGAAAAAATAGAATTATGGTTTATAGCCTAGGCTATTACTATTTATTATCTTATATTAACAAAAGTATTCAAGTTATTCCACATATATTTTAAAAACAAATGAATTTCTAATTAAAATTTCATATTAAAGCGTAACAACTGGCATAGAGTATTTTTAAGTTACAAATTTTGTTTTTAACAACCATAGTTATACTTTTTCCTCATTCTCATTGTTATATTGGAGCGTTCAAATGACTAGACCAATATATGAGATGAACTGGGCAGTGGTTTCCAAATCAGGGAGCTCTCCATATAGTTTTCTTTCTATAGGGGTGTTTTGGGGCTAATCAACCATTTTTTAATACATTTTCTGGTTGCTGATTCTTGTGATGTATTGTTTCACTTTCTCTTTCAGAATGTGAGAGGATCTTTCAATCCCTTGGAGAATGTGGACAAGAGAACTGGTAACCGTAAGTATGTTTAATTACTTGAAACTTAGTCAAACTCGCAATCTCCAAGGTGCAGTGGAGGGAGCATGAAGAAAGGGCCGTCCAAAGAAAATCTGGCTGGAAAACATAAAGAATGGACCGGCCTCTCTCTTGATATCCTACTAATAACATCTGCTGTGGAGTGGAGGGATTACAGCCACCCCCTATGACAAAAGTCAAGAAACAAACATGATGAGAGAGAGTCCAACAAGAAGATATTCTGTCAGTGAAAATTCAGGATTTTAGTTCCTTTTATATTTAGAAATTAGTTCCTTTTATATTTAGAAATTAGTTCCATTTATATTCAGAAATCAGTTCCTTTTATATTTAGAAATTAGTTCCTTTTATATTCAGAAATTAGTTCCTTTTATATTTAGAAATTAGTTCCTTTTATATTCAGAAATTAGTTCCTTTTATATTTAGAAATTAGTTCCTTTTATATTTAGAAATTAGTTCCTTTTATATGTAGAAATTAGTTCCTTTTATATGCAGAAATTAGTTCCTTTTATATGCAGAAATTAGTTCCTTTTATATTTAGAAATTAGTTCCTTTTATATTTAGAAATTAGTTCCTTTTATATTTAGAAATTAGTTCCTTTTATATTTAGAAATTAGAACCATAGTTTCATTTATTGCTTTGATCTGACTTGTTTTGTTGCATATTTATTAAAATGAAATCAATGTTTGCAGCTTTGTCTACGCATGATTATATCCTACGAGTTGTGCCATCTGTCTATGAAGACAAACGAAACAACATTCGCTACCCATATCAGTACACATATTCCTACAGGGTAAGCCACGTTCATATCATCCTATGTTGTTGATTGTTTCCCTAACCATATAAACATAATATCTTTATAATTGTATACCAATAGGTATTGATATTTTTTTGTAGGATCTGATGCAAATGGGGCATGGAGGAGTCGTGAGTCCTGCCATCTGGTTTCGCTATGACTTAAGTCCAATAACAGTTCGATACACTGAGAAACAAAAACCTTTATACACATTTTTAGTTATGGTAAGCTATAATCTTTTTTTTTTGTAAGCTGAAAAAATGTAACAATTTACACCAGACAAAGTTTTCAGTAAAGATTTTGTCACAATTGCAATATGCCAGTACTTTTAGTTCTGACCTCTAATCGGTTGTATTGCAACAGTTATCATTCTTTAAAAATTAAATTCACCAGCTGAAAGAAGTATAGAAATAGAGAACGTTTAGAGCTATCGGAAATTTCTAAAATGAAAGTTTCATCCCGTGATCGCAAAACATCTCTGGTGACATGTTGAGCATGTCGTTATTGACTTCAGGATGTCATTCAACAGAAAGGGAACTGAAACATTGTGGGTTAACCTGCACAAATACCACATTACAGTTACCCTTAAAGAACTCATCAAGAGCGTATACTTTGTGGCAAGGCTATTGATATGGTAGTATTCAACTAGATATAAAAAGAATGATTTAAAACAACAGTTTAGTGACACAGGCATTGCAGGTGGCATGAAATTGGGACAAAGATATTAAAGCTGGGATGAAGTTGGAACAAAAAACAGGAGAAATATCTTGTTAGGTTGAAATCAATTTTTTTCGTTTAACAATGAATTTGATGACATGTCAGAAACCATCTCTGTTGACATCATAAACCATCTCTGTTGACATCATAAACCATCTCTTTTGACTTCATAAACCATCTCTGTTGACATAAATCATCTCTGTTGACATCATAAATCATCTCTGTTGACATCATAAATTATCTCTGTTGACATCATAAACCATCTCTGTTGACATCTTAAATCATCTCTGTTGACATAAACCATCTCTGTTGACATCATAAACCATCTCTGTTGACATCTTAAATCATCTCTGTTGACATCATAAACCATCTCTTTACTTTTGTGAATGTCTAAACAAACTTTTCCTTTTTGCATTTCTTCATTGCTGATACATTTGTGTGCATGTGTCCACTTTTTGTTCTCAGATCTGTGCTATCATTGGTGGAACCTTCACTGTGGCTGGCATCATTGATGGTCTTATCTTCTCCGCTTCCGAAATCATCAAAAAAGCAGAACTGGGGAAACTGAGCTGATTTGTCCATGGCATTATTTCTTTTGTTCACCTTCTCACTTTTCTATTTAATTAATTGTGTTTTTATGAGGACCAATATTAGATCTTTTTTTTTTTTTGTTGTTGTATTTTCTTTATAGCAAGGAGCCAGTACACACACCATAAAAATTGTAATGGAGCCGTATGGCTTTAGTTTTGTTGTTACTTTAGTCATAAATAAATTGTATTCTATCATATTTATAAGCATTGTTGGTTTCTCTGCTGATATAAAAAGAAAATATTTTTGTATTATTTACATCAGATAGCTTGTTACCTAGATGTATACTTGATGTATGGCCGTCAGATTTTGAAATGTTGATGTCTAAGACAAAGAGGGTAAAAAAAGGTTTTCTTATTTGTTGTACTACCTGTTTTTGTTAAGGTAGGTGTTTTGTGAAAATTTCTCTGTTTATGAATTATGTATAGCTTAGAAGCAAGTATTGATAATTAGCAGTTTTGTTTGGGAATATGGTAAAGCTCAGAATCTAAGGGTGATAGTTGGCAGCAATTTTTAAAAAAAATACACAAGTTTTAGCATAAGGTTAAAAAGTTAAATATGTGGCAACAATAATCTTTGACTAGAGCACTTGGAGGAAAATATTTTTTAAATCTTTTTTTTTAATTACTTAAAGGAAAACTAAATTTAAACTTCATTTTTTTTAGCAAAAAAAAAAATATATATATATATATATTGTCAGATTATATTTTAATTTTTATTGATTTAAAAATAAAAAATATGTTAATATTGAGAGACTAATGTTATGTTGCTATAATCTGACTGCTTTGTGACACGGCATAGGTTAAATCTTAGTGTCGATACAAATCCAGAACTATTTTTTTTTGTTTTTAAGCAACATTTGCAGTCTCTTGTTGAACAGCTTCTGAAACAAAATGTAGTGTCTTGATGAACAGCTTCTGAAACAATATGTAGTGTCTTGTTCAACAGCTTCTGAAACAATATGTAGTGTCTTGTTCAACAGCTTCTGAAATTTTAGTTTAATATTAATTGTTTCTATGTAAAATAGGTGATAGTTTTTAATATGTACTAACAGATTGGAATCATGCTATTTAGTCTGTTGCTCATGTGGATGTGAAAAGATATTTAAGTTACAGCTACCCACTGGAACCCCGTTAACATCATTCTCTATATATATATATATTGTCAGATTATATTTTAATTTTTATTGATTTAAAAATAAAAAATATGTTAATATTGAGAGACTAATGTTATGTTGCTATAATCTGACTGCTTTGTGACACGGCATAGGTTAAATCTTAGTGTCGATACAAATCCAGAACTATTTTTTTTTGTTTTTAAGCAACATTTGCAGTCTCTTGTTGAACAGCTTCTGAAACAAAATGTAGTGTCTTGATGAACAGCTTCTGAAACAATATGTAGTGTCTTGTTCAACAGCTTCTGAAACAATATGTAGTGTCTTGTTCAACAGCTTCTGAAATTTTAGTTTAATATTAATTGTTTCTATGTAAAATAGGTGATAGTTTTTAATATGTACTAACAGATTGGAATCATGCTATTTAGTCTGTTGCTCATGTGGATGTGAAAAGATATTTAAGTTACAGCTACCCACTGGAACCCCGTTAACATCATTCTCTATATATATATATATTGTCAGATTATATTTTAATTTTTATTGATTTAAAAATAAAAAATATGTTAATATTGAGAGACTAATGTTATGTTGCTATAATCTGACTGCTTTGTGACACGGCATAGGTTAAATCTTAGTGTCGATACAAATCCAGAACTATTTTTTTTTGTTTTTAAGCAACATTTGCAGTCTCTTGTTGAACAGCTTCTGAAACAAAATGTAGTGTCTTGATGAACAGCTTCTGAAACAATATGTAGTGTCTTGTTCAACAGCTTCTGAAACAATATGTAGTGTCTTGTTCAACAGCTTCTGAAATTTTAGTTTAATATTAATTGTTTCTATGTAAAATAGGTGATAGTTTTTAATATGTACTAACAGATTGGAATCATGCTATTTAGTCTGTTGCTCATGTGGATGTGAAAAGATATTTAAGTTACAGCTACCCACTGGAACCCCGTTAACATCATTCTCTATATATATATATATTGTCAGATTATATTTTAATTTTTATTGATTTAAAAATAAAAAATATGTTAATATTGAGAGACTAATGTTATGTTGCTATAATCTGACTGCTTTGTGACACGGCATAGGTTAAATCTTAGTGTCGATACAAATCCAGAACTATTTTTTTTTGTTTTTAAGCAACATTTGCAGTCTCTTGTTGAACAGCTTCTGAAACAAAATGTAGTGTCTTGATGAACAGCTTCTGAAACAATATGTAGTGTCTTGTTCAACAGCTTCTGAAACAATATGTAGTGTCTTGTTCAACAGCTTCTGAAATTTTAGTTTAATATTAATTGTTTCTATGTAAAATAGGTGATAGTTTTTAATATGTACTAACAGATTGGAATCATGCTATTTAGTCTGTTGCTCATGTGGATGTGAAAAGATATTTAAGTTACAGCTACCCACTGGAACCCCGTTAACATCATTCTCTATATATATATATATTGTCAGATTATATTTTAATTTTTATTGATTTAAAAATAAAAAATATGTTAATATTGAGAGACTAATGTTATGTTGCTATAATCTGACTGCTTTGTGACACGGCATAGGTTAAATCTTAGTGTCGATACAAATCCAGAACTATTTTTTTTTGTTTTTAAGCAACATTTGCAGTCTCTTGTTGAACAGCTTCTGAAACAAAATGTAGTGTCTTGATGAACAGCTTCTGAAACAATATGTAGTGTCTTGTTCAACAGCTTCTGAAACAATATGTAGTGTCTTGTTCAACAGCTTCTGAAATTTTAGTTTAATATTAATTGTTTCTATGTAAAATAGGTGATAGTTTTTAATATGTACTAACAGATTGGAATCATGCTATTTAGTCTGTTGCTCATGTGGATGTGAAAAGATATTTAAGTTACAGCTACCCACTGGAACCCCGTTAACATCATTCTCTATATATATATATATTGTCAGATTATATTTTAATTTTTATTGATTTAAAAATAAAAAATATGTTAATATTGAGAGACTAATGTTATGTTGCTATAATCTGACTGCTTTGTGACACGGCATAGGTTAAATCTTAGTGTCGATACAAATCCAGAACTATTTTTTTTTGTTTTTAAGCAACATTTGCAGTCTCTTGTTGAACAGCTTCTGAAACAAAATGTAGTGTCTTGATGAACAGCTTCTGAAACAATATGTAGTGTCTTGTTCAACAGCTTCTGAAACAATATGTAGTGTCTTGTTCAACAGCTTCTGAAATTTTAGTTTAATATTAATTGTTTCTATGTAAAATAGGTGATAGTTTTTAATATGTACTAACAGATTGGAATCATGCTATTTAGTCTGTTGCTCATGTGGATGTGAAAAGATATTTAAGTTACAGCTACCCACTGGAACCCCGTTAACATCATTCTCTATATATATATATATTGTCAGATTATATTTTAATTTTTATTGATTTAAAAATAAAAAATATGTTAATATTGAGAGACTAATGTTATGTTGCTATAATCTGACTGCTTTGTGACACGGCATAGGTTAAATCTTAGTGTCGATACAAATCCAGAACTATTTTTTTTTGTTTTTAAGCAACATTTGCAGTCTCTTGTTGAACAGCTTCTGAAACAAAATGTAGTGTCTTGATGAACAGCTTCTGAAACAATATGTAGTGTCTTGTTCAACAGCTTCTGAAACAATATGTAGTGTCTTGTTCAACAGCTTCTGAAATTTTAGTTTAATATTAATTGTTTCTATGTAAAATAGGTGATAGTTTTTAATATGTACTAACAGATTGGAATCATGCTATTTAGTCTGTTGCTCATGTGGATGTGAAAAGATATTTAAGTTACAGCTACCCACTGGAACCCCGTTAACATCATTCTCTATATATATATATATTGTCAGATTATATTTTAATTTTTATTGATTTAAAAATAAAAAATATGTTAATATTGAGAGACTAATGTTATGTTGCTATAATCTGACTGCTTTGTGACACGGCATAGGTTAAATCTTAGTGTCGATACAAATCCAGAACTATTTTTTTTTGTTTTTAAGCAACATTTGCAGTCTCTTGTTGAACAGCTTCTGAAACAAAATGTAGTGTCTTGATGAACAGCTTCTGAAACAATATGTAGTGTCTTGTTCAACAGCTTCTGAAACAATATGTAGTGTCTTGTTCAACAGCTTCTGAAATTTTAGTTTAATATTAATTGTTTCTATGTAAAATAGGTGATAGTTTTTAATATGTACTAACAGATTGGAATCATGCTATTTAGTCTGTTGCTCATGTGGATGTGAAAAGATATTTAAGTTACAGCTACCCACTGGAACCCCGTTAACATCATTCTCTATATGCCATTTGTAAAATCTATCTATTATTTCACCAGTATTTCATTATCTACTGTACGCTCAAAAACTATTTGTAATTTTTTTTTACAATATATTTTATAAGTGCACTTTATACTCTCATTCTGTTTATGTACAGACAACCTTGACCTTTCATAAGATGATCTATAAATAATGCATCCACACTCTCTGTAGGCCTTTAGTTGTTACCCACAACATATTGATTAATGTGATCGGACAACTTTTAGTATGAGGTTTTTTTTGGTTTGAGAAATTTCTTTAAAAATTATAATCTATTGTTAAGGTTAAGTACATTATGTCTTAGATTATTTTCTGTTTAAATGCTAAAACTTAAAATGATCATCAAGGAACCAGACTTCAAAGTCAATTTATATAGCAAATTAAAGTTAGATCTAAAAAAAATTCTCTCATGCATGAGTAGTATTGAATGTTGGTTACAAATAGTGTACTTTCAGTAAGTAGTGTTAAAGAGAACTGAATTCTGTTTTATATATACTGTAGACTTCACCTTCACTTATTCCTTAGTCTGTTGAATGATTGGGGTACCACACATGATCTGTCGGCTGTCTCTCTCCATTCCTTTCTTTGCCTTGACTAGAATGTTTTCAATGACTGGTCCATTCTTTGATGTTGTCCTCCCATCTCTTATCTTATCTTATCTTATATAATATAGACGTTACTTCAAAAAAGAAGATGCCTGCCTCTTCTTCTTTTCCCTGGGACTATTCCCTGCAGAAATTGTTTTAATTTTTAGAAAAATCTTTTCCTTTTTATTTGATAAAAATGTAAAGTTTTTTCTAATCAAAGAAATAATGTGTTGCTGCTTTTTAGTCATGAGGCTTGGGTTTAGATCATGTCTGCTGCAAGATATAAATACTATTTATATATACTGAACCTGAGAAAAGTGGTTCTCTAGGCTTCCTGTCTATCATTCAACAGTCAATGTTGACCTTATCTTTAACATGATCTTAGTTCAAGTTCAAGCCATAGAATAATTTCTTTTGTCTCTTGGCTAATCTTCTTCATTAGTTTTAATGGCACAAATTTATCTATTCAATTCTAGCTTGACTCTCGCAATGAAATGGTAATTTTTTATATCTGCATTAGTTTACTAAGGACTGTATGCCACTGGCTATTGTCAAGTTCATATTTCTAGACTAAGTTTGGAAAGTGAACTAAATTGGTTGTGTTCAGAAATATTGTGACAGATAGCTTAAAAAATGTCAAGTACATTATTGTTTTAAAAAGAATTGTTTCAATAGTGAAATAAATCTTGTCTTCTGCTCTAAACCTTTTTTCCCCCTCTTTTCATTCAATTTTTTAACATTTTTTTTTTCTTCTTAGTTTTCTTTTTATCCTCCCTTTTATCTCCCTTTAAGTCCTGCTTAAAACGCATTTATTTGTTTATCTCCCTTTTAATCCTGGTTTATGTTGTATTCATTGTGATAGGGATTTCTTCCAAGTTGTTTTGACATTTTCATATATAATTATGTTTTGTGACTATAGGACCATCTGACTACAGACGTGTATTATCTGAGGCCAATCTTTATGTGCCAATGGGTTATGAACAATAAGTTACAGCGTTCGTTCATTTTGAAATTTCATTAGAGGTATATTTCAGCCAAACCTGATATTCCAATTACGTTTTACACCCATGACCTTTGAAAGAGAATAAGAAATGAAGAAACTCCTTAAAGTAAACAATCTCTTCAACTGTCAATGTATTTGACCTATTTTTTTTTTTTCATTATTTTGATATGGATATAGATAAATCTTATTAAATATAAAAAAAAATAAGACAAGACTCTTTTTTTGTCAAGTAATGAGATAATCAAAACAATAGCTATCAGTCAGTTTTATCTTTTTTTATATTTTCATTTTGACATTATACACTGACCTATATGTCGATGTTGTAATTTTACCCCTAAACTTATTGCTATACAAAAAAAATGCTCTTTTATGTTTTTTGATGTTTGGATAAGGATTTTTTTTGTGTTTTGGGGATTATTTTATGTAGGCTGCTTGCATTGTTCTTGTTTTTCAACTATTTTTAATGGGCTAATTTTCAATTATGGAATTTGATCTGACCAACTAATGCCAGGGGTGCTTCAATTCTAATATTAGATATCAAATGTTGGATTAACCATTTTTTAACAAATTTAAAATTTCAAAGATACAGGACACTTTTAATGTAGTTTTAAATGTGTGAATGTGACCTTCTGAAATGTATTGTAACCAGGTGACTACACAAATGTTCTGTAAATGATAGCATAATGGCGTTATGAGCTAATGAAGTACAATGTGACAGAGTTTGAGCCAATATGACAGTTCAACACTTTGGATACAAACAGTGAGAAAGTTCTAAATACGAATACATTTTGAATCATTGAGATGAAATGAATAGATTAAAAAACATGCAAGTTGGCCCTTTTTTTTCCAAAACATGCTGGATCACATTAAACACTGGCACTTAGCAAAAGTAATTTGTTTGGCTTTTTCTTTTATCTCTACAAATTTTGCACAAAGCATCTTAATATAGTTTTTGAAAGTGTGCCAAAATATTGCTTGATCTTAAAATGAATGCATCAAAATAGTAATAAAAATGGAGGCAAATTATGATTAGACATTTTAGTCCCAAGGGTATTGCTAAATTAGCTGGCCAATTTATAATGTTTTTTTTTGGTCATATTATGAGAAAATGTAAGTTAAAGAAACTTTTTGGTTTGGGGTTTGTACATTCCAACCTAGCTTTGCGTTTCAACATTTTGTTAAATAATAAAGTGCAAGTTTGTTACATTTCTTTATACTTTTGAATTATTTTTATTACAAAGTTGATATCAATTTATTCTGTCTGTCTGTCTGGAGAAAAGTTTTGCAAACATTATTTCTCCATGAACATTATTTCTCCATGAACATTATTTCTCCATGAACATTATTTCTCCATGAACATTATTTCTCCATGAACATTATTTCTCCATGAACATTATTTCTACATGAACATTATTTCTACATGAACATTATTTCTCCATGAACATTATTTCTCCATGAACATTATTTCTCGGATCAAGCTGAAATTTTGCACTTGACAACACAAGAATCAGTTTTAGAAATTGATCAATTAGTTAATTAACTATAGGTTGTTTGGCACTTCTGAGCTGTGTTATACGCAGATAAATCAAACAGAGGTAACACTCAAATAACGAAATCCAACAACGCAGGCGAAAGGCCAAAAATATAGGATAGTCTATGCTGATAGTGAATGTTGAACAAGCCGTTAAATAATTATGAAGGGAACCATCGAATGTCATCAAGCTAAATCTCTACATCATAACACTTCCAAAGTAGTCTGTTTACATTTTGCTATTCTTCCTCAAAGCCTAGTCTTCTTTATACTAGTCATGTCATTGTCTTTAAGTCAAAACTTTTTCTATTTATGAAACAAATAACTAATTCCTAATTGTTTACATTTAATCCATCAATACTTCTATATGTTGTGTCCCTGTTGAGTTTATGCATAGATGTGAAGTCAGGTGCTGTAGCAATGAATGATGTTTACATACTACAGCTGGAATAAAAAAATGGTGAATCAGATATAGCAACATAAAGGAAAGTCTGAACAAGGTCATCCACCATGAACAATATTCTGATACTCGCCACGGGTACTTCTGTTATGTCTCATGCCAGAATTTCAGTCTTGGTGAATCTAAGTCATTGAGCTCTTGATAAGCAGCTGACAAAGCATTTACCTACCTTTGTGCTCCTTTGTGCCTCATCTTCAACGAACAACAGTTTAAGTTTTGGCTTTAAGTCGAGCCATGTTAAAAAGGTTTCCACTGAATCTACTCTGGATATGAACTTCATCCTCCAGGGATTTAAAGGCGCTGGCGATTACAACCGAAATGAAAATGCCGAATAGTGTTGCGGCCAGAACATATCCTTGTTTTATCCCGAAATTGAGTAAGACTGGCCTAAAGGCGGAGTTGGCGATTTGTAGGCCTACAGAGCCCTGCATGTTTTCAAGAAACGCTGGCACTAGTTTCCGTAGCTTTTTTAAACAGACAATTGTTCTCCTTTACAACAAACAGACCGCTTTTACTAACTTGGTCATAAGGCTAAGTCGATAAAAGTTTTTATAAGGGAACTTTTTTTTCTTTGCTTTTCTGCTAGGTAGCTGTCGCAAGGAGAAAAAAAATTATATTTCACTGACATCTGTTCTAGATCTACAGGCCCTAAGTCTAACCTCGTTTTGATAAGATCAGCCCTTTAGTAGTAGGCCTACTCTTGCCTTTCCAACAATGCTTAAAAGTGAGATAGGCCTACATCTGTAATTGTTACAATCAGAGTGGTCGCCCTTGTTGTTGTTTTTTTTTCGTAAATGTTTGCATCTATTAAACCCAGATGGGACCCAACAGTTTGTGGCGTGACTTCAGGAAGTCATGCTTTCCAGCTTAACGGTTTTTGCAGGAATTCCTCCGGCTGCTTTCCAATATGCAAGCTTGTCAGTGGCTGCTCTCAATTCCTTTACAGAGTGCGTCACTTCAAATTTATCTCAAATTTGCAAACGGTTATTAAGATAGCATTTACGATCTAGTAGAGTTGGCATTGTGATCTACCCATAATTCTATTTGCAGAAGCGTAGCCTACTATCACTGATGATCATTTCATCTTTTGACTTACATAAAGTAGTAGGCCTACACACTAGTTGATCCAATGGCTTTTTTCATTACTCTGTCAACACAAGATTGGCAAAACTCTCTAAGCATATCTGGGAAAATAGTAAACTGACCATAGCAAACAAAATGCTAATCTACAAAGCCTGTATAGTGAACAATTTATTTTAGAGAGAGAGCTAGTCAACATAGGTGCACCAATATGAAACAGTTTTCACTAGCGCTTCCTGTAGCTTATAATGTGAATCTCCTAAGGGGGATCTTGTTCCTAATTAAGTTTTGAAACTGGCCAGCCATAAACACAGCATATATGCTCTTTTGATACAGTGGTTTTATTAAAGCTTTCTAAGAAGTGTAGGAGCATCCACATACTTAAATCCGGCCCTGAATAAGCTTTATCTTTTTTATTGATCGTAATAATGATGTTGAGATGGATTCATTTAATGACTATTTAATAGGCTTTGGATGCTTTTACTTCTACTATCCCCACTTCATAAATCTATTTGATGAAGATTTGGACTTTGTCTACCGAGGAATGACATTAACAAATCTTGAGAACTAAACTGTATACCAGGCATGTCAAACTCATTAAGGTGTATGGGCCACATAAAAAAAAAACTTACTACGACCTGAGGGGCCGCAGCAAAAAATCAGTTGCAAACAGACTACTGGTTTTATGTAAATTAAAAACAATACAATAATTAATGGCATACCTGTCCCTTAGTTAGCTAAATTTGTAGTAGGCCTACTATTTGGTAATTAAAAATTACTATGATTACGCATTAATTTCTTTGTCCTGATGCTTGACATCCTTTCTGGGATACAAGTTTATTAATATCAGGTGGAAGTTTGTTTGCGACTGACACTTTCATCATTGACGACAAATTTTGGTCAGATAATCTCGAACGATGAGGTTTTTGTGTAGCTTTCTCAATGGAAAAGAACTGCTCACAGAGATCAATGCTCGCAAACATGATAGCTAGAATTCTGGCTGCAAATTTCCGCAATTCAACGCACCTTTCTGGGTAAATAACTGTAAAATTTTGGCACAACCAATTCTAAATACCGGTACTTCGATTTCAACAAAGAATCTGACAGCTATTCTATAACTTTAGTTGCACATTATCAGCAGCATTATCAAGAGCAAATGAGAATGGAGACATAAACAACGAAAATTCTTGCTCGTATGAAACGAAGTCACGAAAACGGTCATTGAAAGCATTTACTAACGATTCCAGTTGTGGGACATATTTACCAAATGTTGTAGCCGTATTTAATCATTTTAGTTCCTGACACGTTGAGAAGTGAACTCGATTTTCTCCTCATATTTGGTTTATCCACAGTCGTAATTTTGCTTGAAAACACTTCACATGATTAGGGGCCTACACGCAGTTGTGACAATTTTGTCTTTAGGCCTACTTAGAAGTTTCAAATTCAAGTCTTGCAGGTGAGATCAACTGCAAATGCTAAATCCCAAACCCATTCGTCAGTTTGGAAATATTCAACAGGTTCACCTTTCATGTTCAGAAACAATACAATTTCCTCACGCAGTGCAAAAAATCTCTTCAATACTTTATGACATGAGAGCCAGCGTAGTAGGGAACACAATCAAATTCGTGTCCAATGTCATCCAGAAACATTGAAAATTGACGAGGATTTGAACCACGGGCACGAATAAAATTGACAGCGACTGAAACCGGTCTTATCACATGATGGAACTGTAATTGCTGTGCGCAGAAAGTTCCTTGGTAAATAATGCACTAAAAATGAGCAAATTTAAAATTAGCATCAGTCTCTCTTATTTTTAGCAAGTAGCTTTGCTTCAAAACTATTTAATTTCATGGTTGGTGCGCCATCCGTTGTTAGACTAGCTAGCTTTACCAAAGATAAATTGTAGGCCTACTCAGGCCTACTGCAATATCACCTCCTGTTATTTCAGTTAAGCATAGAACAGAGCTCAAGTAGCTCCTCATGTATCTCAAAATTCCTGTCACAAGCCCTTATGAATGTAACCAACTGTGCTACACCCGTTACATCAGTTGACTCATCGAGAGCCAATGAAAAGAATTCAAAATCAACTATTTTGTTCTTTAATTATTCATGCAAGCTGACTGACTTGTCATTTATTCTATCTGCCACAGTGTTCCTAGTTAACGCTATTTCTTTGAATGCTTTCACCTTTTCTAGACAAATTACTTCGGTTTTAATGACAAACTCCTTAATAAAATCACCTCCACTAAATGATTTGCTATGGCTTGCAATTCAGTTTGACAAAACGTAACTTGCTTTCACTGCAGACTCACCCTCGTTGTTAACAAATACTATTTTTCAATTCAAGTAGCTTGTCATCTCTTGTTTTCCAGCGTAATAGTTTAACATTATTTTGATGATATTTTAGGTGGCCAAGCGGGCCGCATTCGTCCCCCGCAAGCCCTGTGTTTGACATGCCTGTAAACACACTGGGGATTGGTTTCTTAATCAAGCAACTCTCAAAAACTTGCCAGATTTGTTATTGGGGGGGGGGGGGGGGCTATGTTAGTCATGTCATCTCTTTGTGCTAAGGAATATTTCTGTTAGGGCATAAAAATTTTGTTTGCTTCAGAACTAAATGTTCAAATAGCTTCAGAACTAAATGTTCAAATAGCTGACAAATGGAACTACTGAACTTTTCCCTTGTGGAGTGTCTCCAGAGAATGCTGACCAGGTCCTTCAAAACAGCTGGAAGGAAAGCTGCCAGATTTGGCAACCACTTAGCAGTTAACCTTAGATATTGATCTAGTCATCTGAAGTTCTGAACCCTCCAACATAAAAATAAGAAAGCTGAATTGCCAATTAGAACCTCAAAACTAATTCCCAAGCTTTTATTAGCTACCTTCTTAAATTCAATGATAATATAAAAAATTTACCTTATCTAACCAAAATAAAAAGCAACTTGAATTTAAGTAAAAAAGTATACTAGTGATTTTGTTGAAAAATTTATTGTTTAAATAATTTTCTAGATTGATTATTATAACAACTGTACATAAAAGATAAGATAAATATCAAAAGATGTATATTTATTATTAACATGAAATGAAAACACTTCACATTGTTTTTAACTACATATAAAATGCCATAAAAAAAATTAATTTATTCATGTACAAATTTTCGACTAAAAGTCTACACCCAAATAGTTTCAGAGATTATATATATATATATATATATATATATATATACAACTTCACAGTCCAAAACAAAGAAATAAATATACACAATTACTAATTCTTCATGGTGGGAGCTACAAAAAATTTGAAATCATGCATAGGAAATGAGATTCTGCATTTCTTTGATCCTGAAGGTGAAGCTTTACCTAGATTTAAAAGATATCAAATTGTTTCTTTTCCAAATTGATTATTAGTCACTGGTCAGTTTTAGTTCAACACTCCAAAATATCTCATTTTCTCTTAATCAGCTGAGTATTCATTTTAAACCTAATAAAATGGAACTATTTAAAATGGCAAGACAGATCTCTCATAAGTGAAGAATTTTCCAGAATCCTCTAAACTTAAGCTGTTTATAACACTCAGCATAAATTCGACAGTTTGTTGAGCAGTTAGTAGCTTTGGTACATTCTTGTGGTATGGCCGAGAGAGATCCGTATCCACAGTTCCAGGATGCAATGCAATGCACACAGTTTTTTTCTGTCCCCTGGTCAACTCGATGCTGAGATTCCTGGTGGCCATGTTCAAAGCTGCTTTAGACATGCGATAGCTGTACCAGCCGCCTAAAGCTGAACAAATGAGACAGTGAAAAAAATTATTACAAGATAAGGAAGTTTCTTCAAACAAGAAGATAACTACATCATGATTATATAACCTGTTAGGAGGCGCGGTGGCTTCCAAACCGGGGTCCCGGGTTCAAATCCTGGTGAAGATTGGGATTTTTAATTTTGGAATCTTTTGGGAGCCTATGAGTCCACCCAGCTCTAATGGGTACATGACTTTGGTTAGGGAAAAGTAAAGGCGGGTGGTCGTTGTGCTGGCCACATCCACAGATGACCTTTACATCATCTGCCCTATGGACCACAAGGTCTGAGTGGGGAACTTTATTTTTTTTTAAATAACCTGTTAGACATAATGTAATGTATCTTATCTTAAAAAGTATAGTATAGTAATCCCTTTCAGACTTTGCCATTTATTGGGGCTAGAAATATAAATCTCACGTGTTTGTATGGCAAATTGTAAACAAGGTTTAGCACATGTGGCTAGCACAACAACCAACAGCCTTTACTTTCTCAGAATAATGTCAGGTAGCCATTAGAGTAGAGTGGACTCATGTCAGGTAGCCATTAGAGTTGGGTGGACTCATGTCAGGTAGCCATTAGAGTTGGGTGGACTCATGTCAAGTAGCCATTAGAGTTGGGTGGACTCATGTCAAGTAGCCATTAGAGTTGGGTGGACTCATGTCAAGTAGCCATTTGAGTTGGGTGGACTCATGTCAGGTAGCCATTAGAGTTGGGTGGCAGTAAAAAGTCCCAGTCTTTACCAGGATTCAGACCCAAGACTTTTGGAAGTCAAGTGCATTACCACTCAGCCACATAGAGCCTTGTTATGACTTATAACACTCTAATTAATAGCTCATAATTAATGTATTTATACCATTATCACTAATGGAGCCCACTTTTGCACTCATGTTGACCAACACAGAAGAATGCTGACTTTTCTTATCTGCAGCCTGCTTCCCAATGAGACCTTGACCTTTACTTAAAAGTGCAGCAAAATGTTTTGCCATCAACAGAGGCCCGACAGAATTCACCAGATAAGTTTCCAGTAAACCCTAATGAAGAAAATCAGAGAAGTTTGACCCACATTAAAACAAATTCACTCTTATCTTTTAAATTACAGATTTTCCTTGAATAAGATAAAATACATTCCAAAATATATTGAGGCTAAAGTTAGTTATATAAAATTTTTCAACATCAATTTGGATCAGAAAATCTTGGCTCTTAAACAAAGAGAAAAACTAACCCTCAAAGATGAAAAATTGTTTTAATAACACTAAATAACACTGCAGAATATGTTTTTCAAACATACAATAAACATTTTTAGACATACATTTAGCTTGAATAAATATTCGCAACTTAGAATGTTTAGGCTGCATAGTAGTTTACCTGACTAGTCACAGCTTTAAGACTTGTTTCTCCCAATTTAGAAGGATGGATTATTCCAGCACAGTTTATTAGCAGGTCAAGTTTGCCGTGACTAGAGAAGAATGAATAATGAATGTTCTAATAAATACTAATTACAAATATTCCACCAAAAAATAACATTATCAATGTGTTAACCTTATGGAAAATGTTAATTAGACTAAAAAGTATACTATAATTGGTTTTCCTAGCTGAATCAGACCTCTTTCAAGCTCTAATAGCACTAGAAAGAAAGAGCACTAATACAAATTAGTCTTAGCATTAGGTTTAGTCTCTAATTAACAAGCACAACTAGCTCGACACATGGGTTCGCACAGGATGTAATTATCTTCTTCTTGGAAAGAACATCTGTACTTAAAAGGTAAGAGCATTGCTGTGAAATTGTTTTGTTTATATCGATTGTTACCACTAGTGTTTGTTTATATTTGTGAACTCATGTGAGATTGTGTACTGACTATCTTCTGTGTCTTGACCTTTACTATGTGTGTAATTAATTTTCAGCATTCAGTGTAATAACGCTTTAGATGTTAACACTGTCATTTTTTTGTATTAAAGTAAAAGTATAAAAAGTCAGAAGGCAAAAAACTCTCGATTGCCTATTTGACAATGAGATTTATGATTTATCTCTTCACATCTTATTTGAAGGTATTTTAACTCATTAAGGCTTCATGGAGGCTCTCACCTAAGTACAAGATTACAACACAAATAGTGATGCTCTGATGAATGCTGGCATGGACAGTGTATAAGCACCTGTCATTTATGGGATATGATGGTATGCTAGAGGCAATTTTTTCTGCAAGCTTAAAGGAGGATGTGTGGGGTGTGTAACTGAGGTGCCCTCCTAGAAATGTTTTAAAGAGGCTGGTCTTCACTGGATTCTGTTTGATAAGGTGGTATATATATATTTTAAATTGAACTACATGAATTATTGGATTTATATGATGTTAATGGTCAATAGCATTATATTAATAATCAAAATTAGATTAATGACATAAAAATATATATGCAATTGACTCCAAACATGAATTAAAATTGTTACACAAACTTTCTTGCCTTTGTTCCACTTGAGAAGCAGCCGCTGATATGGTGCCTTCATTAGTGACATCAATATTTAATACACTAAGTCTCTGGCTATTGTCCTTCATTAGCTGTTGCAGGTCAGTGGCTTCTAATGGCTTTCTACAAGTAGCTATCACCTGAGTCTTGTTGTTCATTAATAAAGCTTTACAAAACTGCAGACCTATGCCACGGCTAGCCCCTGAAAAGATTATATTTCAATATAGGTTTATATTGAGTATTTTCTTTTTTTTTTTAATTTTATGCACATATTTCTGTCTCTTTTAGGATAATGGCAGCCTGAACTGCCATTCTGTGGTTTTGAATGTCCAGGGTTCAAATCCCAGCCTATTACCCCTGATGTCCAGCAGGAGGTTTGGGCTAGGACGTAATTGTCTACAGAATCTGAAGGAACATCAGAAATATGTTTTAATAATGACTTACACTTATTACATCTATATTATATATATATATATATATATATATATATATATATATATATATATATATATATATATATATATATATATATATATATCCCTGTGGCGCTAGAACACACAGAGATACCTGGCCTGCTTTAGCATATCTCTCCATTCTGATCTATCCTGTGCTTTACGTCTCCATGACTTTTAGCTGTTGTAGATCTGCCTCTACGTCATGAAGCCACCATATTCATGGTCTGTTTTGTTGTGCCTGCCATTTGGTTTTTGCATATATTTATATATATATATATATATATATATATATATATATATATATATATATATATATATATATATATATATATTTCAAGTTCAATAGTCTACACGTACACCATGGCCATGGAACTAGAAAAATATTTAATATTATATTAATACTGTATTAGTATATATTTGATATTAGTATGTAATAGATCTAGATCATAGATCTATTATATTACGACTATATATAGCTCCTCCTTCGTTGTCGAAGATGAGCACATTTCTCATTTTTTATGGACTCGAAGATGACTGTAAAGTCCAATCCTCACTTTAAAAAGCCGGACGGATACGTGGCATGGGTAGGTTTGGTCAGTTAATAATAATAATAATAATTTTATTTATAAAGCGCTGTTAACAAACAAAATGTAGGCTCAAGGCGCTGTAACAACATTACAAACATAAACACAACTGCTAGAATAACAGTTAATCTAAAAAAGTTTTAAACAAGTAGGTCTTAATGTTCTTCTTAAAAGTGGTATAGCATGTTGTCTGTCTGAGATCAATGGGGAGTGAGTTCCAAACCTTTGGTCCGTGAACTGAAAAAGCACGCAGACCGTAGCTTTTGAGGGAGAAACGTGGCACTACTAAAAGCGTTGAGTCCATTGAGCGCAGGGTTCTCTGGGGGACATATGGAGAAATCAGTTCGCTAAGGTACAAGGGCATCTCATTGTTATATATACACTGATGACAAAGTGTGGCGACCTTGTAATCGATTCTCGCTTTCACGGGAAGCCAATGGAGCGTGCGCAAGAGCGTAGTAGCAGAATCTTGTCTAGTTTTTTTAAGGACTATTCGAGCGGCGTTGTTCTGTATACGTTGCAGCTTGGCTATTTTGTCATCAGGTATACCTGCTAGCACGGCGTTGCAGTAGTCAAGGCGGGAGAGTATGAATGCCACAGCTAGCGTTTTTGTTGACTCCGTTGTTAAATATGGTCGGATCTGGCCTAATCTGCGCAGCTGCAGATAAAGACCTTTGCAGAGCTGATTTATGTGTGGGTCGAAAGATAGTGTTGAGTCGAAGAAAACTCCAAGATTCCGCACTACATGGACAAAAGGAACATGGCAGTTCGTGATAAAGAGAGAATCTGTGCTTTCAACTTTTGAGACATTGTTCCTAGTGCCAATCTTAATTATTTCTGTCTTGTCTTCGTTCATCTTGAGTTTATTTTCAACCATCCAATCGCTCACCCTTGCAACGGTACTACTGATTTTCTCTGCCAGATGCGACACCTCTGAGGGTACTGATGAATCGTATAACTGTGAGTCATCGGCAAAGAAATGGTATAAGATGCCGGTTGGCCGTATGACACCGCTGAGTGGATATGTGTACATAGTGAACAGTACTGGGCCTAGAACTGATCCCTGGGGTACTCCGTACTTCAAAAGTAAGCTTGTTGATTCCGTCCCGCTAACAACGACACTTTGGGTGCGTTCCGTCAGGTAGGATCCAAGCCACTTTAGGACGACTCCTGCTAAACCAAAAGTTGCAGAGAATCTGGCCATCATAATTTCATGGTCTAGCGTATCAAAGGCTGCGGACAAGTCCAGCATAGAAAGAATTGATATGTGGCCTTTGTCGGAATTGTGAAGTAAGTCGTTTAGTACCCTGACCACTGCTGTCTCTGTGCTACGGCACTTCCTATGTGCAGATTGAAATTCTTCCAAGAGACAGTACTGTTCAAGATGAGAAAGAATTTGCACTAACACGATGCGCTCCAGAAGCTTTGACAGGAAGGGAAGATTTGAAACCGGGCGATAGTTTTTTAGACATTCCGGGTCAAGACTGGATTTCTTTAATAAGGGCCTGACAAGTGCATGCTTAAATTGCTGTGGTACAATGCCTGAAGTCAGTGAAGAGTTCACAATGTTGGTAATTGTAGGTACAAGCTCATCTAAACATTCAAGGAGCAAGGAGGTTGGAATGGGATCAAGGTCACATGACTTATTTGGCATCTTCAAAATAGTACTTTTGACATAATCTTCAGATACACGCTGAAACTCGCAAAAAGGAGTATTTTGAAAAATTGGAGAGTGGTCAAGCTGTGATGAGAGGGATGGCATGTCATTTCTAATCTGCTCAATCTTCCCAATGAAGAATCTATTGAAGGAATCAGGAAGTTCAGATAATGGGATAGATGACGGCAAACGTTCGTTATTTGCTCCCCCTAACATTTCAGCGGTGATCCTGAATAGCTCCTTTGAAGAATCAGAATTTTCGATTTTTTGTCGAATATGACTAGCTTTTGCGTCTCTAATCATACGGTTAACCTTGTTTTTTTCTAGTATGTATATTTGTCGATGTATCGTCAGACCTGTCTTTTGAAATGTACGTTCGGCACGTCGGCGAATAAGTTTGGCAGTCTTTATGTCTTCCGTCAACCAGGGTGCAGATGGCCTAACTGAGACTGTACGAGTGACAAGAGGTGCATGGCTGTCCAGCAACTTTTTCAAGCAAGAATTGTAATTGCTGAGAACGTCTGTGTTGCTCTGTTGCAACAGCAAAGAGGTCACGTCCATTTTGAAGGAGGCAATATCTATGGCTTTAAATTTACGGGAAGTCACGTTTTTCTTTGGCCTTTTTGCTTTTGATAGGCGCATTTCAAAGTTTACGAGAAAATGATCTGACAAGCCGCGGTCTGAGACATTGAGTTTGGCTACAAGCTCACTTGCATTTGTAACAATCCAGTCAAGAGTATGGCCTTTGACGTGTGTCGGAACATTTATCAGTTGGTCTAAGTTGCGATCCTTTAGCGCATTTTTCAGCGACATCGCGTATGTCTCATTTTCACTGTCAAAATGCAAGTTCACATCGCCTATGACAAATAGATCTTTTGTTGATATGTGACTGTCAAGGAGGTCTTGAAATTCTTCGATGAAAACTTTTGTTGTCAATTTATTTCTCTTGCTTGGTGGTGGGCGGTACAGGAAAATAAAAGTCAGTGTTCTACTGTGGTGGCACATCTCAAAGGTGGTGTACGTTGAGCTTTCAGGTCTTATTGTTACATACTTGGCTAGACTGTCTCTGTACAGTATTGCTAGACCCCCTCCGCTGCCTGTTTTTCGAGGTAGACTCTTTAAAAGAAAGCCTGGTGGCGTTAGCTCAATGGTTCTTGGCTCATCACCAACTTCTTTAAACCATGTCTCACTAAGGAAAACGATGTCGTAGCTATCATCAGTGATGGTGTCTGCAAGCTCAAGAGCTTTGTTACTGCATGACTGGGCGTTGAGGTGCATTATTTTAAGCAGACTGGAGGATATAGTCACCAGAGGCGTAGCACATTTTGAAGACACCGGAGGAGTAATATCCCGAATTATAGGTTTTTGATGGGGACATCTGACCTCTGTCGTGTGAGGAGTAATAGGGGTGGGGTGGTTAATAAAACAGTTTAGTAGGGAACTGCTGAACTCTGTCGTAGAAGAAATGACAGGGGTAGGGGTGGGGTTAACAACACAGTTAAGAGTCCTGGAAACTGTGTGACATGTATCTGTTGAGTTGAATTGCGGTAGGTTATACCATAGGCGAATAAGACGCCCAGCCCTAGACCCACGAACTGTCGGCAGTTTACGCCCGATGCCAAGTCGACGAATATTTCGGAAAACCTCGCTGTCTAGTCGTGATTTGAGTAACACACATGTGCGTCCTATGCGACGTAATAGATTAGCGTCCATGACTCCAGTACGGTGATTTGACACACTAGGACTGATGACACACAGGTTTGCGCTCCGACTGCTATGTAGTGGCCACGGTACACGGTTTTACCAAGCACATCAATCCCTCGGGCTATGAGTATCACTCTGTTACTGTTTATATAGATGCTTGTAGTATATATTGTTGCAGTATATATAGCCAATATAGGCCTTCTTCTTCTCTAAGCTTTTTGTTGGTTCGGCGCTCTTTCACCCTGGCCAAGAAGAGTGGCCATTACGACTATATATATACTAGGACACAAGGACTAGGCCTAAGCCCTAACTTAATTTTATTAAGTCACTTTAGTCTTAGATTCTATATATCTAAATATAACTATATTTTTAGTATATTAATCATTACATTATATTATAGTTAGATACTAGATTTATAAATAACCTGAATCCTAGATATTATTTACCTTGAACAAGACAAACTGCAGACATTTTTAGATTTAAAAGCAGAGAAAAACTAGATTTAAATTTACAGAAGAGTAGATCTGATCCTCTGTTTTTGTATTATGATTATCTGACTTATTACTTAAAGTTACTGTTCGTCTGTTAGTCAACTTTAGTGTTAGTCTTGAGTGACTTGAGACACTTGTCGTCAATCGAGTGTTAGTTAGTGACTTAGTCTAATAAGTTAGACTAAAAAAAATATTGTCATTGTGAAAAGGCAGCAGACTCTACTAAATTTCTAAATAATAATATTTATATTATATAACTAAACTGAAACTCTAAATTCTAAATCTATTGTTAATTGTAACATCTCTACTAGTACTAGATGTAGATTTCTAGAATGAAAATGTACTTTCTAGAAACTAGAATTAAGAATACTTTATTAACTTTATTGTTACTTTAATCTTTATACTAGTAGTAGTACTAGTGTTACGTGTAATACTAGTCTAGTCTAGATTAAGATTAATGATTAAAGATAGTAGAAGTCTATCATTATTACTATTATTAGTCATTAGTCAATAGATAGTGACTCAATACTTGACAATAGTACTAATAGTAATAGTATCATCATAATCATCTATGTAATTTGCTACTATCGTCTAGCTAGATCTACATCTGATCTAGTTATTTATAAATCTAGATCTAGATATTTAAGATATCTATCTAGAACTAGGTCTAGCTAGATCTAAGCCTAGTCATAGATCTAGATTCTAGATGTAGTTCAATGTTAACATTATATAATCTATATTATTAATATGTTTGATTTCGTTAAAAATGTCCGGTTTTGTTTTTTAGTGTCAAAATGTTTTACTCTTTTATTCTGAAATCACATTATTTTAATTCATTCACAGGGTTTGTCAACAACATGGGTGACCTCTGAAAATATTGAAAACATTTCATCATAGAATATTTTAAAAAAAATATTTATCGTCAATTCTAACCTGTTCTAATTTGGAACAGTATGAAGATTATTTGTCTCTCATCCATGAACCTATATTTCTTGATTTCAATATGTTTGTTTTAAAAGTGCACTTAAAAAAACACAGAGTAAGAACAACTAAAGTAAAAGTTTAAACCGGACTAACTTGACTAAGCACTAACTTGACTAAGCGTTGCGAGTGACCACTTTACGATAGTTACCTTTTATAATGATAATCCTCATGCCTCGTTATGTTTCATAACCCTCATGCCTCATCAATAAATGTATAAAAACTTATCATTAGTCTATCATTGAAAATGAAATAATTCTTTCAGTTTAAAGGGGGAAAAAGAATCATTTTTAGATCTTTGCTAACAATTTGCTTAGACTTTCTAGATTTAAATTTTAGATGTGTTACAATGTGTAAATTGTGTACAGTCAGTTGTACAGTGACAGTACACTATTCACTAACTACTACTACTTGAGACACTAGTCACTAGAGTCTAGATCAGTAGATCTAGAATATAGATAAAGATAGATCTATATTTTCTCGTCCCATATGCCATGATATGCTAGGACAAATTTGTACAAATACTCCTTCTTCCCTAGTGCTATGCTATACTATTTATTAGACTAAGTCACTAATTAGAATTAGAACATGGAATGGGTTGCCTTAGCTAGCCAGGAAAACCAGTGACTTGGCAGAATTTAAGTCATTGGTTAATATCCATGACGCGTAGTAACCTCTGTATTATATAAGATCCTGTCTGATAATATCTAATCCAAATAATTTTTTTTTAACATAAAGTATATAATATGAATTAATTTTTTTTTTAATTTTATAAAAATACTTTAAAAATTTTTTAAATTATTTTGTTAAGTGTTTTCCCTCAGTCAGAGAAAATATTTTAGGCCTGTCTATAGAGCATTTGTAGATTCTAGGGTAAATGTAAATTTATCATCTTGTATTTTACAGTTAATATTGCTTGAGTCGTTGCAGATTACTGTTACTTGTTTGTTTCACATGTGATAAAAGTATTGGAGTAATGTACTAAATGCACTATTAATGATTCCCCTTGGGTGTAAAAGGAACCTGTGTACGAAATTTCATGCTGATCCATACGACAGTTTAAAAGATATCTTGATCAATGAGTCAGTCAGTCAGTGAATGGTAGCTTACATATAGAATGTAGATTGGGGTTAATATTTGTTTTATTTACTATTTGTTTGTGTTTTATCTCTACTAGAAGTGAGGTACCATGTCAATGCCTTCGACCAAAATGAGAATGTTAGGAGGTAATGGACCACAACCACAGTTTAAGAAGGCTCAACCTCAGAGGCGACTGCTCAGGAAGAGAACAACACAAGTTGACTTAGAAAAACAGGTTAGTATTTTTGCAATGTTTATAATAAATTACTCTGTTTGGTAGAATTCTTTTACATCTTTTTTTCTCCCACTTCCCATTCTTGGATCAGATTGAAACTTAGCACATTATTCATTGTCCATGAAAAAACATAATCAATAAAAAAAAAAAAAAATTAGTTGTAATTAATAAATTTAGTTTTATTTAGAAAAAGAAAAGAAATCTTGTAGTATTGAGAATATTGCAGTAATTGAGAGGTTCTTTCCCATATTTAATTTTTTTCTTTAAAAAAAAAGTATTTTAAAAATATTTTGCTTGTTTTTTATTTCTATTATTTTTTAATTTTTTTTTTTTGTTTCATTTCTAATTTGATACTGATCAAACTCGACATAAAATTGACCAAATTTAGATGTAATAAGAAATTGTTTTCTATAAATGTTTTACAGCTTTTCTTTCTCTAATATTGAAACTTTGTTCTATGTCTAGTCTCATTTTGTCACCACTATTGACCTCAGGTCTATGAAATCCCTCAGCTATTCATCCTCTTTCATTTCCAATGATTATATAATATACTCTTCTACATTTAACCTTTGGATATTTCAGATTGACATTCAGACTATTTGTGCTTTCAAAATGGCTCCATCTTTCCAGCCTGATCATTTCATGACTAAAAGGCCGCTCATGGGAGCTTGTTGTGCTTGCATGCTATTGAGTAAGGTCAGTATCACTGAACATTCTTCACTAAACAAGCTGAATGGTTTTGTTTTCAACATAACTTCTGTAACATGGTAGAGCATTTTACATAATGATAGCGTCATGCCTGTGGCCTCAATATTTCTTTCATCATAAATGTCAATTAAAATTGTGAAAATTCAACTTTTGATATTTCTATTACTATTTATTGTCTATTTTCTTTTTTCTCAAGACATTCCTGAAAAAAAATAAATATATATATATATATAAATATGTATAAGTCTTGATCAAGAACCTCTTTTTACCCTCTAAATAGTTTATCTAGTGATGGTGGTCAAAACCTAATAAGAGATGAATTAATTAATTGATTATGCCATTAAAAAGGGTTATCAAGTCAGCTGAGCATTTATTTCATAATAAAATAAATTCTTGATATTTTTGTTTAATTGTCAGAGTGATTTTGTAAGGCCCGAGCTGCGAGAATTAGGCATGAGAAACATACTTGATGTCAGAACAGAAATGGCGTAAGTTATCTCTAGCGAGGCATGCTAAATATAATATATGTTTGTAAGTATACCAATAGACAAGATTTTTTTCTTTGCTTTGTTTTTCAAAATATTTCGTAACGTGATTTGTTTACTTTCATTGCAGCAACACTGGCTATATGTCCAGATGGTTTGCAGATGAAGCCTATGCCCTAAGACGACCTCTCTTCTATACATATCCTGATGTCTCAATGTCTGTACTTAGGAGTCCAAGGTAAATCATTTCCTAGTTTGTGATAAGAAAATGTCAAGATGACATGTGATAAGAAAATGTCAAGATGACATGTGATAAGAAAATGTCAAGATGACATGTGATAAGAAAATGTCAAGATGACATGTGATAAGAAAATGTCAAGATGACATGTGATAAGAAAATGTCAAGATGACATGTGATATGAAAATTTCAAGATGACATGTGATAAGAAAATGTCAAGATGACATGTGATAAGAAAATGTCAAGATGACATGTGAAAAGAAAATGTCAAGAAGACATATGATAAGAAAATGTCATAATTGTGTCATCTAAGTTAAAGCAGTTTACATTAGAAACATTGCATTTCAGAAAGGTTGTCTTTATATTCCATTTTTATGTTTATCCCGATTGAAGTTTTGAAAAAATCTTCTTTCACTCCTTGGAAGTGGAAACATAGCTCTCTTTTCTTTGATGGTAGCTTAAATAACTTGCATTAGAAAGATAAAAAACTTGGAAAGGTTATTACAACAAAACAACTCTTGTAAGATTAGAGGTGTTAAAGCAAACTATAAATTGGGAAACAATTAGTAAATAGAGATAACATAAGATTTGTAAAAAATTTCTTGGATAAAAGCAAATCTGGTTAAAAGGTTCACATTGTGTTATTGCCTGGCCAATGCTTTAGATATACTTTGTTAAACATAAATGATGTCTTTAATAGTATGCTTATTGGAAAACATTTTGTTTGTATATAGTTTGATTGTATGTTTAAACTAGTGAATGCAGTATAGATCTCAACATTTCTTATCATTTGTATTTAAACTTTGTCATTCCTAGAGTTTTAAATGCTATTGAACAAACTGCCAGTCAAGAAATCCAAATTTTACAAGGTCAGTACATTTTTTATTAGGCATAAATTGTTTATGCTTTTGTTGATCACCAATACATCTTGTAGTGTGTTGGCCTCCTTCAGTCAGGGAAAGAAACATGGCTCATCTTGTAGATAGTGAGATGAAAGCATGGGCATTGTAAAGATGTTGTTCAATCTCTATGCAGCCAATGTGTCCTAGGGAACAGCAAGTATCCAAAATATTTTGGGACCATCAGCATCACAGGCTCTATTTGAATGTAGTGCTGTGTGCTATAAGCTACCTAAGGATCACAGAAGCCTTTAATGTTATCTCATGTTTGGGTATAGCTGCAAAGCAGCAGAATTTTTTTTCTTTCTTCTATGTAGTCAGCAGAGGCTAACGAGCCAGTTTCTTGTCTTTGCCATTTTCCTAACGGTGATAACTTAGCAGTGAAAGCATATGTCCTCAAGCTTAGATTTTAGACACAGAATAAACTAGTCATTTGTCAAATAAAATAATTTATTCGTTGATTAACCAACCATGATAAAATAGATATACATTGATAATAAGTTGAATTATTGGAACTTTGAAAGATCTAACACCAGGAATATGTCAGGTAGTTAAAATTGTTAGAATTTAATCATGTCCTCCCTGTGTGTTTTTTTAAATATTTTTGCTAAGTGACTGGTTTAGACCAACACCATCCCAATGATTTTATTTACCTCTTGTAGTATATATATATGGCTCCCTTTTGTCTCGAAAGGCAATGGATGCGCCCAAATGAGTCACTAGTTTTGGCTTAATCTTGAGACGGGGCAGAATCTGGTGTGGCTAATCAAGCCAATTCTAGAACGGCAGACTTTGCCACAATTCGTACATGTGTTTGCCTCTGATTTAGGGCTAGCGGACAGGGCAGCTTTCTTTTTTTCCCTCTTGATTAAGGGCGCTTCAATTCTTTTGTTCTCAGCAAGGGTTGTCCCAGCACGCACAGTCTGTCTCCATGCACTCCGGTCTTTGGCTATGTTTTCCCACATACTTTCGCTGATGCCTGTGGCTCTCATGTCTCGCTTGCAGACATCTCTATATGTTAGTCTTGGGCGGCCCTTGGGTCTGACTCCTTCCACAAGCTCAGCATATAAGATATCTTTCGGGATTTTCGGGATGTAGTATATACTTGTGTATGTAATCTTGTAAATGTGTATATTGTCTTTGTCAAACCAATTTTCATGTAATGTGCAAAAGAATTGATAGAATTTAAAAGCAGAAGAAACTCAGATTTGTATTGTTTGTATTTGTCTTGATCAGGGGATGAAGCAGCGATGCAGAGACACCTCTCAGTAATACAGAAACATTGCATCTACACTATAAACAAAATGAAAGCTTCAGTCTCCAGTGTATTTATCAAGTCAGTCTACTTCTCTTAGTAATTTAGTTTTGAAATACTTGGGAAAATTTTTGTTTTCTAGATCTATACATCATTAAACAAATGAAAGCTATAGTAACTAATCTATTTAGCAAGTCTTGCTACTAAAGATAAGTTTATTTGGTTTGAAAAAAATATGCGAATTCGGGTTATTATCATTAAAGAACTTTGATATCTCATGATTCTTTCAAAAGATCAGACTTGTCATTGCAACATGAAAGAGGTATCTCTGTTCAGTTAAATCTCTGTTATTATATTAGACAAACATTAGTGGGATTACTTTCAGTATGTAAACATTTAAAAGTAAACAAATATGAAATCTATGGGGAAAAAATCAAACTATTAGACGTACATGTAGGAAACCCAGCTGCACCAAAAGTTCCCTATATGGATGTAGGCCCTATATACAGGTGGCTGCATGGTCGTTATGTATGCTCTCTTGGCTGTCACCTCGATGGTTTCAGGTTTGAACCCCGCCAACCGCCATTCATCAATGTCCTACTGGAGGTTTTGGGATATGATGTAAGCTTATTGAATTTTTCTTTAGAGTTGTTCACCCCACTAGAGTAAATCTTTTTTTTTTAACAACCAAAAGTAACCACATGTGTATACTTGTTCTTTTCTTTTAGAATAACTGCTTGGTTTCTCACCAAATTTTTGTCCAAATTTTTACGAAGTGTGCAAGTGTGTCGTGCACAGATGTTGATGGTCAAGCAGGCCAGTGAGGTAAGTGCATTGATATATGCTATATATGATATACATATAGTTAGCATACATTGGATTTATTGTTACTGTTTTTTTTTGTGTGTTTTATTTTACATAATGTGCCCTTTTTTAATTCCATTCTTAAAATTTTGAACCGAATTTAAATTTACAGAAAGGTGTCCCCATGATTTATTTGCCCCTTCACCGCAGTCACTTAGACTACATCTTGGTGACCTACATTCTCTGGCACTATGACATCAGAGCCCCCTATGTGGCAGCAGGCGATAACATGGACATTCCTTTCTTCAAGTATGTATGTCTTTGTTTTGTTTGCAGTGTTGTAGAGCTATAAATAGTATTTTGTTTTTCTTGGATCCTAAAATTTGATTTTTAAATAATTTTTTTGTTATGTTCATGTTTTGTTTAGTGAAATCTGTCTCTATTCAATAGTAATTTTACTGGTTTATACAAATTTATCCTATAATACATTTTTTTTTTAAAGTGTGCTCATGAGATGGCTTGGGGGATTTTTTATCCGTCGACGTTTGGACACAAAAGCTGGGCAGAAAGACTTTCTATACAGAGCCATATTACATGAGGTAACATTTATAATTATTCATTCATTTATATATTTTATTATATTAACACATTTTTTAAAAAGAAGTTTACGTGTAGGCAATTTTTAAAAACTTCTATCATACCTTTTTTTTTTTTACATAAAACTTGTCATTAAATCTATTTGGGAAACTGAAAGAACTTTTTATATCTATTTTAATTCAACTATTCAAATTCTATAAAAGTCTTCATAAGCTGATTATCTGAGAAAAATAACTAGTAACCACTTCTAGTGATGTCAAGTCTTATTATAGCAAGCATATTCCAGAATAGTTGCCGCATAAATTGTTTTGTTTTATAATTGAATCCTTGTTTTTATTTAGTACATGACAAAACTTTTGAGCAATGGTGAAGGTTTGGAATTCTTCATTGAGGGTGGCCGAACACGCTCTGGGAAAGCTGTCATACCAAAAGGCGGGCTCCTGTCTGTTGTTGTCGAGGCTTGTAACGAGGGTAAGATATTAATGTTCTCTAGCTGGCACTTGTTAGCGAGTGTCACTTATTCTGTTGTTGTGCAGGCTATGATTTTTTAATCTTATATAATCACATTGAAATGTGTTTGTCTTTCTATTTAATTGGTAAACCATATTTTCAAGGTTAATAATTTCATAGTTGGCAGCTAATTTCTAATAATTTTTGTTTTCACAGAGGAAATCTCAGATGCTTATATTGTACCAATCACTTTCAGTTATGAAAAAATTATTGATGGCAACTACTCCAGAGAACAAATGGTAAGTTTAACATTATTTCAAACCAAACTTCTTTTTGGTGACTGAGTGGTAAAGCACTTGACTTTCAAACCGGAGGGGGTTCCTGGTTTGAATCCTGATGAAGACTGGAATTTTTAAAATTTTAGGATCTTTAGAGAAACTCTGAGTCCATCACCTATCCTTTAGTCTGTTGGACCATTGGGACACTACAAGAACTGTCAACCATATTTCTCCATCCCTGTCCTTTGCCTTGGATAGAATTTAATTCACGAACAGACTTGTCCATTCTTTGGTTGATTTTGGAGTCCACTCAGCTCTAATGGGTACCTAACATTAGTTGTGGAAAAGTAAAGAAAGTTGGTCGTTGAGCTGGCCACATGACACTCTCTATTAACTATAGGCCACAGAAACTAATGACCTATGCCGTTGATGAAAGGGGAACTTTACTTTACTAAACTTCTTATCATATTCATTGTTGATTGATCAAGTATTAAAACTTGTATTATATTTCAGGGTCAGGGAAAAGTTAAGGAAACCTTTTTCGGAGCAGTGAATGCCATTTTTCGTGTTTTCTTCAATAGTTATGGCAGTGTTCGAATTGATTTTGCCCAGCCATTTTCTCTGAAGGCAAGTTATGTACACGAGTTAATAATTTGAATCTTAAAGAATGAATATGTTATACAAAATAAGAAAAGTTATTGGGAAAAATGAACGAAATTATTGTTAAGATTTTGTTTGCTTTTTGTTTCTAGGAATTTTTGCTACAGGCAAAAAGCAATCCCTATCAACCACTGACTGCCCCTACCACACCTGGACGTCTTCAGCTGGACTATGGGACATCTTACCCCAACTTCTCTCAGACACTTTTGTCCACCAATGGTGATGCTGAAAAGACAAGAATGATGGTCAAAGCATTAGCTGACCACACAGTTTACAGTAAGTTGTCATAGTGCAGAGGTTTGATTTGTGTTACAGTTAATTGTAGATTGATTTGATTCACAATGACATGTTGCATTAGTTTAATTCATCATCATCATGTTTTTATTTGATTTGCTTTACGACGTGTTACAGATTTAGTTTTTTATTTATACTTTTATTTATTTATTTTTTTACTCTCCAAAGGCTATTACATAGTTAATATGTTGTTTTTTTTAATCTACAGCAAGTGACCATTCAACTGCTCCAATGGCCACACATCTTGTAGCATTTTTACTTTTGACCAAATACAGACAGGTATGTCCTAGTATTGGCTTGGTAATGATGTTTTGAAAACTCACATGGAAAATGTCTGAAATGCCTACTATTAGACATAATTATTTTAAGTTATGGGTTAATTCAAGTCATACAATTTATAAGAGTCTTGTTTCAATTGATGTGTAGTTTTTAAAATTAGTTTTTTTTTAGCATGGAAGAGGTCCTCTTCAACTTTGATATGTCAAAATGTAATTTTGCACATCACACCATGTTTTTTTTTTATATGTAACTTCTCGAAAATACGAGTTTGACAAAATAACGATTTACTTATATTTTTGTCTTCTTTTCTGCAAAAACTTGACCAGTCTTTCATTGCTAATTAAATCAGTTTAATTATTTTAATAGTGGTAATTAGTTAATAATCATTATAGGTTATTATAATAGGTTTGTTTTTCTATTGCTAAAATAATAATGCTAATTTTTTTTTTTAATCACTGTTTTATGATATACAATAGAGCTATAAAATAATAAACATTTTACCATCAGAAGACACATTCTTATTGGACAATGTAAACATCCTTGGTATAATAATAATCTAGCTGTCTCAGTTATTATAAATACTAATTGCATTATTTCTTTATGTCATCAGGGTGTCTACACCAGAGAACTGAGTAAAGCCATTCAGTGGCTGGTCAGAGAACTGCAGGCCCTGCAGAGGGATGTTGGTTTCTGTGGCCGCTCTGAAGATGTTCTCCTGTACGTTCAGACTTTGCTGGGAGACAGACTCATAACAAAGAAATGGTCAGGCTTGAAGTTGTCTATAATTTAATTTAGGCTACCGGATTACACTTTTTTTTTTTTTTGGTTTTTATCAATACCTATTTATGACTTCATGTTCAAGTTATTTAAAAGTGGTTGGATACATTTGTAAGAGTAAAAAAATTAATCATGTGCATTAAATATTTAAATTTGAGGATGTTGTTATTTTGTTGTCTGTCTGCACAGGAATGAGGAGGATAATGATCTCAAACTGTTTCCTAACTTGACCTTGCCAGCCGTGTTTGAACTCAGTTACTATGGCAATCTAGTCACAACACATTTTGCCTTAGAGAGTATACTTGGTAATCCATTATATAAATAAATCTTTCACATTAGCATTAGACTCAATAGCTGTATGAATAATAAACATTTTTTTTTTTCGGCATTCAGCATGGTGCACTATGTCAATACTAAGTTGTTGCTGTTATTTGTTTTAGCTGTTGCTGTCCTGCTGGAGGCTGATATTTCACTCTTCAACTTGCTGACAGCTGCTCCGCTGAGAGACGCCAAGGTGTCCAGGGAGAAAGTGATAGAGGTAGCTGAGGAGATTTGCATGATCGTCCACAATGAGTTTATCTTCATACCAGTAAGTGCCACCGTTTTTTTTTTAATTTATTTTCTAAGATGTTGACATTGTAGCGCAACATGAATGGTAAATACACTGCAAGGAGAACTAGAAAAACAGTAACATAGGATTCTGTACAAAAATATTTTGACTACTGGTGCAGTATGTTTGTGGCATCCATAGGCTAGCACTTTTTTTGTTTACCAAAAGCTTTCATCTTTCTATTATTCCTTCGACTCCTGACTAAACTCTGTACTTGTCTAGACATAAGACACCTACTTCCGTGCTCATAATGAGTTGATCTTAACTGCTTATCCCATTGCTAATTGCTTTTCCTAATTATAAGCCCTCTGAAGACTCTCCTCTCCCACTCCGCCCCAAAAGAACTTTTCAACTTATAAAATGAATCATTAGCTTGTACATGATACATATCTAAATGTATCTTGTGTGTTTCTCAGCAAGCTAAGAGTTATTTAAGTATTTGGTTTTCTTATGGGGACATACCCTAACATTTTGATCATTCATTGAAATACCGGTACTGAAAACTGTAATTGTTTATCATTGATTATGTCAATTTTTTTTGTACCTTGCAATACTGTGAGTTATGTTTGGATTTGTCTAGCCCTGTGAAAACTTGAACTCAGCTCTTGTGGCCATGTTGGAATCTTTCATCACCAAAGAGATTTTGTCAGTTGAGGATGACACAAAGGTAAGTCTGCTCATGTATACACTTTTTTTTTTACCTTTTTGTTTCACTATTCAAACGCGTATACAAAAAATTAATTGTTCTTTACTTTGTGAGACTATCGAGGTTGTTAGTTGACTTGGAAACATGAAAACATCCAAAAGTCTGTGTGTATAGTGAATTTCTTTGTCTTTTGGCTTTTATATAATACATTTTCAATTAGGATAGCAGTATTAGTCTAATTCTGTCTTGATTTTAAAAGAAATGTTGCAACTGTCCAGGTTTCTGACCTTTTGTTTGCTGGTAAAGACAGACGATGGGCTGACAGATTGGCTTTGGTTTTAGATGTTGATGAAGAAGAAAATGATGGTTACTATTCAGAACAAACTTTACTGGTAAGTTGGCCAGGTTTCATTTTGTCTGCTTTTAAGTGTTTCCTGAGTCTATGTATGTTAATTTTGCTTACCTAGTTCATGTTGATGAAACTATTTATAATAAGCTTTAAATTTTACATTGAATCTCTAAAATGTGTAATCTTGGCTAATTGAAAATATCTGGAATTTATTTTGTTTCTTAAAATGATTAAGAAGTCTTTTTTTTGTTTAAGAATTATGCTTTTGTTATGACATGTTGTCATTATTGTTTTTGAGTTGAAATCTTGTATAGATTTAAACATCAAATTGAAACATTTTCACAGGTTAATTTGAACAGCCAGGACATACGAGAACGTCTCCATTTCTTGGCGTCAGTAATTGGTCCCTTTCTGGAATCTTATCAGACAGCAGCAAAGTTTACACTGCAGGAACTGATAGCAGAGCAACCAGGTGCCCACACCTCAATAGTTTTGTTTATTAGTTGGACATTCTTAATTCTGATTCAACATTGATGTAGTGATGTACATAAACATCCGTTTGGTTATACCCTAACTTAGTCATCAAAAGTTTTCCTTTTTGTTTGTTTGCAGAGGAAGAGTTTATGTCTTCCCTAGGACAGTTTGCCAGAAAGAGAGTGGAAGATGGTCTGACTTTGTTTTGTAAGTACCACTTGTATGTTTATTGTAATACGATTCCTTGTGTCTTGAGAGATGATGCGTGTACCCAGGAGATTTTCATATTTGTTTCTTCCGCTTGAACTCTGGGAGAATCTCTAGGCCAATCTGGAGTATCTTTGTCAATGTTTCAATCTTATAGCTAGCAGTGTTTATCTACTATTCAGGCTATTTCATCCTCTGGGCTCTCATTCATTCCAGCACTATCATTATCCACTATTTTCAATCACAGGCAACTTTCCATATTTACGTTGATAACCTTGGTTCAATAGAGGTCCTGCTTAGGGGCATCTGTTAAGTCTGGTTCTTGATGCAAATTCTAGATCAAACATGACATGTAACATAGAATAGCAAAACTAGGAAACAGGGGTTATTGAGAGAAGAAGAAAATATGATGACACATAAATAAGCATCTACTCAGACTTCTGAATCAGCCCCATCGCCTAGCAGTGACCACATAGCACTCTGGAATGCAGCTGACTTCCAGCCTAGGCAATCTTCAATGATGCTACTCTCTTTTACTGGCTTGAAATTTCTTGATTTGAGTTGCAGACAGCGCGTACAGAATGTTACTTCCAAGATCTTGGTGTATACTATAGAGCAACTCACTACACTGTTATTAGAGATGAGCATTTAGTTACCTGACTTTTCCTCTGACTTGCTTTAAAGTTTTTCCAATTCTTTTTGTTCACTCATTGACTTGGTTCAATTTCTTAACAGTAAATTAACTTAGAATTATTCATGCACCTCTAAAAAGCTGTAGCTTCTGTCCTGTTGACATTCTTTAACTCTTTCTCTCATAACTAACGATACCAATGTTGATTCCACCAGAATGTGGTAAATAATTACGGAGAGAAAGAATTAAGTCTAAGTTCTTAGGATAGTTTAAAACACAAATAAGTCTTTGCAATCATGCCTGGCAATATTAAGTGATTGCAGCTTTATTGTAGTGAAAACCAGTTTCTGAATAAGAATGCACCTCATAATTTTGGCTTTATGGTGAGGCAGGTTTAAAAAAAACTTCCACCTTTTTAACTTTACATTTAAAATCATCTAAAAAGAAAATGTCTTGATGTGTTTTGTGCCAGAATTCATCCTAGCTTCATCTTGTCATAAATAAAGAGTCTAGAGATAAAGCTATGGAACTCAACAGGGTTATGCTTTACCTTCACCTTTCTCTTACTCTGTTTAACTGTTGGAGCATGCAAATAATCTGTTGACTGTCTTTCTCCATTCATTTGTCTTTTGCCTTGATTAGAATCTCTTTTAATGGCAGGTCTGTCCATTCTCTGATATTGTCTTCCATCACTTTTTCTGTATGCTTCTTCTTCCTTTCTTTTTTCCTAAACAAAGGTCTTTACTAGCCCTGAGCTTACAAAAGCTGAACAAAGTTTCATCACTTTATTAGACTGCTTCTGTTAACTTTGTATGAGACCTAAATTAAATGACATTAAACAAAATACAAATGACATTTTATGAAAATGAAAGATGATAACCTAAGTTAGAATTCAATGTAATGGTATTTTTTCGTATTCAGCTGAAAGTTGTGCCATGATGACCCTGAAGTCAGCGATGAAGTCATTTCAAGACCTGGAGCTCGTCTACTGCTACAATAACGCCAACTTGACCATGATTGGGATGAGTATGCAGATGGACTCCAAAAATACATTAGAACATTACAGTACTCTGTTGGAATCAGCCGTTAGCTAAAAATATCTTTAATTCAACAATGAGATTAACAATGTTTTTTTTTTATATTTGTAACTTAGATACTCAGCTCAAAGCTCAGTTACTGCACACAAACACATCAAATATCCGACTCAGGGAAAGAAAGATTTTTAAAAGTTTTGATAGCACAAACCTAAAATCAGTTATTGTTTTTTTACAACAGTCTTGCAACAGTCATTAGTGATGTATCAGTCTACAATTACTTTGTATGTCTAACATTTTAATAATTTCTAGACCTAACTATTCGATGGTTACCAAATTATCATCTGGTCTTTTTTTATTGTCTAATCCCACAATTCTCTTCTTCAAGGAGAACCCTTTTATTATAAAGTTTCACTTACTTGACTATTACATTAAGGTCCACAATGAACTGTTGCATTCTGTTTAGTACTAATATTGTCATCAAACTTGCCCACATTTTTTAAAAAATTAAAATATTCTTCAAGTTAGTAAATATTTTCAAAATACTCTGTTCATTTTGACGAGAAATCAAAAGCTAATGTTGACATTTTTTTTTCTTTGACAAGTTCTGTGTTGTGCTTGAGATTTAGTTTTTTTTTCTATTGGTGTACATTCATTATGAAGTAATTTATTTCTTATAATACAGACCAGATTATGTACCCTGATGTTTAGTTAAAGTGACTGTATGAGTGAATGTCTGATGTGTGGAAGTAAACATATGCCAGATGTATGTATGTAAAATTTTGTTTTGACTCATGAAACATTAGAAATTAACTTTGTGTGGTTGACTAATGGATACAAATATTATAACAAAATGGTGAAATATAACAGTATTGTGGTCAGTTGATTTTCGGTATCCTAGCGTCTGCATGTTTTATAGGGTGCATGTTTCTAGAGAGGTGTGTTTTGTTGTTGGTAGATTCTAGACATGGGTGTAACAATACCATGTTGGTAGAATTAAAAATGACCAGCTGATTGAGGAGACATTGTTGCTGTTTTTATGTTCATCATGTTGCTTTGGTTTTTTTGTTGGATTAGAATAGAAACTGTTCTCCTTCATCAACTTGTGTTTTTTTTTTAATCTCTTTTTCATAGAATTATTTTTGGATATTAACTCTTTCTCTCCGTAATTATTTACCACATTCTGGTGGAATCAACGTTGGTATCGTCATTTAGGAGAGAAAGAGTTAAAATGGCTCTACCGGTATAACCATCAGCATTTAGAGATGAATACAAATGTATACATTATTGACAATAATCTTCTTTTTGACCACATTCCTCCAAGTGTTAGGATGACAAACAATTATATTTTAATTTAAAACAATCAACATGGATTAATAATCAAATCTATTTAAGTGTAAAAAAATAAATAAATCATGAAATGTTTGAATCCATATGTTATATGCATGCAACAAGCTTGTTGCAGACTTGTTCAGATTTTTTAATTTTAAAAAATAATAGATATTTCTTTTAGATCTACAGTAGCAGAGATTGACTTTTAGGGATTTCTGGCACGACATGGCGTAAAGTGTGCCAAAAAACTCTATACAGACAGTAGCACTTTTATTATTTATGCATAAGGTCTTGGACAGCACAATGTTGAAGATACATTTAAATAAATGATAGACATAAACAAAAAAATAAGATCCAAAAGCAAAAGCTTGTTATCTGTTCTGCTAAACATCTTTATAAATATATTTTCTGGAGAAGTTAAACAAAACTAATAGCAGGCCCAAGTGACATGGCTCCAGACCCATCTACCAGTTTGACTGTTTTTGTTGCTATGATTAATATTAAATGGCATGAGTATATTGCCCTGACAATAAAGATATAAAATTAAAATTTTTTTTTAAATTAAAAAAAAATGCACAATACTGAGTTTGAGCTTTACCGAGTGGAATAACAATTGAGTGCTCCACACAGTTCATAGTTCACCAAAGGGATGCATGGTCAGTGACCAAGCCAGTGCAGGATTTAGAGAAGGGTCCTCCACATACCTAGATCCGGCCCTGAACCTCGCCAAAGTGTATTGTCACCAATCTTTTAAATGAAAAAGAAAAGGTATGATCAAGCGAACAATGACAATAATGACAAGTTTGTAGATGTCCACACATTTGGATATTGTTCGTTACAAATGGATCCAGTTTATTGGTTGTTATTAGCAAGACATTCACATTACAGTCAGTCACCATCCTCAACCATTCCAATTGCAATCAGTCACCATTCCCAAGACATTTACATTGTGCATCAACATTTTGAGGTGTAGTTTTAGCGTATGTCAACTTAAATAACTCGAGATGCATGTTTTCCTTTACTGAACTAATCCTGAAAAAAAAAAAAAAACTGTGCTTTAGAGGACCTGGATTTCGACGATGACATCTGCCTCCTCTCCCACATACAACAAAATGCTCACTTCTGACACCATGTAATAGACCCACTAAAACAACATGAGCTTCAATAAACACAATGCTTTTATTTGTCTCTATTTATGTTCTTTACACCAGCCACTTGTTCTCTAAACTGACCTCCTTTTACACACAGTCCTGACACACGGCTGTTCACTCAACCATGTATACACTCAAGGTCCACTGGTCATTTCATACACAGACACACACACTGCACTACCAGCCACTCAAAACACATACATTTACTATCACAGACTACAAACCAAACTGATCAGACTCTCAGAAATAGCGAAAAAGAACTGGACTTCTAATCAGCAAAAGAAAGAATTTATGAGGATGAACAACAGACAAGAGAACCCAATCCTGCTACAGGGAGAGAACATCTTTGATACGGACCACTTCACTTATCTGGGAAGTAGAGTTGGTAAAGACGGCGGAGCTGATGATGATATACTAATTCGGATCAATAAAGCTAGGTTTGCCTTTTCAACTCTTCAAGCAATCTGGCGCTCTAAGGCACTATCTCTACATAACAAGACACGAATCTATAATACAAACGTTAAGTCTGTCCTTCTATACGGTTCAGAAACTTGGAGAGTCACTAAAACATATGGAAAAGCTCCAGACCTTTGTTAATAGATGCCTACGCCGGATATTAGGAATTATGTGGCCAGAAAAGATAGCTACTGTCGATTTGTGGGAGAGAACTAGACAAAAGCCCATAGCCCAAGACATCACAAAACGAAAATGGAGTTGGATAGGACACACCCTGCGAAAACCAGCTACCAATGTTGCAAGGCAGGCACTTGACTGGAACCCACAAGGAAAGTGGACAGACCCAAACAAACCTGGAAGAGGTCAGTCATCAGTACTGGAATGACATGGGAGCAGATGAAGGAAGCTGCGCAGGAGTCAGAACCGAGTTCTCTGCTCCCCTGGGAGTGCACATGATTAAGTAAGTAAGTAAAGATGAAATGAAGATATTTAAGACTTTCACTGGAACCTTCTTACAAATTAAGCAATTAAGCTAATTGAATTTGTAGTTTTACCAAAACCTTTTGCACTAACGGGAATTGGCTAAACCTGTCTACTCAAGCCAGTGGCGTAGCAAGGTACCCGTGGGCCAGGGTTCAAAAACATATTGGTGGGCCCCCCTCCAGCCAATAAGACAAATTTAGTGTGTGACAAAAATGAGTAATCTAAATGTAAAGATCGTATCTTTTAAAAAAAAAAAAGTAATTCGAATGGATGGTTTTGAGGTCATACGATGTGAATGTGTGGGCATTGGCACCGTATTGGTTTCAAAATCAACCACCGCTTGAATCCGCTGTCAGAATAATTTAAATCGGCACTCGCTGAACCTCCAAGAAAACATTTAACATTTATATTTCATATGTCATTGACAAAAATTTTTTAGTATGGGGATCGAACCCAGGACTTGCGTGTCAACAACCAGTCATTCTAATATGTACAGCATTTTGTTTAGGAAATAAATGATTCCGTCTTTTACAATACCTAGATCTGCATGTGTCTAACATGTTGGTTCTAGAATCTTTTTTTATTTCTTTTCTGTTCTGAAACAGATATTGTTAAATCTGTGTTAGTGCTTTTGGAGATTATGGCCTCATGACCAATCTACCCGCTGTCTCGCACCCCCCAGCCCCACTCCCCACCTTCGAGATGCTGTCGTTGATAACGTTTAGAAGCTTAACGTGTATGACAAAAGGTTGGTTGCCACCTAAAGCTAACGAGTTCCTCCTGCCCGAGGGAGAAGGAAAACTCAGAATTCAAACCTCTGCTGCCTCCAGATATAAATATGATGTTTAGATCAAGGCATATTTGATATGAGATACAGCCCGGTTTTTTTTTTTCTCCTCGGCACTATTTTAAAGACACCATTTTGTCAGCGCTACTTTGTTGTACGAAATTTTGGCATGTAACCCAATTTCAGTTATGTGTGCTTCTTGAAACAAGATTAATTCTAGGCAGTTCTATTTATTATTCAAGTCTTTGTTCGTCCATCCTCGGTAGGAGCGTGAAAAGAACACGTAATGGTGCTGTCTCTTTGTTTAAAGTCTAAAACTATAAAATCATATATAGGTCATGTTCACGTCGGATCTATTCAGACAAAGGTTAGCAGGCATGACCTTTTGTTTTGATTGTAAGCTATCGCAGCAGTGCAGGATTTAAGGGATGACAGAATAGAGACACTTTGAGAAGAAGACTCGACGACCATTTTCCCTGTGAATAAACGTTTTAACGGATAACTAAAGCGATATCCAGTTCTTTCAATAGCGTCTGAAAAGCTGTGCTGACTGGCATGTGTGTTATAAGTCTTGATTGGAGCATAACAATTTAGCCTATCCAATGTGATAGCAGTCTGGGTGAAAGCACAAACAGTAGAGACTGAATTAGACATAGCTTAAGGGACCATAAAGACAGGCTCGAGTTAAATGGGAGATAGCATAAACACGGCTTGGTGTTGGACCGAATTGATGTTGGAAATCAAGTGACAGTGCTTCTTAGAGACAGTATTATAAGCGCACATTCATAAAAGCACGGGATAAAACGATATTATTAATTAATATCTATTCGTTTTAAGACACATTAGGAAGTAATATGTAAGCATGTAGTTTAAATATTCGACTATTAGTGTTAGGTTAAATTTTAATTTAGGTGATCGCCAGAGATTGTAGATCTATACGACATAACCACTGCCTGCTACACAAGTAAATGTCACACTAGTAGGCCTACTGAAAGGACTATAGGACGTAACCACTGCCAGCTACACAAGTAAATATCACACCCAGTACTGCGAGGACTATAGGCCGTAACCACTGCGCCTGCTACACAAGTAAATATCACACTAGTACTCCGGGTTCAAGAACATCTTGATGGGCTCCTCTCCAGCCAATAAGACAAATTTAGTGTGTGACAAAAATGAGTAATCTAAATGTAAAGACATTCCAATGTAAAGATCGTACCTTTTTCTTAAAAAAATAATTATGTCATAACGTTTGATTCAGTTAGGACTGCATATAAGTAGTGGTGTCTTAAAAGTCAATGTTTTTACAACTTCTTAACAGAGTTGTGAGCCCGGGTTCATTGAACCCCTTCGCGCCATGAATGCTAGCCACTGACTCAAGCTTGTCTGGAAACCAAAATGTATTTATCAGAGGGCGGTATAATTCAATAAATCTATACTCTGGCGGAAAGCCTGTGTTACTGTGGCCTCATTGATTGACTCCCTAAACTTTTACCATGTTTTGGTATATCTGTAAGAAAGCAGAGGTTTGAATTCGGAGTTTTTCTTCTCCTGGGTGGGTAGCAAGGCCAAGGCTAACAAGTCTGTCCTGATCGAAGCTTTCTTATTTAGGGGCCAGTTACTCGTTTTAACCCCTTCTCCTGTTAGTGAAAACAGTTCTGCCAGATCCAATATCTGAGCCACACGTGAAGGCCCAGGGCAGTTAAGAATTTTAACTCTTTCAGCCTGTTTTGCCAGTATACTGGCAAAACAGCTATACCTCATAGCCTGGTTTGCCAGTATACTGGCTTTTGGGGGGTGGCTTCTAAAATTAGTCCGTTTCTTGTAGTTAGAGTTTTTAAAGTTATTTCTAAAAACAAAAATAGTAAAAAGAAACGAAACCTTCCTTTTTTAAGCGTCTTTGTGCAATAACCTGGATTATTTTTTTGTTTTAATAATATTTTAATTAGTGTGTTGCTTAGTAAACATAAACAAACATGGATGCTATGCCTGGATGCAGTGGTGTTAGTGGTAGGCCTAAAAGATTGACGGTAGCACAAGCTACTCAATTGTTTTTAGCTTTAGAAAGTTCTAGTGATAGTGATAGTGAAGATGATTCAACATATTTGCCAGAAAATCATGGTGTAGATGATAACATTGTGAAGAAGAAAAGAGCTAGATATGATGATACTGTGGTTGACTCAGATTCTGACAGTGATAGTGGCAGTGAAACTAACAATGATGGGACTGGTATTATTGCTACAATTCCAGAACCAGATGATTTTAGACCTAGAACTAGTGGTAATAATGATGGGTGGCAATGGGAGAGGGTTGCTGACAATTGTCCTGTCAGTACTGCCAATACATTTAGAATGTCCCAGCCTTCTAAAAGTGGAGTCAATTCTGAGTTAGATTTGACAAGAGATTCTACACCATTTGATGTTTTTACCAGGCTAGTAGATGGTTGTATCATGACCTTTTTAGTTGATAGCATAAATGATTATGCTAAAATTGTGATTCAAAAACACAATCCTCCTACTGTCAGGTCCACTTTTAATAATTGGACAGACACAAATGTTGCAGAAATGTACAAGTTTCTCGCAGTTTTTATTTCGATAGGTCTACAAAACAAAAAGTCTGTCAGGGACTTTTGGTCTAATAAAGACATATATTATCAGCCATGGTTTAATACCATGTTTACAAGAGCTAGATTTGAGCTCTTGTTCTTTAGCATGATGCATGTAGGTGAAGCGGTCTCGGTCGGTAAGGATAAAGTTGAACCCTTCGTAAAGATGATGTGTTCAAATTTTCAAAAGGCATTTTATCCTTTTGAGGAGGTTGCTATTGATGAGATGGTGATAGGATTTAAAGGCAGGTTTGGACCATTACAGTACAACCCTAGTAAGCCTGAAAAGCACCACATAAAAAATTATGGCCTGTGTGATAGCAGTACAGGTTATGTGATAAATCTTATTACTTATTATGGAAGTGACACTTCTTACTCAGACTCATCCAACAGTATTACCAGCCATGCAGTCAAAATATTTGATACCCTTCTACAACCACTTCAAAGTGGGCATCATATTTTTGCTGATAGATATTATACATCAACAGATCTCTTAGAATATCTAACTCAGAAAAGATTTTATTATACTGGGACAGTCAACTTGGCTAGGAAAAATTTCCCTGCCGAGCTCAAGAAGCAAAAGCTGCGTCACAGAGAAACTCAATTTTACAAGTCTGTGGGCAGTATAGATGCTCTTTGTGTGGCATGGCAGGATAAGAAAGCTAAGAAGCCTTGCATTATGGTGTCCACAAAATCAACCAATCGCATCATTAATGTGCAACAGAAGCGCAGTGTTGTCGAGAAGCCAGAAATGGTTCACGACTACAATATGATGATGAATGGTTGCGACAGGGCAGACCAAATGCTCTCTTATTATTCTGTGCATTCTAGAAAAAGCATGAAATGGTGGAAGAAAGTCTTCTTCTGGATATTAGAAATTGCACAGATTAATGCCCTCATCATTTATAATGCCACACAGGTTACATGTGACCAGCCTTCAAAAAAGCTTTCTTTAAAAAAATTTAAAGAAACTTTAATTGATGGTTTAGTTGATGCTGCCACTGCACTGGGTGATGTTCCCAGACAGGTGAAAGTGAAGACTGTTAAAGCTGACAGCAAAATAGCACCTGGGCCTCATCTTGTTCATTATGAAGAGAATGATCGCCCTTGTGTCTATTGCAAGAGTCAATCACAACGGAAGCGCACTAGATTCTTTTGCTCGGGTTGCCCGTCGCAACCTCGGCTCTGTGTGAAACATTGTTTTCGTCTATACCATGAGGATCTGGCAAAACAATAGCTTTCAAGTAGTGGCAGTAGCATCAATGTAATGTAAATAAATGTATATATATGTGTGTGTGTGTGTAAAATGTAAATATTATTCCTATTTCACTGGATATTGTTTTTTGCCAAAAATGATTTCCAATTGGATTTACAACTCTACGCGTCTAAGGTAATATCTGTTTTATAATCTTCACTGCATGTTTAAGTGTTGTATATCAAATTATTCAGAAATGAATCTTCTTTCTAATTAATAAAAAGTATTTAGTCAAAATGGTCAATACAAACAAAATAGAGAGTATATATTGATGTTATTGCAAAGAAAAAAAATCTGCGAAAAAAAAATGACTATGATCTAAGACATGAAATTACAAATTATTTACATGTAAGAGAATAAAGAAAGGGTAAAAAGGAATTCTTATGCATATCTATGTAGTTTGATATCTAATTTATGTTGACTGTAATAATAAAGAAATTTTAAAAAATTATTTTATAATAGATATGGAAAAAAAAGTAGTTTAATTAAAATTAATGCGATTTAGAAAAAAAATTAAATTAAAATAAATAAGCAAGAAATTAGGAAAAAAAACTTCATTTATGTTTATCAAAATGAATTTACTTTAAAATGAGTTCAAAATATACTCTTTTCAAGCAATATTATACATATATTATGTATAACAAACCTAGACAAAAAAAATTTTTTTTACTCTTTTATTTTTTTCCTTCCTATTCAACCTGTAAAATCATCTATACAAATTAAATAAACTACAAAAAGATTAAAATAGTTGTGTTGGTGACGATCTTTTCTTTAATTTGATATATAACTTTATTTATCTGTGATTTACCGTTTATGAGATAAAAAATATTTTCATCACCCTATTGTAAACAAAAACTGGTAGCCATTTTTGCCCGCATCCATTGCTATTTTAGCAACAGGCTGAAAGAGTTAAAGAACTCTTTTAAAGATTTCAGCTCAACCCCGACCTAGACTTATATGTGCATCGTACATTAGAATTAGATCTAGGTAGATGAAGTCTGATAAATGTGATAAAGATCTCTTTTCATCCAAGTAAATATTTACAGCTGAATTTATTATGCTAGATCTATATAGTTCAGTGCTCTAAGGATACTTTAAATATCTCTTCCAATGAAGACGTCCAAGGGAAGCTACACATTTTCCCTAGCAACAGCTTTCCTCAAACAACAGTAAAATATATTTTATCGAGGATAACTTTGCTATATTTATTTATGTTTTCGCATTTTATTGAACAACATCCACGATGACAGAGGTAAACCAGTTAGATCTTGATCTAGAAAATAGAGTTTAGAGCTACACTAATATTTATAATAATAATATATGGGTTTCAAGATCCACTTCTTTCAGTAATCACTAAATCAGTTCTTATTTCTTCCCGAATCCTGAATCATTATTATTATTATTATTTATTTATTATCATATGGTCATATGATATAATCATATATTCTTATAATTATGTATACACTACTACATTTTTACTGTATTAATGTATACTATAAGTGTATTGTGAAACAAGAGGCTAGGTATTTTTAGACCCGTCTTTAATACTTTTCCTTAACTTATTAAGATTATTGTTACAGTCTACTTATTATAATTAATAGGTATTATTATCTATTAGCCAGGGGTGTAAATAACAAATACTGATGCCAAAAGCTGAGATTACCATAGATTCTATTTAGAGCTTATACTACATTATTAAAGCATGGAATAGTTTACATGTATCATGTATCAGCTAGAGAAATTTAATGAATTATTGAAATTCAACTTTGTAAACATGAAAGACTAAATTAAAGTTTTTTTCTTTAAACTTTAAAATGTAGGAGGTAAAACTTCAAATTAAAAGCTTTAAAAATTGCACTCTAAACTAATTAGGAGAAAAAAGGAAATTGATCTTAAGGTTGATCTGCAAAGTAATTTTCCCCTTATAAACGAAATCTATAATTATTCTAATAGTATCATATTGTTTATATTAAATACACATATGCTGTGCTGTGTCTTTTATATGTGAGGATATTTTTTTAGAGATAAGCTGTTAAAAATTATAAATTAAATGTCTAGCCTAAAATTTTTTTTTTCATGTTGAATATTTACACTATTTTTAAACCTATAAATTTCTTATCTGTCAGGAGAAAAAAGACAAGGAAAAAGCACCAATCGATGATAGTGCCTTTGAAGCACTAGAGAAAGATTTTCAGGAGGTGCGTACACCTAGAAATTCCTAGTTTTAACTTCTCAATCCAGTAGTGCACTATTTTTTTAACTGAGTCTGAAAACTGTGAAACTGACATAAGAGGGTAAAGTATTATGGCCTCCTTTAGTCACCAAAGGACTATAATATGGATCATCTCATGGAAATTGCAGGCACTGTTAGTGTGTAGCATACTGATTAAAGTATAAGTAGCTTGCTTTTGACCAGACTCTTATTCACCTGGTCCATAAATGACAAGATTTTGAAGGACATTTAATATACTAAAGTTAGGTAAAGTGTGTTATTAGGTTTTCATGCTGTGAGGTTAGGATTAAAATGAAATTGTTATTTTTCTTATTTAAGTATAGAAATATTTACTGCTGCAGAAGAAGCAACTGAATAGAGATACAAAGCTATCATATAAAAAGGAAAATATGCTGGACCAAAATTAAAACTAAAGATATAAAGATATATTGTCAATATATAAAGATATAAAATGATCAAGTTATATAGATATATGGTCAAGATATAAAGATATATATATATATGGTCAAGATATAAAGATATATATATATATATATGGTCAAGATATAAAGATATATAGTCTAGATATAATAATATATACTCAAGATATATAGATATATGGTCGATATAATAATAATAATCAGCTCCTCCTTCATGATCGAAGATGAACACATTACTCATATATTATATGGTCACTGAAAGTATATGATGGTCTCATAGACCAAATGCTTTTAGTTTTAATTTTGGCTCCGCAGGGTTTCCTACATCTATGGTTATTGCCATACTTAATACGTAAAATTCTTCCTTAAGATTACTCTTTGTTCTTTTTTTCTGAAAACAAAAATGAAGAAAAATTATTTGATGAATTTGCATATTCACCTTTAACCTTCAACTAAAAAAAATGAAGAAAAATTATTTGATGAATTTGCATATTCACCCTTAACCTTCAACTAAAAAAAATGAAGAAAAATTATTTGATGAATTTGCATATTCACCCTTAACCTTCAACAAGCCCTTAGTCTGTTGAAGCATTGGGGAACCACTTAAGATCTGTTGACTTTCTTCATTCTTCTCAGTATTTTGCCTTGGATAGAATTTCTTTCAGTGACAGGCCCGTCAATTTTTAATTTTATCTTTCTATTACTTTCTCTGTCTTCCTCTTCTTCATGGATCTGGTACTGTTTCCTGATGGAAGATCTTTGCAAGCCCTGAGGATAATGCAATAATCTGCATATTATATATAATTATTCTGCTGCTGACTTTGTACTAATTCTCCAGCTGCCTCAGTTTGGTCACATTTCTTAGCAACATATTGAAAGCTGTTGATGAAGTGATGCCCTGTAAACATTTTAGTTAGTTACTTGCAGCTATTCATTGTCTTTGTATTTCATTTGTTTGTGCAGGTGCTTGCAGAGCTGACAGGAGATAGAAGTCTAGAAAAGTTTCGTCTAGAATATGAAAAGCTTCACAAAGCTCTCAAGAAGTCTCATGAAAGTGAGCGCAGACTTATGCAAAAATGTCGTGAGCTCAATGCAGAAATCGTGGCTAATTCAGCCAAAGTGGTCACTGCACTCAAGCTGTCACAAGATGACCAGTCCACTATTGCCTCCTTAAAAAAGGTGAGCTATTCATTTAAATAATTCTTCCTTTTATAATAATGATATTAAATGTGTATCATAGTAGATATTTATGATTATGCAATAAATTGCTTGGAGGATCAATAAGCTTGGCATCCACTGCCATGAGCAAACTGTGGAAAATCTGGCAGAGAAAAATCAGCTTCCAAGTAAAATTAAAGCTGTATTTCACCTCTGGTCTCTGTACTCCTATATGGTTGTGAAAGTTGAATACTGTTGTCTGTTGTATTTATGTGTATTATTCTGTTGTGTTGTCTTTATATGAGAAAAGAGTCCTTGTAATCACAACAAATTTCCGTAAGGATCAATAAAGCAGTCTTAGTCTTACTGAATAAAAGCTTTTGAGAGTAAATGCTATAGAAAAATGCTGGGTATCAGATACCAGAAAAAAAAAGACAAATGAGATTTTACTGTTACAATTCAACACTCTGGTTGGCAAAAGGAGGAACATCTCAACACTGTGAAGAGACGAAAGCTGAGCTGGTTCTGTCTAATGGTAAGTCATGGCTCAATGTCTTAAGTCATCCTTCAAGGCTGAGCTTGTTCGGTCATATTGTAAGACCTGACTCACTATCAAAAGTCTTTCTTCAAGGTGGAGGGAGCATAAAGAAAGGGTTGTCCAAAGAAAAGCTGGCTGGACAACAAAAAAGAATGGATTGACCTCTCTCTTGATACCCTGCTAAGAACAGCTGCTGACTTGGAAACATGGTGGGATTTAGTTATGCGAACTATTACAGCACCCTTATGATGAAAGACAAGATATAAAGGATAAGGATAAAAAATAAATTAATATATTGCAATACAATCAAGCAAGCGGAAATATTTCTGATAATCTGGAGATGTAGTCTGAATAGTCTGTTTCTGCATTTTTAAACAGGAAGTTGAAAAAGCATGGAAGATGGTTGATGCTGCTCATGAAAAAGAAGTCAAGTCCAAAGAAACGGCTCAGAGACTGAAGGCTGAGATTGAGCAACTCAGTAAACTAGTTGAACAAGGAGCTGGACTTTCAATGGGACAAGATCACAGGTTCGTTACAATTTATATAACTTCTTTTAAATGTCATGTCATACATCTGACTATATATATATATATATAGATAGATAGATAGTTAGGGCATACATTCACGCTTGTCAACTAAGTGCTTTCCTAATATTGTGATTTGTATGCTAAGTTTGCCAATGTCAAGTTTCCTGATGTGATATTTATTTCACAGCGTCAACGAGCTTTTAAAGGTCAAGGAAGACTTGACCAGAGAACGAGATGACCAGCTCACTGAGATAACAAAGCTGAGAGACCTTCTTGCCCAGGCCAAGGCCCAGCAGCAGAAACTGGAGGCTGACAAAGCGGATGCAGAAGAGAAAATCCAACAGGTTACTATGTACACAATGTACACATAGGCTGATAGCTAATGCTCATCTTCAGATATGACAACTTTATAGAGATACTAGTTGATACCCTAGATTTACTCGTTTGATAAATGTGCGAAAAAAGTTCCACACAGAACTGCAAGTGAATTCTAATAGCTCTTTGTCCTTGTTTCTCTGATGTAACAGTCTGATAGAGATACTCTTTGACACCATTTAGTCTTCACCTCTTACATACTGGTACTCATTCATTCATTCAAGCTGATACCCATTTTTTACTAAGTTGAAATTGAGACCCATTCTTTACTAAGTTGAAATTGAGACCTATTCTTTACTAAGTTGAAATTGAGACCCATTCTTTACTAGGTTCAAATTGAGACCCATTCTTTACTAAGTTGAAATTGAGACCCATTCTTTACTAAGTTGAAATTGAGACCCATTCTTTACTAGGTACAAATTGAGACCCATTCTTTACTAAGTTGAAATTGAGACCCATTCTTTACTAGGTTCAAATTGAGACCCATTCTTTACTAGGTTCAAATTGAGACCTATTCTTTACTAAGTTGAACTTGGGACCCATTCTTTACTAGGTTCAAATTGAGACACATTCTTTACTAAGTTCAAATTGAGACCCATTCTTTACTAAGTTCAAATTGAGACCCATTCTTTACTAAGTTCAAATTGAGACCCATTCTTTACTAAGTTGAAATTGAGACCCATTCTTTACTAAGTTGAAATGGTGAATATGTGCTGTTTATTTTAACCAGAACATTTTTTTTATTCCCTTTAGGACATCCTCCTCTCCCCCCCCCCCTCTTTTAATTTTGTGCAATGAGTCCTAAGATAGCCTTCTTTAAAGGATTTTGGGTCAGATAAATGATAAGAAGATCAATATGGGGAAAACAATCATTTCACCAAAACTGGTCTGGCTTAATTGTTTATAAAGTACATGGTAAATGCTAGTGATAAATAAATAGATCAATTAGTTCTATTTGTATAGATGGTCTAATAGTTCATTCTGTTGTGGAACAGCTCAACACTGACATCCAGATGCGTAACAACGAAGCCCAGAGAGAAGGGCGTAAGCGTGACAAGTTGGAAAGGGACTTAACCCAGGCGAAAGCAGACCTCGACAGCAAAAACTCTGAGATTAAGAAGATGCAAAGTCAAATAGAGCACTACAAAGAAGAGAAAGACATTTTAGATCAACAGCTCAAGGAGCAAAGGGTAGGTTCATTGTTTACTTTACAACACAACAGTAACCATGGAAACAAAATTAGTTTCTGATTTTTATTTTTCAAATATAAGGTACCTGTTTTAAGTTTCAAAAGCTTTGCTTAAAGCAAGAGAAAAATTCTTTAGCCACTATTATGGCATTGCAGCAATCAATATTTTCTCTTATTATAACTGGCTCTCTATCATCTCTATGAAAGTTGTGGTAGTTTTAACTCTTTCTCTCCGTAATTATTTACCACATTCTGGTGGAATCAACGCTGGTATAGTCAGTTAGGAGAGAAAGAGTTAAAGCTGTCAGATTATGGGGAACTCAAGTTGAAATGTAGGTAAAGCCAGGAAATTTAAGGATGCCCCTGAGTTGACCACATACTTGTCATGCTTGAAGGGGAAATTAGGCCCCATATGATCATTGTATTGGTCAGAAGACATTCATTAGCCATGGAAATAAGTGAACTGTACATCATCCTTGCTACTGACCACCATAGACTTGTAGAACTTTAGAGAAATATAAGTTGCTTCAAATTGCTTTCAATTTTTTTTGAATATTTATATTTCGATGATGACAACTTTTTTCATCCAGGGGACTGAGGGCCTTGCACTGGGGTAATGTGCCTCCTATGTGGCTGGTGAGACCTATGTGAGCCCAAATGTTCGGCTGCTCACTGAGCAGGTTATTCCAGCTGGTGCTAGTGTATACTTTAATGGCAGTTTGACTGCAAATCAAAACTAATTAGTGGATTGCAATTACTTATAAGGGAGATTGCAATTACATTTAATATAGAAATAGAAACACAGTCAGAAAATTATTAATTAATTTATAAATCAAAAAGAAAAACTATAAAAAAACAAACTTTTTCTTTCCTGGTACAGATTTTGAATATCACAAAATTATAAAAATATCAATGTATAAATGTTTTGATACCACAATTTTCTAAAGGTATTGAGTGAAAGGACACTTAAAGATGCAGAGGTTCTCAATAACAGGCTTCAGAAACTTACCTCTGAATATGAAAGTCAATTGATCAGTGCAGATAACTTAGCTCAAGAAAACCAAACTCGTGCAGCTGAACTTAAGGTAAGTTTATTATTATGGAAATAGATCATATTCAGAGAACATTTCAGATTTATAAAGGCCTGACGCCTTACATTAAAAAAAAAAAGTAAATTTAGGTATTTATAAGTATTTCTTGTTTACCACTCTCAAGTTAAAAGAGGATGAACTGAACAATTTGAAAAATGAAAGTCAGCGTCAGAACAAACTGAGAGAGACAGTTCAACGCAAACTCAGAACTGTTGAGGACAGTAAGGCTGACATAGAACAACAAAAAGAACTGCTCAAAGGACAGATCACTGGCTTGGAACGAGGTACATTTTGAAAATTACTTTTAAAATGTTCTCTAAATATCTATTAATAATCAATTACAAAAATCAGCTTTGTACATATTTACTTTACTTTAAAAAAACATTTTCAAAAATGATTTGATAGTGAATAATTAATTAGTAAATTGTATGACCTTTTCTTCTCAAGTAGTTATAATTAAATTTTTTAATAATAACAATTATAATAATTTAATTTATAGAGCACTGTTAACAAACATAATGTAGGCTCAAGGTGTTGTAATAATATTACAAACATTAATTCGAGAGCTAAACTGACAAACTTATCTAAAAAAGTTTTGAACAGATTGACATCAAAAATCTATACTCTACTAAACAATTGCATATTCACTTTAATGCATAGAGTTTCAAAAATGTGTTTTTTTTAAAAGAGTTGGAAGCTGCTAAGAAACAAGCCGAGGTTGACAAAAAGGCCATTGATGACTTGGTTCGGGAAAGAGATATTCTGAATAAGGTTTTGTACATTTTCATTTTATTTGATATACTTCCATCAATCAGTGGGGCGCTGTGGTTGAGTGGTTTAATGATTGGCTTCTGAGCCAGGAGTCCTGGAAGACTGAGATTTTAAATTTAGGGATTTTTAGGGTGCCCCTGAGTTCACCCAAATCTAATGGGTACCTGGCATTTTTTGGGTAAAGTAAATGCGGTTGGCCATTGTGCTGGTCACATGACACCCTGCTCATTAACCGTTGGCACAGAAACAGATAACTTTAACATATTTGCTCTATAGATCGCAAGGTTTGAAAGGGGAACTTTACTTCCATCAATCATGTCAGTAAAGATGAGTTATTCAATTGGTAAAAAATATTATTAAATTAAAAAATATATACTTATTAAGACTTATAAACCTTCATTGCTAGAGGGGTTTGATTTAGTAATATGCAATGCTTGTCTGCCAACTGGAAAATATCAATTTGAATCCCAATGAACTGAGATTTAACTTGAGCTATAAAGGCAGCTTGGAAAGCTCTACCAGAAACATGGAAGAAAAAAATTACTCTAGAGCACAAAAAAAAATATGTTATAATAGCATACCGATACAACTCGATACAATTTTTTACCAAGTTTATTTTTTACATTTTATGTGTTTTATTTTTATACTTTTTCTATTCAAAGTTTTATAAACTGATTCCATCTTGACAAGTACTTCAATAATTAAATGTAACTTCAATTAGACTCACACCTCCATAATATTTGTTTGTTTTCAGAATCTCTTAAAGGCAGCTGGGGCAACTCAGAAGCAACTCCATTTGGTTAAACTACATGACCAGTCAAAGAAGAATCTGGAACAAGAAATCGCCAACTACAAGGAAGAGGCCCAGAAGCAGCGCAAAATTATCTACCAATTAGAAAAAGAGAGAGATAGATACATCAATGAGGCTAGTGACCTTACACAAAAGGTACCATTTTGGTCTCTTATATAAAGGCATTCTATCTGCCATATAACTAGAGATGATATATCAATGGGATTCAACAGAGCCAAAGAGGTTTTCACCTTGTCAAAGTGTTCCTATATGTTTTTCGTTTGAAAGGTTCTTCAACACATGGAAGATGTTAAAGTTAGAGAGATGCAGATCTTTGATTACAAGAAGAAAATAGCAGAAGCTGAGACAAAACTGAAACAGCAGCAAAACTTGTATGAGGCTGTAAGATCTGATCGAAATTTGTACAGCAAGAATTTAATTGAATCTCAGGTAACTATTTCTTTATTACAATGTAATAGTCATCTTCACCTATCCCTAGGCTGTTGGGTCATCACACAGGATGTGTCGACTTTCTCTCTCTATTCCTCTCTGTCTTTTGCTTTGAATAGAATATTTTTCACTGATAGGTCTGTCCTTTCTTTGTCTACCCATTGCTTTCTCTGTCTGCTCCTCTCTCTTTTCTCTGGTACTGTTCCCTGCTGGAAGGTCTTTGGGAGTCTCAAGAATCTCACAATATGGCCATACAATTTTACTTTTTGTGTTTTTTGATAGTTGTCATCAGGTCATCATGGGGCCTAAGCTCAATAGTGATCCTGTTTTGGATTCCCTCATTCGTGGTACAGTCATTGTAGGTGATTCCTAAGATCCCTTCTATGGCAGCTTGAGTTCATGGCTAGAATCGTCCTCTTTATTTCTGCAGTTAGCAGCCACCAAGATTTGCAAGCATACAGGAATGTCCCCCATGACCAAGCAGTGTATTAGTCTGACTTGAATGCTAAGGGCTTAGTCTTTGTTTTTCCAGACTGTCTTGAGACTTTCAAGTTCTTGTGCAAATACAATATTAAATGAGGTCCAGAATAGGTGAAAACAAACATTTAAACTACAACACAATTTTTAAAACTTTTTAAATTTGTAGTTTACCTCATTTATGTGGTAATCACAAACAAGCTTGCTGCTACTGTACCCACGAATAGCTTCCATGAACGGGACTTTTTGAAAATGTTTAATTTTTGAATGGATGAAGTAGAATCTCAGTTGCATACTCTATTTATAATTGCTGTCACAGTTTCAAATACAACTTAATCATATTTTTCATCACTGTAACAATGCAAAAGTCACTTATAATTTCATTCACAATCTCATTAAATCTTAATGATAATTTTAATTACAATTTTGCTATTAATCTAAATATTCATTATTACGTAATGAGAAACTTTGATCAATTCATTTAACTTTCAAGGATGAAATCACAGAAATGAGGCGTAAGCTGAGGATTATGACCCACCAAATTGACCAGCTCAAAGAAGAAATTCAGGCCAAGGAAGCTTCATTAGTCAAGGAGACACTGACCAATCAACAAGTGGAGAAGGAGAAGGAAACTCTCAAGGTAAATTGATAGAATGTCTAACGAAACAGTTTTGTCTAATTTGTATATTAAAACATTTAGTGTAGGCTGGGTGTTTGTTGGGTTGGTTTGTTGTTATCACTCATTGTGATAATCCATCAGATGATATCAAAATTAAATATCAACATCACACTACAGTGGATCCCTGGACACATTGGCATCATGCGAAATGAAAAGGCAGATAAGCTATCAAAGGCAGGTTCATCTATGGAACAACCAGATAGACCTGTAAACTACCTCACCCTAAGGTCAATGTTTGTCAACAATCACAAAGAGGAGTGACTCAACCAATGGGCATCAGGAAACACAGGCAGAGCCATGTACAAAGAAATGACTATGCCTAACAAACTGGACAGTATTAACTTCCTCCATAGCAAAGAACAATCTACAATCTTCCAACTAAGAACAGCTCACACACCACTATTAAATTACCACCTGAACAAAAGAAACTCCACACAACTCTCCCTTTGCAGACACTGCACCCACCCCTTTGAAACCGTAAACCATATCCTCTTTGAATGCTCCTCCCTAATCCACCCTAGGCAGACCCTACTGCCACTACAGCCCAACATAACCAACACCCTGTATGGCAGTGCTGAACAACTGAAGAAAACAGCACACTTTTTTTCCTTGGCACAGTCTGCAAAAGCGCTCACAGCTCAGCAGCAATAAAGCTGGCTAGAAGTAGAACAAGTATATTAAAACATAAAGAATGGTTTAAATAAATATGAAAATTTGCTGTTTTTTTTTTTGGTGCATTCAGGCTGAATTGCAGAAAATGAAACAGCAAGCAATAGAAAATGATGCTCAAATCAAAGAAAGAGAGTCAGAAGTGAAGAAACTTAATATGATTATTAGAGAGTCTGATGCTGAGAGAATTCGTCAGAAGAAAGAGCTTGACCAGGTAAGTGACCTCATTTCTTTTCTGCTTCTCCTTAGTGACCAGCACTAATGTTCTTCCAACTAGACTATACAGTTCTCTTAAGGAAATGGTTTTGTAAACTTTACAGTGTTAAATTACTGGACAGACAAACATTTGGAAGTCAAATACTTCATTGTTTCTCAATACATGATGAAAATAGACTATGCCTTAAATAATATGTTATGTTAATTAATTTTCTTTGCTTTTTCAACCTATCTAATTCATTATAATAGAAATTTATTATAAATAATTACAAAATTAATTTTGTTTTAAGCTTTTTTTTTAAACTTTTTTTTTCTGTATATTGAACTGGTATTATAATAACTTACTTTATTTGAATTTTCATATTTTTAATTCTATGCATTGTCTCTAGATAAGCTCGGTTTAATAATTATCATAATATCTCAATTGTTTTTTCATCTCTTATCAATATCATTCATGCTAGTATCCTACTTAAATTGCAGGTTATCAGTGAGAGAGACATACTCGGCACTCAGCTAGTCAGACGTAATGATGAGCTGGCTCTTCTGTATGAGAAAATCAAAATCCAGCAGTCGGTGTTGAACAAGGGAGAGGTTCAGTACAATCAGAGGATTGAAGATATCCGCATCTTAAAGCTGGAGATCAAGAAAATGAGGAGAGAGAAATTTATTCTACAGAAGAGTGTTGCCAACGTTGAAGACTTGAGGTAAATCTTGCAAAAGTTTTCAGGATGGCTGCCTGGTCGTGTGGTTTGCGCGCTGGACTGTCTTTTGGATTTATCGATGGTCCGGGTTCAAACCCTGTCTGCTCCCATCCCCCGTAATCCTGTGGGAGATTTGGACTAGATTGATGAATTCTATTTTTAATACAGGTTACTTAACTAAAATCTTACTGTTTTGATAATTATTTAAAGAGAATCTGTAATCCTCTTATTTTTTGAAGTAATAGTCTGTATTTTATAAGATAACATATGATAATGTGTGGCTCATTTAATAAATTCACTAGCTAATTATAGTTTCTAAATATAGTAAAGCAGCATTTTATAACATTGAAGTTAGTGTCATTGTAAAGTACAAAGTCAAAGATAATAACAGGGCTGCATTTATGTTGATTTTAGGAGAGAAGTTTATCACATTCAGCGAGAGCTTCTAAGGGAGAGAACTCGCTGCAAAGCTTTAGAGGAAGAGCTGGAGAACCCAATGAATATTCACCGATGGAGAAAATTGGAAGTAAGTTTGTTGAATTTGGTGTGAGTATTCCATGGCACCACTTCATATGACTGTACCATCTTTTTGACTAAAAAATCACTAATACAGATATTCATCTATTTCCTACAAAATATTGATTCAAATTACAAGCCTGCCTAATATTGGAAATTTTCACAATAAACAATGTCAAAAAAAAGCTAATGGGAATCTCACCGCTGCCAATAGAATAAAATAATTAAGCTATAATTTTAACAATATCTCAGTCAGTCAACTCTCATATTCAATTTCCATCATTACAACTAATGAGTTGCCCAAGTATTTTGAAAAATAAATACAAGTCCTAGAGTGAAAGTAAACTGCTTCCTCCATCTTGAGATTATTTGGTGCTACAAATGGAAGAGCTCAGAAAGTTTGATTCTTCAGAGCTAAAAAGTGTACCCAAGTTATTATACACCTTTTAAAAAACAAAGATCATCAACTCTTCCTTGATCTTGTACACCAGATACATCTAAATCTAGTAGTATTATTTATAGTTTTTCTGCCATGAAAGAGAATCTCCACTATTCCAATACTTATTATAGCCTCTTATTACTGGTTTCATTAGTTTATAAATAATATAATAATGTTTAAATTTATTCTTTTAATTTTGTATATAAAATTGGTTACAAAAATATGTATTGAAATGGAAACTATCCTGGCCATAAAATTATTATTTCAGGGAATATTTTTTTATAAAAAATAGTGAGTTGAGATTTTGATCTATTTTTGTTCATGATACTTTAGGGCAGTGACCCATCCACCTTTGAAATGATACAAAAGATTCACACACTCCAGAAGAGGTTGATCCAGAAGACAGAGGAAGTGGTTGAGAAGGAACTCTTGATTCAAGAAAAAGAGAAGCTGTACCTTGAACTGAAGCACATACTGGCTCGACAGCCTGGTCCTGAAGTGGCTGAACAATTGACCATTTATCAACAGACCCTCAAGGAAAAAACAAAACAAATGAAGGTTGGTGTTTTTAATAATAATTATAATAATAATAATAATAAAATAATAATAAGGCTTGTCTTTAAGTCCAAGAATTAATGAGGAGTGCATGTTCATGTTGGCAATGTAGACATAACCAATTGTCCATTGGGAGTTGATTTAGATTTTCTTTTTGCCGTTTATGTTTGTCCTCAGCAGTGAATTTTCTTTTGGTTTCAAATTTATGTACTGAGACTTTTGTAAATGATCTCCCACTGTCTCATTCTAGAGCAGGGGTTCTCAACCTGTGGGTTGCAAAACCCCCTTGGGGGTCGATTGACGATTAGCCAGGGGTCACCTAAGACCATTGAAAAAATGAATTGTTTTTGTCTATTCTTCTATTGCTGCATGTGTGTATGTGTGTGTGTGTGGGGGTATCGCGGCGGAGTGGGGGATTGTAAAAAGGGTGGCCGAGCTTAAAAGGTTGAGAACTGCTGTTCTAGAGCCTCCTGCCTCTCCCTTCTCTGTCAGTTAAAGTAAGTGATTGCTTACACATTAAGAAACCATGTAGACAGTCACAGTTTTTAAAACAATTGAAATTCATTATTAGAATTATTTTGAGAAATCAAATGACAGCATAAGAGATGTCTTTGCATTTTTTTTAATCCACTTTTTTGGCTTGATAAATAGGAAATAGATCTTGAAGTATTGAATGTTCATTCTGCAGGGAATGGTTTCTGAACTGAACATGTATGAGGCTCAGGTTGGAGAGTATAAATACGAGATAGAAAGGATAGCCAGAGAACTACAGGAAGTTAAAAAGAAGTATTTCATGCAGAAGAAAAAGGAACAAATTTTCAAGTAAGCTGATTTGTGTTTTTAGTTTAAAAGTTTCAAAGAGAATTTTAAACAAAGAAATTGAAAATATTCATGTTAGGACATTCCCCTAAACCACTGTATTCATTCAATGTGATGTATTCATTCAATGTGATGTATTCATTCAATGTGATGTTTTCAGTCAATGTGATGTATTCAGTGTGATGTATTCATTCACTACGATGTGATGTATTCAGTAAATGTGTTGTATTCATTAAACTGTGATGTGATGTATTCAGTCAATGTGATGTATTCATTCACTATGATGTGGTGTATTCAGTCAATGTGATGTATTCAGTCAGTGTGATGTATTCATTCAATGTGATGTGTTCAGTGCGATATATTCATTCACTATGATGTGATGTATTCAGTGTGATATATTCATTCACTATGATGTGATGTATTCAGTGTGATATATTCATTCACTATGATGTGATGTATTCATCTAATGTGATGTACTCTTTCAATTTGATATTCATCATACTTTCCATCTTGGGATCATTCTTTAACAGTATCTCTGTTATACAACAGACTTGTTTTAAATCATCAATTGTTATGGTATGACTTTGTTTTGAAACAGTGTATATCCTCTTATAAATAAAAAAAACAACACTTTTTTCTTCTAGGGAGAGAGACAAAGCATTAACCCAGTCAGGAGGACCTCCAATCATATCCCAGCGAGCAGACGCACCGAGGTTTACAGGAGGAGGGTTCAATTTAAAGGCAACAAAGTCAGCAGCTTAACAAGAAGACTTGAAATAGAAATGTTCTTTCATGTTTCACAACAGCTCCATTTGAAAACTCAACATTAATGTATTTTTTTCTATGTTACCTTACTTGGTTAAAATAGTTTATGTAAAAATATACAATAGAAATGTTTATATTTTCTTGGAAGAAAACAATTTTGGCTGTCAAAATGACCCACAAGGGTTAAAAATGTTATTGTTAATTTTAATGATTCATTTCTTAAGCATTATACACAATCTAAGTTTTAAATTTTTTTTTTTTAATTTTAAATAAATCACACACAAATATTTCATTACATATAGAGTCTTGAAATGAGAAGCAATACAAATCTACTGCTGAGGAAAATATGCAATCATACAAAAAAATATATTAACGATTCTGATGTTTATTTAAATGTACTAAGTCCAATTGTTTAATTTCTATGCATTGTTAAAGTGAGTACTGCTTTGATGGATGGCTGCCTGGCCATGCGGTGGGCAAGCTGGACTTTTATTTGGTCATCTCGATGGTTCCAGATTCATACCCTACCCGCTGCCATTCCCCCCATAGTCCTACGGGAGGTTTGAGCTAGGATATAGATTACCGGTACCTTCAACTCTGAAGAAATATTCTAAACATATAAAACATTTTACAATATTAGTCAGTATTTGATTAACAGTTTATTTTGTGGTCCTTTACTGATTTTAATGTCTGCTGTATTGAAGGAACTATCCATGGCAGAACCTGGATAGTAAATTGACAACGTCAGTGATGTACAGATTTTAAAGAGTTGTATTAAGCTTTTTAATGCAAAGTTTTGTCATAGACTGTGATATTGTATTAATGTGATAGTGAAATGTAAACTAGCTGTCATCACATTGTTGGTTTAATTAGAAACATGAAAATATCAATTTGTGTCATGGATTTACAGGAACAAATTTCAATGATTTCTTGTAGACTATATTTTGTGAACAGTTTTTCTGTTTGAAGTATTACTGTTACTTAAAATCCTTCTGGTACTGCTGATTATTTACTGCTGAAAAATAAAAATCTTTGTTTATTGAAACTACCTCCGTGTCATGTGAGAGTGTGTGTAACTGCTGATGGAATGTAACTAATATTACAGTCAAATTTCTTCATAGGCCTATATATATTTCAAATTTACAATAATATATTTATATATATAAAATATATATATTTCAAATTTAAAAGATGAATAGATAGCCTTGAACAGGGCCAGTCCTAACAATTGCGGGGCCATATGCAATATGGATTGGGCGGGGCCCAGTCTGAGTAAAGATAAAGATAATAAGGGAAAATTTAGATTTTGTATTAGAAAATAAATTAATAAATTTTTATTAAATGAAAGCAGACAATGCCATTTTTTTATCGCACTTAGGATTGGCACCCCAAAATGACAACTTTGTCTATTTTTCAGGAGATTTTAAAAATTACAGGAGCCCCTGGAAAATCAGGAAGCCGCGGAAATGAGGAGAAATACAAATCTACTGATTATATAATTATTATTTATAAGTTATAATGGTTTAATTTAATAATTTACACCTAGAATTAGCGCAGGGCCTATGAAAGTGTGGGGCCCACTGCGACCGCATAGGTTGCCAGATACCATTGTGTCTTGAGCCAGATGTGACCTGCAGTTCGTAGTTTGGGTACCCCTGCAATTCACCATTAGCCATTGTAGTATTCTAGCAATGAAATTTAATAAAATGTTTTAAACTGATATAGTTTATTCTCGACACAATGCTTCAGAGTAACACATTCTGTTGTGCATCGCATGTTGCAGATTTAAGAGATGACCTATTAATTCTTATTGACATTTCTTATTCCATATGCTAGGACAAATTCGTAACCATTTCTTCTTCTTCCCCACTGCCATTAGAGCGTGGAACGGGTTGCCTGAATCAGCCAGGAAAATCAATGACTTAGCAGAGTTTAAGTCTCTAATTAACGTGCACGACTAGATTAGCGCATGAACACGCGTAGGGAGTAATGATCTTTCTCTTTCATGGACCGTTTTGTAATTTATAAGTTTTGGAATGTACTTTGCTTTCCATGCATTAGAGTAAATGACCAATCGAATTGCATGATTGGTGTTGATTAAGATCTAGGTTCTCAGTCAGCAATAAGTTGAATAAGCAAACAACTACAATTAGTATCATTGCGGAAAAACAATACTTTATTATATTGAACGCGTGCACCTTTGCGCACCATATCAACTTAAAGCAATAATCTAGGCCTACAAAAACAACAAAAAAAAGGTCTAAGAAATGTTACCAAAGATAAAGTTGTTTTTTTTAGCAATGCAATGGTTAATAACTTTAAACTGTATAGTCACACGATGAGTTCCATGTCAATTATATCGAGGGATCAGCAAAATATCTTGATTTTAGCGAAAAGTGTGCGCATGTGTGTGTCACACCTTACAGCAAGGGAGAAGTAAGCCGTCCAACTTCCTCAAATTAATACGCCTGCCGAAAAAGTCCAAAAATAGTTTGGCATAAAAGTTCGGTCAGTTTCCTCATTTATCGTTCAATGACAACAGGCTTACCAAATCTTTCAACTCAGGTCATTAGATGAGGAGATACACCAGGGTTCATAGCGGGTTGATACGTGCCTGACTCAACTGAAGGGTTCATGACCCCATGTAACGTAGGAGTGGATTACATCGAGATCAGAGGTTAAAGATGATTAATGATTAATTAAAAAGTGCAATCAAAGGGAAGTGATCGTTTTGCCTAGGTCGTAAAGTTACGTGAAATTGTGTCACTATTTCTAAGGACAGAGAGCTACCGGAAAGACAGTGTTGCATTATGGGTTGTTTCTGTTTCCGGAAAGGAGGAAGTTCACAGACTTTTTTTGTTTTCTTCATTTCCACTCAGTTTTAATAACAAACATTTCTGAAAAGGTCTGACGATTGGGTGTTGTTGAAGATCGTTGACTTGTAGAACCAAAGTGCTGGTAGACAGCTAAACATCCTTAGGCTACTTAACACAGTTTACTACAGCGCGCTTATCTTGCATCATTCTACAAGACCAAAATTAAATTAATGCTCCCTTCCTACAATTAACAATAACTACTCCCTTTCTCGATGAAAAAAAAGGCCCATTTCTTATTCCATACGTTATTAGAACAAAGAAGTTTATCCCTTAAATCAGCCACGGAATACCAGTGACTTAGCAGAGTTTACGTCTCTAATTAACATTCACGACTAGATTAACGCCTGGATACGCGAATAGCATAATTATCTTCTCCAATCTATTTTTGTCAATGCTAACAAGTCACTCTTTTTTTGATGGTTAGTGTCCACATCGGCTATGACTATATTCGATTTCTTTTTAAATACTCAAATAGAGATGAGTTTCATGTAAATTAGCAAAACTTAAAAAAATATTTAAAAAAATATACTAATAACACACGGTGTCACAATAAACAGTGGATGCAGTTGTATATGTATATATATATGAGATATATTTAGGGGCTCAAATCCTGTATAACCTCCTGCAATAAAACTACAAAAAGTTGAAACACGATTATCTCCGCCTTCAATTTACGTTTGACGTAGTCCAGTCATTCCTCCATCATTTAAGTTAATGGGAGACAAATACAACACTGACAAGAATACCAAACATCTGATTTCTGACATCAGACTTGTAAAAACTGTTTTGCATGTTTCGGATGTTCCTTCTTAGTTGAAGAGAATTTACTTCCTAGTCCAAACCTCCCGCAGGACAACGGGGGATGGCAGCGGGCAGGGTATTAACCCGGGACCAAGTCCTAACGACAGACGACAGTTCAGCGCACATACCGCTCGACCAGGCATCCACCACCGTGCTATGGTTGTGTTTTATTGCTCATATACAGTGACATACTTGTAGATCAACACCAGGGGCGGACTGGATGTCAAAATCGGCCCAGGCATTTCTATACAGTACGGCCCATAAATTGTATATCATATGATAGGCCTCCAATTATAGACCTGTCTGTTCTCAAAATCATTATGTTATTATTTTATAATGTATCGATGACTGTATGCATGCTCTATATCTTTATAAGAAATATAGTCCTTATGTTGCTTTTTAATCGCTATGTTTGTAGGCCCTAAAAGGATGAAGCCTACTAATAGCACTGTCTATACGGATGTAGGCTATTACATTATTTTTGAAAGTGTGTTAGATTAAATTAGTATTACACTGTAGTCTGTAAAAGATGTTTTTAAAATGACGCTTATATAGCCCCTTATATATGAGAATATTATAAAACCTTTAACAATTTAATGCGTGCCATAGTGGCATTCCTGAGGCCCAAATACCCATGTACCCAGTCCGACCCTGATCAACACTATTGTTTTAAAATTAAAAGTACATAGGCTATATTCAACTCTCTAAACTGGCAAAAAGGAACTACAGACCTAGATCGATATAAAGATTTATATAGATCTATATTTGTTACAGTTTAAAACGTGGCCTAGATTGATTTACCGTATGTAGTAAATTAATTAAGTTAATGGATTAAATATTTTACATTTGTAATTTTATTTTTGAGTACGCATTTTTTCAATCACATACTTGAACTTTAACCTTTAATGTGTAGGACCATGAGGATGTGCTAGACTCCCCAACCCCTTTGCTTAGCAAATGCCATCTAATCATATTATGGCGATCAATATCAAGACAAAATTCCGAAGATTTAAAGAAGTTGCTATTTACAGACATAACTTACACATACACATAAGTATATATATATATGACTTAGTGACTTGCGCTGAAAATGTTGATATATATAATAAAGATCATCCATCCTCATACGGTGATGGCCACTTTTGTCATTCAGGATGCTGTGGGTTTTGCCCTGCATTTTTTATGCCTCTCGTGTGGCTGGTAAGATCTACGTAAGCCCAAAATGATAAGCTGCACACTGGGCATTCTCTTGCCAGCTGGGGGCTCGTTTTAGTTGCCTTGATTTTCTTCTCTAGCTCTTTTTTTTCAGCCAAGGCTGTTTTCTTGCCAAGGCTGTTTTCTTTTTGTCAAGGCTGTTTTCTTGCCAAGGCTGTTTTCTTGCCAAGGCTGTTTTCTTGCCAAGGCTGTTTTCTTGCCAAGGCTGTTTTCTTCTTGTCAAGGCTGTTTTCTTCTTGTCTAGGCTGTTTTCTTCTTGTCAAGGCTGTTTTCTTGCCAAGGCTGTTTTCTTTCTCTTCAGCGAGTTATGCGCTGTCACAGCACAATAAACAAAAGAAATAAATAGACTCCCCTTTGGCTTAGGTCTAAGGCATTCTCCTCACAAAGTATCATTTAAAGAAAATCGACTTCATAATATAGTTTTACAACCTGTAATTTGCTTCGTTTCATCGAATTAAGGTAATCATGTTTTTTTTTGCCCTAATTCATAAGCATCTATCCTCTTGAGAAAGCACAAATTCTTGACCTGATGCTGACATATATACACTACCCATAACAGCATCGTGTCTGTCCAAGACTTTGGAAGCTGTCAAGCCCTCACTCAAATAGAGTTAGATGATAATGATGATCCTCCTTTATGTTCTGCTTTGGGCGTGTATGTGCCCTGTAACCTCAGTAAAAACTATTCTACAAAAAGAAGGTCTTTACGCTTGATAGAGTGTCTCGTACATTTCAACAGATCGTCAGATCACACAGCACCTCCTGGTTAAAGCGGAAGGATAAAGTAAAAGTTCTTTAAAAAAGTGACATTCGCTAGTTTACCTGGTTAGGAAAAGAAATTTGTCAGGGCATTAAATTAATGACATTGTCAAGCGAGTGACGTCATAAGATCTGTGTGTGTCTATTTGTGTGCTTATGGATTTCCTCACACCTTTCTAGTGACAGGAGTCCCTCACAGGCTGGCCTAGTCCTGACAGGAGTCCCACATAGTGTGGTCAAGTCCAGTCGACCGTGTCCATAAGGTGAGTAGAGGTGTTTTAAGTCTTATTTCGATCTCTTGGTTAATGTAATAATAACAATAATAATAACAATAATAATAACAATAATAATAACAATAATAATAATAACAACAATAATAATAATAATGAGTCGAGTGTTTACTGAAGGTAATTTACAACCTCATGACCAACCACAAGAGGTCGGTCTACTCCCTAACTCGCACCCCACACAATTATTGGTGGTAGAACGAGAGGAGCCAAAAGGATCAAATGGACAACAGAAATGAATGTTGACATTATCAAATCGTTCCTCCGTGTAAACAACTGTGATGATAAACCTCTCCCAGGTTATTGGCTAAAACTCTTCCAGGGATTCAACAAACATTCTCGTTGCCTGTCAGAGGGCGGTACTGCTGCAGACCTGCCTCATCACCAGAGAATGCCTCGGTGGAAACTGATAAAGGGACTACGATGAATTTTGTTTTGCGCCAGACAATGAATACTCGTTCTTTTCTAACATAATAGTAATGTCTTCGATTCCGAAGATTAAGTGTAAGATTAAGATGCAGTGTATCAGATAACTACGCAAACCCAGTCGCGACTGGCATGTTTTTCCACAGATTTATCCCTTAGAATCATAAGTGTTAACTTTTTCTTTTCGCTTATGTTAATTGATTGATTAAAATACATTCTGGTGGAATCTGTATAGTCTATTTTTTTGGAGCTGAGCTTTCACTGTAGACTGTATTTAGCTTTGATCACATTTTACCAGGCTTTCCCCAAATTATAAACGCTTGTTGTGAGATTGTAAATTAGATTTAAACGAGTTGAATGAAACAGTTTTTTGTTACGTTACAATACTAGTGTGCGTTATAAGTCACCAATATTTGTTTTAGTTATTAATTGATTAATTAATTAAAGAGTAATATTTTTTTAAATCCGAGATTTTAAATGTTCATAGACTTTGGGATTAAAGGATTATCAAAACCGTTGCCTCGTTTTGAAAGCGGGAAAAATTCAAACTTGAGACCCCTTGTGACCATGGAACGACAGCCCAGAGCGCTTACCTCATGACCAGTCGGCCATTAGTTTAGTTGTATTTAAGTATCGAATTACTTCGCCATTGATTCACATATTCCTGAGATTAGTTGTAAGTGTACGAAGAATAACTCAGTGATTGACTCATTCCTTAAGATTCATTTGATGTACATTGTTATTTTTTTATTATTATTTATGCTGAGTGCCAGAGCCGCCGAGAGCTCTTGAGGTTTAGATTATTTGACGAAAAAAGGAAAGTTCCCCTTTCAGACCTTATGATCTATAGGGCAGATAATGTAAAGGTCATCTGTTTCTGTGGCCTACGGTTAACGAGGGTGTCATGTGGCCAGCACAACGACCAACCGCCTTTACTTTTCCCCAACTAATGTCAGGTACCCATTAGATCACGTAATTAAAAATACCAGTCCTCGCCAGGATTCGAACCCAGGACCCCCTGTTCAGAAGCCAAGCGCTTTACCGCTCAACCACCGCGCCTTCATCTCTTTGTAAGCATGTACGTGTACAGTAGAAATTTCCTACTGTCTTTAGGTACACTGTATCCCATCATCGGATCACTCTTCTGGTCAATTATCGAATCAATCATCGGATTACTCTTCTGGTCAATTATCGAATCAATCATCGGATCACTCTTCTGGTCAATTATCGAATCAATCATCCTATTACTTATACGATCAATTATCAAAGGACTCTTTGGATCATTTACCAAATCCGTCATCGGATCACTTATTGAAGCACTAAAAGGATCACTCTTAAATTAACTAATTGGATCATTTATCAAATCATTCAACGGATCACTAATCGAATCATTCATTATATTACTTATCGAACTTAACGATTACTTGTCGAATACCTTATCGGATCACTTATCGATTCACTTATTAAATCACTTAAAATCACGAGTTTTTTTTTTTTATTTGTTTATTGAACTATTGAGCCAGTGCTACCCTGACGATAATTTAAACTGCCTGATGGATTAAACCTATTTGGAATAACTAATATCTTTTCACGTTCGGATACAGACTAAAGATGGCCACTATGGTCAACTTTACTTAAAAGCTTTTTCTCCTAATTTTTGCTTTGTTGAATTCTGTTGAAAAAGAGAAACAGACAGACACAGACAGACAAAGTTTAGTAAGATAGATCTTGGTTAGGACAAATATTCTACGGCTAGGAATGTTCTATTTAAAATTATTATTCAAAAAGTGCCAGACTTTTTTTTAAGTAGGATAAAAAGTTCTACATCAATATCGCTGAAAAGGCGATGTTGAATGGGGCATAATCTTTCACAGCAAATTTAGCACCTGTCCTCCTCTGTCTTTATGTCTGTGTGTGTGTGTGTTTTAATAGCTAAATGTGACAGCATTGTTCTAAAAATAAACTTGACCCAGTTAACGAATAAAAAAAAAAACAAAATGTCTGTAGATGAACTTTTACTTTTTAGAGGTAAACATTTTCTTACAAGATCTATTGCACACACCATGAAACTCTCGTACACTTTCATTTCTATATTTAGGGGTAGAAAGTAAGATTAATAATTGTGAGATATTTGACGTCATAGAATATTGTTCTTACATGTCCAGGTTTCTATAAATAGCAGGGAGATTGTTTTCATGTATTTTTTTTTGGCTTCTAAATTTGTCGTGTCTTGTTCGGACTTCTTGGCCAATTCCCGTAATCTTGTTCAATTAATACATATGATTTATTATGTAATTAATTAATTATTTTTTTTTCAGTTCTTTGGCAATATAATAATAATGAAACTCTGTCATTTGAAAAAGAGATCGATCTGGTTTTTTTTTGGTCGCTGTTGTCTTAAATAATTCATAACAAAATTTTGCAAGTAAAAAATATATATCAATATAGTTTTATCTAATTATTTGAAAAGAGCGAATTTTATTATGAAGTGCTTAACAGTCATATTGGTGTTGTTGTGGCTGAGTGGTTAAGTGCTTGGATTCCGAACCTGGGGTCCTGGGTTCGAATTCGGTGAAGACTGGGATTTTAAATTTCGTGATTTTTAGGGCGTCCTGGAGCCCACCCAACTCCTATGAGCACCTTACTGTTGTTTTACATCTGAAGTGCTAAACAATTCAAAGCAGGCTCCATTTTGCTTCTGACATTACAGTAGCTGTGTTACTTACAGAACTGACAAGCCAACTGTCTGTAGAGATGTTTTGACCTCATTTCGTTGCCTCCATTCCAACCAGTTACACACAAGACACAGTCAGTCTTGCACACAAGCACGCAACCTGTCCTCTCTAACTATTGTAAATTAATCTAGACTAAACATAATTATCTGTTTTGCTTCACTGCATAAATTATCTTCTTTTTCTTTTTTTCGTAAGCAAAACAAACCGGAAACACAATACTAAATTGATTACGAAAGGAGACATTTCCGTTGTTTTAAATGAAGAGCATTCTCTTGTCATTCAAAAGTACAAAATTAGACAAGGGAAGTAGAGCGAGCCAACGAAGAGTGACTTGTTGATAGCCTATCACAACACACCAACACTGACTATTATTAGGCCATAGCCCTGCCATGCACACCGCCATCCGAGTTAGTGCAGGAGGTGCGTTCTAGGTTATGCACTGTGCTAGACTAGACTTGGAATGAATGCTGATATTGGAGAATCAACGGAGCTCCGCCCAAGTCTGGAAACTTAGAACAAGCTGTGCTAAGGGCAGACTATCATTATGTCCTGTAAATAAACACCTTTCCTCGTTGAGTTGCCTTACTTAGATTTATTACAATATATATATATATATATATATATACTGTAATAGCCGTTATAAAATTTCTTTTATAGTGATTAAGATTCATAAAGCTAGTTTTATCTTCTTTGCTGCTGTTGACTTGATTTTAGGGTGAAGCAGACATCATAGGCAAGTGGGTCAATGCCGTCAACTATTTGCTGCTGATGCCAAAGCATTATATTTTACTTCGAAGTCTTCTAATACGGCACAAACTCAGATTGACTATCAGCCTAATATCTTGGTACAGGAGTTAGCTGTTTTACACGCTTAACCCTATTCAACGCCATTTCCCTTTTTTTTTCTTCTTAATACGCCGAAGGAATGTTTCGTTAACCGAGTTGACAGGATGCTGTTCATCAAAGCCAATCGTTACGTTTACATTGAGAGAATTGACATCTGTTTCTGTGGGCCGCGATTAACGAGGGTGTCATGTGGCCAGAATGACGACCCACTGCCTTTACTTTCCCCCAACTAATGCCAGACACCCATTAGAGCTGGGTGAACTATGAGTCGCCCTAAAGATCACGAGTTAAAAGCCCCAGACTTCACCAGGATTCGAACCCGGTTCGGGAGCCAAGCGCTTTACCACTCAGCCATAGCGATTTCTCTTTGTTAATGCCCTAAGAGTTTAATCTAAAACTCTTGTAACTCCAGGCCAATGGAAGGTTCCCTCCAACTGTTTGTCTGCACAAACTGATATGTTTTTTATCACTTGTCTTCGGTCTGTTTCTGAATGGTTCTATTGTACATGTTACGAAAAAAGACGCGTCGATGTTGACTTATAGCAAAGGAAACCTTTTTTTGTTCTTGAAAACAATGAAATTTAGTAATCCTAACAATAGCTCATAAAAATCCAAGCGCTAAAATTAATAGATCTCGTGTTTCGCAATTTCTTGATTTGTGTATATCTCTTCTTAAATCGAACTTTATGTCAAGGAAGATAGCAAAGTCTGTTGATATGTTTTATTGTTGTAACTGATTCATATTAAGCCATTACATCTGAAGTATTATGTGTGCATTGTTATTTTACAACTGAAGCACTAAAAGGCAGGCGCCATTTTTCGCAGCACTGGCAGAGAGGAAAGATTCACGTTTCGTTAGAGTTGTAGTTACTAGATCTAAAAATAGGACTATATGAAAGTAATGGGCCTGATTCACCAATCGTAAACAAACAACATTTAGCCACGCGATTCTATATATCTTCTATACAAATTATGTAATCCATAAAGGCTGTCACGTGATATGTATATTTCATAATTTTATCAATATTATAACGTGGATAATTATGTTTATTTACGATTGGTGAATGAGGTCCATTTCATATTTCTCCAAAGTCACATGATCCTTTTTTTGTTTGTTACATGACTTATAGAAGAATAGTTCCCTTTTTATTGATCTGCAATGTCAAGAGGCATCGTTCTTTTTGCTTCTTTCCACAGAATGTCGGCTCTGATCAACCTTATCACCAAGGTCAAGGTCAGCCTGTTGGTTGTGTTACTTCTCGTCTGCTCAGCCGTGCTGTCTGCTCCAGTACAGTCTACAAATACAGGTACTAGATGTTGTGAAGAGTTATAAAGAACTGACTAAATAACTAGAGAAAGAAATAGGTCTACTATTTCATTGAGAACAGCAGACGATTGCGGTCCGTTGCGATATTTAGGTCATTGGTTAATATGCATGACTGAATGCATGACGCGTAGGACGTAATCATCTTCTTTTTTTGAAGTAACATCTGTATTATATAAGATAAGATAAGATGGTGAGCAGTGCATTTTAGAAGGGGATTTAAAAAAGATATTTTCCACTTTTAGTAATAAAACAAAAAAAACATGACTAGAAATGAGATGAAACAAAAGTGTGCCCCCCCCCCCCTATGTTAGGTATACACAACATAACGTCGAAACGAAATAAAACTAAGAGAAGTGAGGCCCAACCTATGGCCTGCGGGCCATATCCGGCTCGTATTGGGATGCTATCCTTCAACAGGAAACAAAAATGTTTTTTCCACCCATGCGCCCCCCCCCCCCTATAAGAAGCAAAATAATAAGAAATAAAGAAACACATTGCATTGATTAAGAAAGTGTACTACACATTTTTATTAAAACTAGTTTTTCTTTTAAAAATCGCCTGCACCTCCCTCATGGAATCCAGACATTGTAGTAACACTGGCATATCCCTGAGATGGTCTCATCAAAAAGTTGATCTCAAGCTATCCCAGACTTTTCAAGGTATCATAACCCATCTTATAAGTTTTGTTTCTGTTTTAAAGTTGAAAAAAACATCATACGCTATCATCCTTTGATCATCTTTTGACGCTTGGTCTAAGTGGGATAATATGTCCACCTTTAAGAAAGTCCCATCACTCTATGAAAACATATCTTCAATGTGGCTAAGTTATGTCCCTTTCTGCTTTGCTAGGAACAGCGAGATATAAACAATATACACAAGATACCGACACCATTTTTTCTTCTTTACTTCAACCATAACAATTATTATACTCTTTCTCTCCGTAATTATTTACCACATTCTGGTGGAATCAACGTTGGTATCGTCAGTTCGGAGAGAAAGAGTCAAGTCTGTGAGGCTAACTATGTTTCCCAGTTTTCAAAACTTGATTTATATTTTTCAAATGTCACTGACATATATTGTAATTAGACCTAGCCAGCATTAAAATAGCTTCGAAGAGAACCGTTCTTTGCATTAAAATAGGTTTTAAAAACATGCATATTGATACCAGTAAAAAACTTAAGCATAGTAAAAGTAAGGTTGTACTGTCACAGGTGATATCAACTGGGATGTGACGATATGATACCTAGCATAATCTAGCTGCCGCCATTTCAGTTGTAATCTTTTGCCCAAAAATAAAAATAAATTTGTTTTCCACTTGAGTGTTATCCCCCTGATGCGGTTCGCACCCCCTCCTGGTGACGCTGTTGCATATTACTGTGATTAAACTCTAGTGTGAAAGTCCCTAATAATGAAATGCTATCGAAAGGCTCGTTCTTCCCTATAAGAGCATGGATTCCATTGAATGGGTTGCCTGAGTCAGCCAGGAAAACCAATGGCTTGGCAGAATTTAAGTCATTGGTTAACATGCGTGACTAGATCGACCTAGGGATACGCGTAGGACGTAATCATCATTTTTTTTAAAAAGTTAAGTCTGAATTTTATAAGATTAGATAAGATAATCTTATAACCTGCTCCATTCCGCTTTTCGTTTAAACTCTCCGATTTAAAAAAAATACAAATGTGCTATCAAGCGTAACATAATTTTAGAAAAAAGTTAAAACTCTATTTAAAAAAAAAAACTAAAATTAATTCCAAATTAAAAATGTTTTGCTTTCTTCCGCAGTTGGCGGTGAAAGTAAACCAGAAGCCACTGAAGCTTCCGGTCCCATGATCCTCTACCCGTTGAAGTTCAAGGTCATGCTGTTGCCCGCCGACTCGCAACCTTCACTTATGTATGTAAATAATAAATTTAAAAAGTTAGGCTTTGAAAATATTTTTTTTTATTTATTTCGTAAGTATCCACGTCATAGGTAAAAGTAAAGGGAAATAACTGGAGAATAGAAATGCGAAAAATCATTGACACTTCACATTTCTACTCATATATTCAAAATAATCTAAAAGCTAAGGCTGTTAATTTAATTTTCCATTGTACGAGCTTTGTATATGAAGTATATTGAAGCCATAAAGCCCAATGGACAATCGGGTGAAAAAAAAAGTTCTTATGTTGTTATTCAAGAGAAATACAACGATATAAATATGTAATGTTCCCCTTTCAGACCTTGTGGTCAATAGGGAAGATGATGTGAAGGTCATCCGTTTCTCTGGCCTATGGTTAACGAGGGTGTCATATGGCCAGCACAGCGACTAACCGCCATTACTTTTCCCTACTAATGTCAGGTACCCATTAGAGTTTGGGTGGACTCAAAGGTACCAGAAGATCTCGAAATAAAAAATCCCAGTCTCGGGTAGATGAAAATCATAAAACTTTTGAAATTGAAGAGTTTCTGAGTGACGAAAGCCGCGCTGTCTCTCTCTATATATATCTTCACTTTGGTCGTATAATAAGATCTATGTCTATTGTAATTTTCTATACAGTCGTTCAACCCGGTAGCATTAGATCATTATGTGTTTCACATTATACATTTCACTTTACGTAATTTTTTTAAAATAGCAGTCTTTATTTAGGATAAGTGTCCGCCCCTGCACAGCTGTCGAATGGTAAAGCCGCCAGCAGAACATGCCCTTTATCGAGCGTATGCCCTATATGGAACGTATGCCCTTTATGGAGCGGATGCCCTTTTGGAGCGTATGCCCTTTATGGAGCGTATGCCATTTATGGAGCGTATGCCTTTTATGGAGCGTATGCCCATTATGGAGCGAATGTACATTTGATGGACGTGATCGAGGAGCATTAAATGCCTTCGATACAGCACCCAAGTCTCAGAACCATACTAGAGTGAAGTGAGAACCCCTGCTTTAAAAACATTGACTTTTGTTGCTAGGTGAAGAGACCTATTCCGCCATACTCTCAGTTTAAGGCGACCAAAAGCTCTGTTGGCCTTTGCGAGACGGTAGTCTAGTTCTCTGGACAGTGATGCATCGTTGGACCCTATGCTGCTCAGTCGATCTTCTTTGGCGAGCTTAAAGGGAGACGGCATAACAGAGGTGCCCCCCCCCCCCCGTAAGCGCTATAAAGATCCACTCTGGCGCCATTTCGCGCTCACTGGCATAGAAGAAAGTAGTTGGCAGCAGATGGCCCCTGAGAGAGACAGTTGGCGAGCTCTCACAAAGTCACATTTGAGACCCATAGGAAGTTCCTTTTTGAAGACAGGCACAGAAGACGGAAAGAAAACTTTAATAGACAACAGCTTTGTCTGCACGAGATGCGGAAAAATAAGTAGGTCGCAACTGGGTTTGCGTGGCCATGTGAAATACTGCACTCATCCTTAATCTTCAGAATCGAAGACATTGCCTTTATTTTTTTTTAGCAAAACTTTCATTAAAAACTCATTTTCAATTTTTTTGTCTTCATATTATTAAAGTAAAGTTTCCCTTTCAGACCTTGCGATCTATGGGGCAGATGATGTTAAGGTCATCTGTTTCTTTGGCCAACGGTTAACGAGCAGGGTGTCATGTGGCCAGCAAAACGACCAACCGCCTTTACTTTCACCAACTAAAGTCAGGTACCCATTAGAGTTGGGTGGACTCTGGGGCGCCCTAAAAATTCCGAAATTCAAAATCCCAGTCTTCACCGAGATTCGAATCCAGTACCCTAGGTCCAGAAGCCGAGCGCTTAACCACTCAGCCACCGCGCCCCCTCTTCATATTATTAATTTTCCTTATTTTTTTCGTTACCATAAATATTGAGTTACAGATTGACTGACCATTGTCCATTTCTGGTGTGTATCTTTCAGTAACGATGTCCACCAATGACCACCACAACGACCACCCGCCCAAGCCCACGCAAGACCACTCCCCCGGCTGCCACTTTAAGAACACGGAAATCGCTCTGCCCATCACCTTCTCCCTGGAAATGCCCTCCTACGTCATGGTGGGAGGGCACAAGTTCAACCTCAAGCTTCAGATGCCCAACATCAACATCTAGACCCAGGACAAAGTCAGGACCCCCACACTCCTTGTTCGCCTAACAAGAAAATGACAAAACTAAAATTCATACATTCAGTACTTGTGTATATTATATACATCCGCTATACAGCATGCAGTGAAGAATTTGTACACAACAATTAGACTATCATACTAATTGAGTCAGAGCACAGCTTAGCTTTTTATTGATAAGATTATTTAAAAATATGCATTATAGGGAAAGTTTTTATTTAACAAATATATTGAAATATTTTAATACTAAAAAAAATGTCTTCCATTATTACAAGAGATTCTTAAAAACAAATTATAGCTCTTGCGGTCATGAGCTATGTACACTAGTTCGATCACCCTGACAGCTCACCTATGTAATATGAACGTAGATATGTTAACTTATTTGCATTGTGTGTTATTGTAAATGAAAGTATAATCCGAATAAAAACTAACAAACTATTGGAGCACCATAAATGACCTGTTGGACTGTCTTTCTTAATTCCTGTCTGGGTTTTTTTTTGCCTTGAGTAGAATCTTGGTGATAAACTCGTCCATTCTTTGAAGTCTTCGCCATCGTTTTCTCTGTCTGCCAACATAGCCTTAATTAGTTACCTTTACCTATCCCTTAGGTCTGTTGGACCGTTGGGGCACCAGGCAAGGTTTGGTCGACCGTCTTTCTCCATTCCTCCCTTTTTTTTTTTGCCTTGTTTAGAACCTCTCTCAATGGCAGGCCCGTCCATTCTTTAATGTTGTCCTCCCATCGCTTTTTCAGTCTGCCTCTTCTTCTTTTCCTGGCACTGTTCCCTGAAGGAAGGTCTTTGCGAGCCCCGTAGATCTTGTAATGTGGCCAAAGGTTTTAAGCTTTCGTCTTTTTACAATAGTTAGCAGGTCGTCATAGCCTTAATACAGACTCTTAAAGTGACATTCAACGACGAATTAGAGCTTTTGGTTTCTGTCAAGAATTCAATGAAAGCAAGATATAATCTCTAACACTGAAACAAAATATTAAAGTTTCGCTTACAATAGACACCCAAGAAAAACATCACGCAGAAAAGCTATAAATAAAATTGTTTAAAAAGTCATGTATGAAGTCTCTTCTTACTGACAGGTTAGGGTTTAGGGTTTATTGTTGTTACTGACAGGTTAGGGTTTAGGGTTCACTGTTGATGCTGTTGTGGGCGTGATCTCAGTGGTCTGTGTGGCTGTAACTGACCCAAGACGTGGTTTGTATGTTTACTTGTAAGATTCTGTTATTGTTGATGTAGTTTGATACCATCTTAATGATTCACTACTTCATCAGTGCTTCTGTTGTTGTTGATGTGAAATAAAGATGTCATTCAACTGACCATGAAGATTTTGTCTTATGTTCTGGTGTTTATTAATTGATTGTGTAGATCAGGGGAGGACTGGCTATATGGGCATTCGGGCAAATGCCCAGTGTGCTGGTACCAAAATGGGCCGGTAAGACCACAGTAATTATCATCTTTTTTGAAGTCACGTCTGTATTTTATCCATGGAAGCCAAAACGAGGAAAGCGCAAACAGGGACGTCCTCGTATTACTTGGCGACACACCTTCATGGAGGACCCCAGAACAGTGGACACCAGGTGGGAGGAGGCTTCAGACATTGCCAGTGACAGATCTTTATGGAGACAGCTTGCCGCCCAATGCGCCGAACGGCGCGGGAGGACCTAAGTCTAAGTCTGTATTTTATAAGATAAGGGCCGCATGGATGTCACTAAGGCACGTGTTAAATTGTTAAAGGTTTTATTAGTATTCTCTTACAAAATAGTTCCTCTGAGCGATACATTTATAGTCACTATAGGCATGTAGGACGTAATCATCTTTTTTTTAAAGTAACGTCTGTATTCTCTAAGATAAGATAAGAAGATGTGTACAGCTATCGATACATATTCAAACTTAACGTAATGATTTTGAGGTCAAGTAGACCTAGACTTGCAATAGAGTATCTTATCTTTTTATCTTATATAATACAGACGTTACTTCAAAAAAGAAGATGATTACGTCCTACGCGTCATGCATTTAGTCATGCATATTAACCATTGACTTAAATTCTGCCAAGTCACTGGTTTTCCTGGCTAGCTCAGGCAACCCATTCCATGCTCTAATAGCACTAGGGAAGAAGGAGCATTTGTACAAATTTGTCCTAGCATATGGTACGAGAAATGTGCCTTTATCTTTGTGTCTTTCAGAGTATTTTATTAAATTTTGTTTTTGTATTTGAAGATTATGGCTCAGTGTTTTATGCATAATTTCTACTTTACTTTTGAATATGTCCATTATCTAATATATGGGCTGGATGAAATAGAGATCCCCGGGCCGATTTTGACACCCAGTCCGCCCCTGATTTTAGATGAAGTTGTGCCAGCCCCACCCTCCGTTCCTATTGCAATCCTGTTTTTTTTTTTATTTTAGATTCTCTTGTAATACATGGCAAGCCCTTCAATGCAAAGAAAACGACCCTAAGCCTAAGTAATGTAATACGCAGGGCCGGATTTAAGTATGTGGCGGCTCCGGGGCAACATTTTGGACAAATTATCTTTCAACTTTGAAGGAACACCCGAAACGTGGGAACCATTTTACTAACAAACAAACAAATAGTAGGCCTACCATAATCCCGTCTTGTACATACGGGTTACTCCTCCAGCTGGTCTAATCCAGTCGTCTTAGATTGTATTTACGCCTGTATTTCAATCGGGGCGGCTCTACCTTGTGCCAGAAAAGTTACGGCGCCCATCAACTGATCAGTATCATTTTAGAAAGATTTATTAATTGGCTACAGACGTAAAGAGAAAATAATGACGTCCTACGCGTATCTATATGTCAGTGATATCAAAAACTGCTAATATGCTGGTTTTCCTGGCGGATTCCATGTTAAACCTATTCTTTGGTTCGGCGCAAGTATTTATAGACCTAGAATCTCTTGAGGGGAAAGCCAGCATTTTAAACACAGGGGCAAGACACAGGGGCAAGACTCAGAGGCAAGACTTGTTTATTCTAAAATGAGTGTTTTTTTTTACATTAAATATTAAGTATTACGGAAACTGCAGGGTCCCCCAGAGAGGTCAAGCCCCCCGGGCCCACAAATGATGGAAAATTCACAGCTTCGCCTGTGATAGTAAATGTATGTGTTTTGAGTGGCTGGTAGTGCAGTGTGTGTGCTGTGTATAAAATGACCAGTGGACCTTGAGTGTATACATGGTTGAGTGAACAGCAGTGTGTCAGGACTGTGTCAGGAGGTCAGTTTTAGAGAACAAGTGGCTGGTGTAAAGAACATAAATAGAGACTAATGAAAGCATTGTGTTTCTTGAAGCTCATGTTGTTTTAGTGCAGGGGTTCTCAACCTGTGGAGCGACCCCCTTGGGGGTCGATTGACGATTTGCCAGGAGTCGCCCAAGACCATTGAAAAAAATGGATTGTTATTGTCTATTCTTCTATTGCTGTGTGTGTGTGCGGGGGGGGGGGTCGCGGCTTAGTGGGGGGATTGTAAAAAGGGGTAGCTGAGCTTAAAAGGTTGAGAACCGCTGTTTTAGTGGGTCCATTACAACGCCCATGTTATTCAAATAAAGTCTCTAAAAAAAACAATCAAAAGGAGACTCGTTCAATTATTCCTGACAGATGTTTTTATTTTATCATAAAATATGTACAAAGTATTGAAATCAGCTTGTGATGGACATAAAAAAAAGTTTAAAAACCCAGAAATGTATTGTCTATGTAATGAATTCACTGTTGTCCGTCGCCTCTTTTGTCAAGATGTGATCCAATGTTGTTTCACTCTTACTCGTCGAGATAAAGATTTTCTTTCGTATCTTTTGCTTCGGATTGTTTCGTATTTTGTAGTGCGTTCTGAAAAAAACAACAACTCACACGTTAGAAATGACTAAAATGAAAAAAAAAAGGCCATTAAAAGGAGTTTGTGTTACGCACAAACTTATAGGCGGCCCCTGTGTGCCAGTCCATTACGTTACACCCTTTTACAAATAAAGTTTATTTAACACTAACTGCCTTTAAAAGCTCGTTTAAAATATTTACACTCTGCGGTGTTCAAATCGACAAGTCCTCGAATATTATCTTCACGGGCTGGCTCTGGATGCCATCGTTATTAATCATGTTTCTTATCTTATCTTATCTTATCTTATCTTATTACAGACGAATGATTTGTATCTAAGGAATATAGACATTTAAATATTGATAATTTTTAGTCCGTTTACATCATTGATGGGAAATGCGCTTGGCTTGGCTACCTATGAATGGGGTTCGAGGTTCGACACCCGACTCGGGCAGAGTTGTGTTTACTGAGCGCCTAAAGGCAGCACGGAAAAACCTTCTCCTAGATACCCCCTCTCCCCCCCCCCCGCCCCCCCCCCCCCCCCCACTGGTCCGCAACTGAGATTGGACCAAAGCGCTCTGAGCATGCTATAAGCATGAAAGTAGCGCCATATAAAAGCCATAATTTATTTTATTTATTTATTGAAAATATTGAATAATTCGATATCATGCTTTTTTTAGGTCTTGCTAATTTCTGGTCCAACGGCTACTTCTTAAAGTGAAAAAGTTTTGTTTTTAAAATCAACCTTCCAAGTAATTTTAACAAAAGACTTCATGGGAGGTAGGACTTTAAAATAGGTCACTGGCTTCCTTATTGACAACTTTGGCTTCATTCATAGATTCTCATATTTAAAATAGCATCTATGCTCGCAATAGAAAATATTAAAGCTTTTTTTAAATTTTATTAATATAGCTTTTAAATACAATACTTATTCAAATGTTTTTTTTTTGTTTTGTTTTTTTAGAAAGGTTTTTGCATTTGCTTCAGTTTTGAGTATATAAAAGTAATTACCTACACAAATGTTAATTATGTCTATCCATACGGAAACCAGATTTAGATTTTAAGTGAAATAATTATTTGAAAACGATTTTAAAAAATTAAACTTCTTCCCTAGTACCGTTAGAGCATTGAATGGGTTGCCTGAACTTAACAGATTCAAGTCACCGATAAACTGGGCCGGCCATGCAAATAGCGGGGCCCAATTTAATGGATGCTTGCGAGGCCCCTCTTTTCATTCTTTAACGATAACAAATACGATAAAAATATACCATTTTTACAACTATTCACTAATAATAACAACAAACACGGGAGGCTATTAAGATATAGTAAGAGATATCACCATTTCACATACTTTTAACACATTTGTACAAACAGTTTTAGATTATTGCTAAGTTATGTAAGTTCTGTTATACTAACTGCTACATTCACAAAAAAATGGTTACTATTTTTTTCAAAGAGAAAAAATCAATTAAATATGCATATAAGTGGAAGATAATTTAAAACAACAATTAATAAGTAGTTTTTCATAATATTGCGTGAACTGCACTGGCCCACATACAAAAGGTACGTAACTAATGATTTTAAATTTTTGTTTTTTTACGAAATGTTTTATTTTTTTAATGAGGCTTTCAATAAGAGATTGACCCTATACAAAACATTTAGAATTATAAGATAATCATTATATGAAATCAGTTAGGCCAGGTTCACATCTAACTTCACCTTCTCTTTCACCTATCCCTTGGTCTGCTGGACGGTTCGGGCACCACACAAGATCTGTCAACCTTCTTTCTCCATTCTTCTCTGTCATTTGCCTTTGATAGAATTTCATTCTGATATTATTTCTGAAAATATTGAAACCTGCCTTTTTACCTGCCTGGGTGGACTACTTCGCGTGTGATATGGCGGACCCTTGTTTCCACTCCAACTGTCTTTGTAATTGTGTTAAAATTTAGTTTTGGAACAGGTTTATCATATTAAAATAATTTTGTAGCAGGCCTTTTTTTTGGGTGTGTGGGGGGGGGGGGGGAGTTGCTAAAGGATACAAACCAGAACCAGGAAATTCAGTAACCTTGAATATTGGATTCTCCACTTACCAGTAAGAATTTATCCGTCTTGTCTTTCAGTGCATCCTGATTATTCCACCAGGTGATTGTCTCCCGTGTATCTGGAATGTGTCCGAGCGTCAGCAGATAAAAAGATAAACCCTTCAACGTGCCAGAAGTGTCTCGGCGCCCATCGACGTGGAGTTGGTCACTTCCAACCCTGGCGCCCATACTTCGCTTGCCATTACCCGCACCTCCCCAGCCTGTAGACTTGGACCACTGACCAGAGGCCGGAATAACTAGTAGCAAAGATGACCACAGCGTAAAGTGGACAAAACGATTGGCCCTCATTACTGAAATATAACAAAGATAAAAAAAAAATACATGCTTTAAAATATAGCTTATATTTAAGTGAAATTGTATCAATTAGTTTGTAGAAAGAAGGGGGTACCTGGGTGATGTTTACCGGGATAGCTTTTTAACTCTTTCTCTCCGTTATTATTTAATACGTTCTGATGGAATCAACGTTTGTATCGTCAGTTAGGAGAGAAAGAGTTAAATGTATTTTAGTGAAGAGACTATGAAAATAGAAGGTTTCATAGCCATCTATTGTTAGTTTCCAACTTTAAGCTACAAAGTAGAAAGAGGACTAACTCAATTTATACCGCCACAATAGTCAAGTACAATTTCTTTCCCTTGTTCGATATCAAACAAAATAATTAATTACCAATAATTTATTTACTAATTGATTAATTTGTTTTATTGATTCTTATTTTGTCAGGTACAAGAAAATGTTTTGCAACGTTTCAACGTGAATCGAGGATAAGTGTGGGAGAAATAACGTGTTCTAACTTTTTACCAGACAGACAAACAGACAGACAGACGGACAGAGTGAGTTGATATAAGCTTTGTACTAAAATAGCAATAATAATCAACTTTGTTACCCTTTAACGAAGCTCATCCCTGGCAGTGCTAGAGATTAAAAATCAATTATTTAAAATCACCGCCCAATCACTGCAATATGTCTTAATATTGCAAGCTTTATCTCACCAGTTTCTAAATAAAACAAAATTGATTAATTACTTTTAATTCATTAATTAACTGGTTAATTTTTGCTATTGATTCATGTGTTGTCTTTGACTATGAATAATTGGGAAAACTGTCAATTTTATCCGAGAATGGAGAGTGGAAGAAAAAAAGTGAAGAAGAATACTCCAAGACAGACAGACGGACTGACAGAGTAAATTAATATAAGCTGGGCCAAAATAAAAAAAACTTAACTGAAAAAAAAACAGAAGTTTCTATCCCCATGAATAAATTGTCATAGCTGTTTCAATATAAACAATGTATCAATGTTTAAAGTTCTCCTATTGCAGACTTGTGTAACACTGTTGAAGATATGAATTCTCTAAGCGCATTGTGATGTCATAGTTCAGTTTCAAATAATTAAAAAAAAATGTTTTTAAAATTTAAAATTCAAGTTACATTTTATTAATGCATGTCATGTCAATGTGACATAATACGAACAATGTCAAATCGCCAATAGATTCAATTTTACGTCATGTAAGTATCAACCATAGGTGAATGCTAGACACACCAAAGGCAAAGAGCTCATGTAATTAAACACAGTTAGACAGAAGTCAGGATACACTTTGACCAAGTCTCGAAAAAAACAAAAAAACTAACTGTCAATATCAATAACGAATATTCATTACATTGTGGGAAGCGTGGCCGAGAGGCTAAGTACGCTTGAACTTGGCTTGTCTTGGTTACCTAGAAAGGGGCTAAAAGTTCGACACCCGACTCGGGCAGAGTTGTGTTTACTGAGCGCCTAAAGGCAGCACGGAAAACCAACTCCTAGATACCCCCTTCCCCCCCCCCCCCCCCCCCACTGGTCCACAAATGAGATTGGACCAAAAGCGCCCTGAGCATGCTATAAGCATGAAAGTATCGCTATATAAAAGCTATAATGAAAGAAAGCATTTTCAACATCAACAGTTTTATCATTTGAGGCTCAACTTACATGGGGACCTTCTGACCATTGTCAAAAATGCCTCTTAAGTCCATATCATGTGATTATCGGGTATCACCCCATAGACATATATATATATATATGTCTATGGTATCCCCAAAAACATTTCTGCAGCGAACAGTACCAGGTAAAAGAAGGAGTGTGGCAGACAAGAGGGTTCGATGTTAGGAAATCTTTAAGGAATACACGAGTTTGTCAATGAAAAACGCAAGCTCTGGCAAAAGACAGAGAGAAATGGAGAGAGATGGTCGACAGATCCTGTGTTGCGCCACAACCAGGGCCGGCCTTATATGATTTGAGGCCATGGGCAAAGTGAATTTGATGGCCCCCAAATAACATAGAAAACAAAATAGAGAAAATAAAAGTACGCAATTTATTTAAAATCTTGTGACTATAACAATAACATTGGGCACAAGTCTCGCTATTTCTTCTCTAAAAAAATCATCACATAACAAATAATTGACCCCACATTCGGAAGCACTAGGCTGGCCCTACCCCCAAAAAACAAGAGACAGCTGAAAGTAAACGTGTTTGTCCAGACAGCATAGACACCTTAACATGACATACATATCCTAACGAGACACCTTAACATGACATACATATCCTAACGAGACACCTTAACATGACATACATATCCTAACGAGAAACCTAAACATGACATACATATCCTAACGAGACACCTTAACATGACATACATATCCTAACGAGACACCTTAACATGACACACATATCCTAACGAGACACCTTAACATGACACACATATCCTAACGAGACACCTTAACATGACACACATATCCTAACGAGACACCTTAACATGACACACATATCCTAACGAGACACCTTAACATGACACACATATCCTAACGAGACACCTTAACATGACACACATATCCTAACGAGACACCTTAACATGACACACATATCCTAACGAGACACCTTAACATGACATACATATCCTAACGAGACACCTTAACATGACACACATATCCTAACGAGACACCTTAACATGACACACATATCCTATCGAGACATCCTAACATAACAGAAATTCTAACGTGACATACACCCTAACGTGACAAAGATATTTTAGCGTGACATATATGCCCTAACGTGACATAGATATCCTAACATGACGTAGATCTCTTAACGTGACAAATATATTCTAACGTGACATAATAACCTAACTTGATATATATATATATATATATATTGACATGCAGTAGCTTTGAAATACAATAATAAAATGTAAACTCCTTTACTAGGCAATAACAAAATGAATTTCAACATTTGACTAGAATACTATCGTTAGTAAAATCATTAGATTTACAGTCACCCAGGAGACTTATTAGTAGAGTAGCAGTAATACATGTAGATATTATATAGTCGTTACAGAAAGTATAGGTATATAAGTTAATATCTCAAGGACGAACGGTATATATATAAATCGAAAGTGAGGCCATCGTCTGATTGTCTGTTGCTATGGCCATGTAGTTGTGCGTATGGTAAACAAATTTTGGATAATCTATTGGCATCTTAACCTCAAGGGGAAGTATTTGTGAATATTAATGTACTAATGAAATACTCCTTGCAAATTGATATATTTTTATGTTTCCTTAAAACAGTAAACCACAACTTCTTATCCTCTTATCTTATCTTATCTTATATAATACAGACGTTACTTCAAAAAAGAAGATGATTACGTCCTACGCGTCATGCATTTAGTCATGCATATTAACCAATGACTTAAATTCTGTCAAGTCACTGGTTTTCCTGGCTAGCTCAGGCAACCCATTCCATGCTCTAATAGCACTAGGGAAGAAGGAGTATTTGTACAAATTTGTCCTAGCATATGGGACGAGGAATGTGCCTTTATCTTTGTGTCTTTCAGAGTATTTTATTAGATTTTGTTTTTGTATTTGAAGATTATGGTTCAGTGCTTTATGTATAATTGCTACTTTACTTTTAAGTCTTCTATCCTGAAAGCTTTCTAAATTTAGTGATTTTACTAATGGTGTTACTCTAGTCAAATGTGAATATTCGTTTGTTATGAATCTCATTGCTCTAGTTTGTGTCTGTTCCAGTTTCTTAATGTTTTCTTGAGTTGAGGGGTCCCAAACGGAGGATGCATATTCTATTATTGGCCTAACCAAGGTTTAAATAACATTTTAGTTTTATGTTCTTATTTGATTTATAGAAAGTTCTTTTAATAAACCTTAATAACTTCTTCATCATCTCATCATCTGTCCATTAACTTTCGTCGTAGGGGTGCTGTGACAGTTCGAGTAACAAAACTCCTTCACATTTCCCAATGTCAGAAGATGTTCTTAGTAGGATATCAAGAGAGAGGCCAGTCCATTCTTTTAGATTGTCCAGCCAGCTTTTCTTTGGACGACCCTTTCTTCGTGCTCCCTCCACTGGACCTTGAAGGATGACTTAAGACATTGAGTCATGACTTACAATTAGACCAAAACAGCTCAGCTTTCGTCTCTTCACGGTATTGAGAAGTTTTTCCTTTTCGCCAGCCATAGTGTTGACTTGTACAAGTACTTATTCATTTGTTTTCATTTCCTGCTATCTGATACCCAGCAGTCTTCTGGAGCATTTACTCTCAAAGGCTTGAATGCTTCTTTCAGCCTCAGTGGTCAGTGTCCAACTTTCACAACCATATATGAGTAGAGACTTAGAGACCACTAAATTAGAATACAGTTTTAATTTTGTCTGGGAGCAGATGTTTCTTTTCCAGATTTTCCAGTTTTCTCATGGTTGCGGGCGCCAAGCTTTATTATTTTTTCTCTCTTTTATTGATCCTCCATCTTTCGCTATGTTTAACCCTAGGTATTTAAATATCTTTACATATGTCACACGACTAAATCAATATACATAATCGATTCATGGCGCCAAAAAAGGTCAGGTAACTCTGTTTCCTTATTTGTACGATTCAGCTCACATTTTGACTCACATATTTTGTCACCTACCCCAGACTTGCCAAACAATGATTTGAAATGTCGGCGGACGCCATTTGCTCCTGACTTGTTAGGGAACATATCAGGGTCGGACTGGGTGTCAAAATCGGCCCGGGCATCTCTATTTCGTCCGGCCCATAAATTGTATATTAGATGATGGACATCCAATTCTAGGTCAATTGTCCTCAAAATCATTCTGTCGAGTTTGATAATGTATCGATAGCTGTACACATGCATACAGTGACTATAAATACTTCACTCAGAGGGCCTCTTTTGTAAGAGAATACTAGAAAACCTTCCACAATTGAATACTTGCCCTAGTGACATCTATGCGGCCCTTATCTTATAAAACAGACGTGATTTAAAAAAAAAAAGATGATTACTGTTGTTCTACCGGCCCATTTAGGTACCGGCCCACCGGGCATTTGCCCGAATGCCAATATAGCCAGTCCGCCCCTGGAAAATATCATAAATGCATTATGGACGACTAGGGGATGGGAGCGGGCTGGGTAAGAACCAGGGACCACCGAAGCGACCGAACGACAGTCCAGATTGAATACTTAAGTCCAGGCAGGCATCCATAATTATTTTGATGGTCACGAAGATTAACTACATTTAGCGCTATGTCTACAAATGAAGCGAGTACAATTCAATTCAGACCACATTTATCCTTCTATTGGCTATGTGAAATTTAGCAGACGACGCCAACCACGGCTTACTACGGACACCATAGCACTTTTTCTAAATGTAATCAAAGGGAAGCAACTGCAGAAGACATTAACGCAGAAGTAAATAAACTGTGTTTATATTTCATGAGTAATTCCCCTTCTTGGATTGGTCTTCATTATAGCTTGTGTCGTACTTAAAAAATAAAAAAAAAAACATGTTACATTCAAAGCTTTACTACACTGAATGACAAACAACTACACACGTAGTAGAGTTCACAACACGGAATAAGGTCAGTACACAGTCTAACAAATGTAAATAAACTCTAGGGGCGACAATCAGTGATAGACAGATTCACGACATTCCCCCCACGTTTAAATTGTATGCATATAACACAACCACGGGTAGTCAAAGCAAAATACAAAGATGAATAAAACATAAACATCTAAACACATCTGCAATACTAGTTAAAAGCAAACTGTTTATCAAACACAGTCTGTTAAACCCTGTAGTTGGGTTTTGATTTTCCTTCTCTTACGTTGTATAGGCAGGTTGGCTTGGTAATATCAGTGCTATCAATATCAGTACTATCAGTATCAGTACTATCAGTATCAGTACTATCAGAATCAGTACTATCAGTAACAGTACTATCAGTATCAGTACTTTCAGTATCAGTACTATCAGTAACAGTACTATCAGTATCAGTACTATCAGTATCAGTACTATCAGTATCAGTACTATCAGTGTCAGTACTATCAGTATCAGTAGCCTACTATCAGTATCAGTACTATCAGTATCAGTACTATCAGTATCAGTACTATCAGCAACAGTACTATCAGTATCAGTACTATCAGTATCAGTACTATCAGTGTCAGTACTATCAGTATCAGTAGCCTACTATCAGTATCAGTACTATCAGTATCAGTACTATCAGTATCAGTACTATCAGTATCAGTACTATCAGTGTCAGTACTATCAGTATCAGTAGCCTACTATCAGTATCAGTACTATCAGTATCAGTACTATCAGTATCAGTACTATCAGCAACAGTACTATCAGTATCAGTACTATCAGTATCAGTACTATCAGTAACAGTACTATCAGTATCAGTACTATCAGTAACAGTACTATCAGTATCAGTACTATCAGTATCAGTACTATCAGTATCAGTACTATCAGCAACAGTACTATCAGTATCAGTACTATCAGTATCAGTACTATCAGTATCAGTGCTATCAGCATCAGTGCCAACAACGTTACTTGGCGACTCAATGGTCGGGGCTTCAACCGGGTCCACTTCCCCCGATAAGAATGACTTGGTTGTTTGGTTAGCAGGAGGTTTCAGAGTAGAGTTCTCTGCGTTGTTTTCTCTTTGGCTTTGAAGTGAGGATGTCGCATTCCCATAAGAACCGTCTCTCGGCACAAGGGGTCTCACATTTTCTGTGAAACAAGTCTTTTTCTTTGGGCGCCAACAATCTTAAAGACACTGTTTCTTCTCGGCCTGTAGGTGTTCTGTGATAAGAGCATATTGAGGGTTGCTGTTCACAAGCTCTACCTCTTCTGTTAAAGGGTCATACGTAGAGGATCTATTATTTCTCTTTAACAACACGGGACCAGGCGATGTTAACCACGTTGGTAGGGATGTTCCAGAAGTACTTCTGCGATAGAATCCTAAGAGTCTCTCGTGTGGAGTTTTATTCGTCGCCGTACACAGAAGTGACCGAATTGAGTGCAACGCGTCTTGCAATACTAGTTCCCACTGAGACGTACTCAAGTCCTGGGAGTGTAAAGCTAAGGTTATAGCTTTCCAAAGACTACTGTTCAGTTTCTCTATTTGACCGTTTCCTCTAGGATCATAAGCCGTGTTCCTGCTCGTAGCAACTCCTCTTTCGTTAAGATACTTCTGTACTTCAGCAGACATAACAGAAGTACCTCTGTCGGTACATTTACGAATTAATACTGAACTATTTCTACATAGCCATATTTCTAGTTATAAACTGTGAATATTCATTTAGTGTAGGTGAATCTATGAAATATATATATCGTGTAAAAGAATATATTACTATCTATTACGAAACACAGTCCGTCCATTGCCCTTTATATACAACACTTGTCTAAACGTACACGCTACCAAAATCGAAAAGTTTTTTGTCTTACTGATTTATGTAGCAAGTATAAAAGTTGCAAAGTTCAGCTCTCACATGAATTGTTTTAGGGCATTTGTGCCCTTAGGGCATCACGAATTTTTTTTTTACCATTATTCATCTAATCTGCGCCCTATCTTCAATTACTAGCTCCTCTGACTCCAAGCTTTCTTTATTTCATGAAATATTTCAGGTGCCTAATTAGGCTGGACTCAATGACAATTTTAGTATTTGAGAAAAATAACCTTAGTTATTACTAGGATTCGAAATCATATTCTTCAGTTCTTACTTAGCGTTCTAGCACTCGGCCACCAGGTAACGCCAATATCATATCTAAATAAAAAAAAAGATGATTGGTCCTTTTTTTTTTTACAATGTTTATGTTAACTTACGCTGTCTGTCTATCTGTCTGTCTGTCTGTCCGCTAAAAAGTTTGTAACTTTTATTTCACCTACACCAATTCTCGGATCAAGCTGAAATTTTGTAAAATTATTCATTGGCATAGACAACACATGAATCAATATAATAATTTAACTAATTACTCAATTAATTACTGGCAATCAATTATTAGGTTTGATACCAACAAATCAAAGATACGGGTAAATTTGTATAGTTTCATCCCCTTAGATAAGTGAACACGTTATTTCTCCATACCTATTGTTGAAGTTTTAAACATTAATGTATTGTACCTAACAAAAAAGAAACCATTATAAAATTAACTACTTGGTCAATCAATTAATGGTAATTAATTATTTTGCTACATATCGAATAAGGGAGACATAACTCTATATTATTGAGCGATACAGTTGTAATTGGGGAGTTCTTTCCCTTAGATAAGCTTTGTTAAAAAAAAAGATTGTTTATAATTTTTCGTTTTTGATATATGTTCATCTTTGTTATTTTATTGCAGAAAAAAATTGAAACTGAAGATTAACTATTATGTTTAATTTTATTGCGTTACAAAGAACTAGAAAGCCTAAAAGTTATTTTTTTAAAAAACATTTTAATGTGTATAAAATGTTTGTTTGTTTGTTCAATGTTTTACATGTTTCGGATGTTCCTTCAGAGTTGAAGATAATTACTTCCTAGTCCAAACCTCCCGCAGGACGACGGGGGATGGGAGCGGGCAGGGTTTGAACCCTGGACCATCGATAAATCTGAACGACAGTCCAGCGCGCAAACCGCACGACCAGGCAGCCATCCTATAATATCAAACAATTCTTATCCATTGTTTCTTCATCCACTGCAGTATAAAGTATCCCACAAATCATAAAACTATTAGCGTCAATTAAAAAAATTTTAGAATCAACAATTCAGTAGCTCTAGTTCAAAAAATTATTAAAAAAAAAAAAAAGAATTGAAGGTGTTGAAAACGTCCAATCCAATTAGTTGAGTGAGGGCCGGTCCTAACAATTGCGGGGCCCTATGCGAAACTGATTACGCGGGGCCTAGTATGAATGGGAATAAGGATAATAATTGAAAATTAAGATTTTGTATTAGAAAATAAAATCGACTTTGAATTTTATTCATTCTTTACCAAGTACAAAATTGCCATCAAATTAACTTTACTTTACGAACCTTGCAACCTATGGCATATGTATATGCCAGTGACTATAAAAGTAAATAAAGTATTGGAACCTCCGATTAAGGTGAAAATCACCCGATTATTACATTTTATTACATGAAAGCTGACAAGCCTTTTGTCTTTAATCGTGCGTAGGATTGGCGTTTTCCGCAATGAATGACACCCACAAATGACAATTTTGTCTATTTTTCAGGAGATTTTAATAAATTCATGAGATTTCCAGGAATTTTTCGTATATATTTTGCAATTTAATAATTATACATAGAATTAGCGCGGGCCCCACTGCGACCGCATAGGTTGCAGTGGCCTAAGACCGGCCCTGAGTTGAGTGTAGAGTCTAAACATTAGAGCTTACCTACCTGTGACGTACGTCGCGTAGCTCCTAAAGCAAGAATGGACAGCTCAGGCCAAAGACCTGGCTTCTTTTATTCAGATTCTGCGTCTGCTCAGCCCAGAGAGAATGCACGCGCTGTCAAAGAAGAACTATTTCCAGAGACAAAGAATGCATTGTCTACATGTCAGCTCATCGTTTATTCATATCACGTGACCTGGACTTCAGTAACTGTGTCAACTATTTGTAAAAGTCATCAGATACTTCACATGACACCATCAAAGTCAACAAAGACCAAACAAGTCTTGAATTGTTGTTTGTCTGTAAGTTTCAATGTTTTCACTGGCATTAAAAAGAAAATGGACGACAATTGTGTGGGCTGAAGAAGCTAAAAGAAAACAAAAATTGTGTAAATAAGAATGGTCATTCATTGTGATGGAAAGAAACGTGTTTGAATTTCTAGAGAAGCCGTGAAGTCAGGGATGAAATGCCACACCATCATAGCCGCAGCCGTGATTGTTCTAGAAACGTGTCATTTGTGATGTCAGCGACTGCAAAAACAGTTGTTGGTTTTTTCGTTGGTCATCCTTCCAAGGCTAAGAAAGCTTCATTTTATCCCAAAAGGTTAGGAACTTGTTTTAATTGTTTTTTTTTTCTAGAACTTCCAAGATTTCATGTAGCAGGCATGCCTAAACTCCGGCCTGAGGACAGTTTCCGGACCATATTGTTGTGCTAACCACAAACGAACCTTTCGCTCACAGTGCATGCTGGGATCTATTTTCCAATATTTGTTGTTTGTTTTTGATGATGAGATCTGTGACAAAGTATTGAAACTAAATTGAAAACAACACCCAAAGACTGGTCTAGACTGCGGAAAGGATGGCTTTCTGATTGTGTGGTATACACTCTGGAATGGCGTTTGGTTATCAAGATGGTCTCGGGTTCGAATCCCTCAGATTCCGCAAAAAAAAATCCCGAAAACAACACCCAAAGACTGGTCTAGACTTCGAAAGATGGCGGTCTGGTTGTGTAGTATACGTTCAGGACTGACGTTCAGTGGCAACGAAGGTCCAGGGTTCGAATCCTGCATAGTGCTGTCCCCCCCCCCCCCCTCCTGTCGTCTTGTGAGAGGTTTTGTATAGGATATAATTATCTTCAGAATCTGAAGATGGACTTCAGAATCATGTAGAACATTTTTAAACAAGACTCACATCGACTATCAGCATGCAACGTTACTATCTGCCTTTGATGTGGTCAAATGTACAAGTTAAAATATGTAGAACAGAGCTCGGACTTCGTAGTCACGCACATTGAAACACTCCTTCTTAAATCTTCAGACTCGAAGACAAAACTGCTGGACATTCTTGTGTTAAATGTTTTCGGAAATAATTTTGCTTTTTGTTTTCCCCACACAGAATTCCGGCCCTGAAAGATGACCTATATCAGTGTTGTCACCCTCAATTCTCTCCCCCGTCCCCCCTCCCCCCAGTTGAGTGAACAAAAACAACTGCGTTTCAGGAAGAAATCCGGCAGCAGAGCTACTAGCTACTAACCCTAACCTAGAGCTACTATAAACTAACAGACTTTTAAAGTAATCGAAAAACAAAATTCTAACGAATACAAACTTTATCTCAGGCAAATAAATGTTTTCTCACTTTGTATAGCTTCGACTACTTAGTACTGTAACTAAAAAAATAGCTGTAGATATTGAACACACAATACTATCTACTCGCAACTGTCTACAACTGGCAAGTAAAGAGGTGCTTTCCAACCCTCGAGATTTCTGCATAATAAGCCGCCCAGGTTCACTTCCCTTAAACTTTAAACACAAGACCTTTGTGGGTCGGACTTTTATGTAGCACCAGGAAGACAGTGTCTACAACATCAGCAACATCTATGACATCTATGACATCAGTATCTATATCCTCTACAGCTTGTATTGTAACAGCCTCCTTATTATAGCATCTACATCAACAACATATAACATCTATAACATTTATATATAACATCTATAACATCTATACCATCTATAACATCTATACCATCTATAACATCTATAACATTTATTTATAACATCTATAACATCTATAAAATTCATAACATCTATAACATCTATACCATCTATAACATCTATAACATCTATGATCAACAACATCTATAACAAACATGTGCAGATATTAAGGTCCACGGTCCAAATAGCTTTAGTTTGAACTATGCAGTTTATAGTTTATATGCAGTTAATAGTTTATATGCAGTTTTTAGTTTATATGCAGTTTTTAGTTTATATGCAGTTTTTAGTTTATATGCAGTTTTTAGTTTATATGCAGTTGATAGTTTCATCACAGTTCTGACGTCATCACAGGAAAATGTAAGATTTTTAGTCTTTACGTAGTGCCATAGTCGGGTAACGCCCGGGTGGCAAAGACTAGTGTGCAGCAATTTAAGGTCATTGCGAGTAATGGCAGATTCTGGTAAATGTATCAGCTACAGTGTTCTGTTTGCCAGGGCGATAGATGACGTCATAGTGGAAACACGAGAGTTCTAGTTTCCACCTCTGGATTTTTTTCATTTTTAATTTTTTCATTTGTTTGACCTGTCATACATGAAAGAGACGGATCGCTGATCCGTAACAAGTGTGAACGCTTTACCAACTAAGAAATGTTTCCATTTTCTCAACAACTCAACAATGGCATATGCTTCTTTCTCAGCTGAAGAATGTTTTCTTTCACTTTTTGTTAATGGGCGAGAGAAGAAAAAGCAACGGGCCGGCCATCTTGGTTGAGGGTAGCGGCACAGTTTTGATTCAGTGTATAAAGATTGTTATGAACATATTGATAACAGAGTTGAAAACCATGCCCGCTTAGTATGGCTTTAATACAGTGAATGACTACACAGCACACATTTCGTCAACACATTCTTACGGACGAGTTACAAGCACATGTAAACATAAGAACGACAACCCATACAGCATATAATTTTCATAAAAGATTTATTCACTTTATAAATAGGTTCATAGATTTATTCAGCAGAAAAAAAAATTCTATAATTTTTTTTTACAAGTATAAACAAAACATTGGGCACCAATAATGAAACGGAGAACACCTTTTCTTAAGTCAATTTGCTAAAAATAGAACAGTGGCGCTGCAATAGAAATCGAAAATGTGAAGCGATTACATATATAAAATATTAAATAATGGAAGAAAGACTAAATAAAAAGTTGAACACATATTTTGTTTGAAACAAATATTTTATAAGTACGTTGCGTTAATACGCAAACTTTTGTATGAATGTGTTTGGATACGTCTTTTTTTTTTTTTCCGAAGCCAAAATTTCAACCAGGACGTTTCTTACTTGGACCCAAATGTGTGAGATGAGGATAATTGGCAGACGTTCCCGAAGTTCCCCGGATGAACTCATAAAAGTTCCGAGGCTTCAGATGCTACGTGCATACTTGCTCAGTTTTCTATCTTTTTGATAAGTTCTGAAAAAAATATTTTCAAATCCACATATTAGAGAGAAACATAATCACAAGAGCACGTGATCACACGTTCATGTTAATACAAAGCAAAGCAAAAAAAAAACAAAACAAAACAAAGACTAATAAAAAGGAAAGAACTCCACATTTACATTCAAAATATCTCAATACTGTAAGATTTGTTTCCCTTTTATATAAAAAAAACAAATAAATTAATTGCCAAATAATGAGTAATGGTACACAGTTTAGACTTCATCCGAGAATGGGAAGTGGGAGAAGTTATATATACAGACGTGGGATTGAGCTAAAGAAAGCAAATCACCGATTCTCAGATCGCTGGTAAACAATCTCCAATCCTCCGTCGAGGAATCCAAAAATCCTAAAAATAAAGCTTTCTTAACACACTCACAAACGAACTCGGGTCATTTTCACCCAAACAGCGTTCCCGTGAATGTGTGAATTCTATTGTCTCACCCCTAATGTCTGAATCACGTGATTGTGTACTGACCATAGTCCGTGTCTTGACCTTTACTCTGTGTGCGGTTATTTCCGTCATTCACTGTCATAAAGCTGATCACATGTTTTTTTTTTTTGTGTTATATTTAAATACGATAAAAACATAATTTGCACTACCAGAATCATACAAAAAAAAAAAGGTTAGTTAAGGGGGGGGGGGGAGGGTGACCATGCTGTGCTATATATATATATATATATATATATAAAGGATGGCTGCCTGGTCGTGCGGTTTGCGCGCTGGACTGTCGTTCAGATTTATCGACGGTCGAGGGTTCAAACCCTGCCCGCTCCCATCCCCCGTCGTCCTGCGGGAGGTTTGGACTAGGAAGTAAACTATCTTCAACTCTGAAGGAACATCCGAAACATGTAAAACATTTTACAAACAAACATATATATATATATATATATATGGTACATATATAGTCTCTTCATGATTTAAGTAAATATACATATATATACATTTAGAGACAGGGTCCACGATGATCTGCTAACTATTGTAAAAATGAAACTCCATTTCCTTGATACAAGGTTTTCGGGGTTCGCAAAGACCTTCCTTCAGGGAACAGTACCAGGAAAGAGAAGAAGAGGCAGACAGAGACAGCGATGAAAAGACAGCATAACATTATAGTGGGACTGCCCTTATAAGTGGGATCATTCGTCCTATAGCATGCTCAATGCGTTAGGGTTCAACTTATATATAGATTTATGAGACATCTATCACTGGGTGAAGAAGTGTTTGTGCTACCTTTAGGTACTCAGCGCAATCAACTTAATTCGGGTTTCAGTCTCAATCCCTACTTACCGATAGGAATATTTTCGTGATGTCGCTTTCTACAGACTCATCATTCCGACTGGACATTTGGTCTTGCCCATCGAGGTGTCTGTCTTCGTGATTCCAACTGGACACTCTGTTTGGTCCATCGAGGTGTTGATCTTCGTCACTCCAACTGGACATTGGGTCTTGTCCATCTAGGTGTTTGTGATTCCAACTGGGCATTGGAATTTGCCGATCAAGGCGTTGGTCTTGTTTTAATAACTGAATGAAGAAGCCATAAAAATCAGGGCGCCCTATAATGCGGAACTCACTGCCGCTCCTGGCGTCCATACTCCTCTTGCCGATGCCACCGGGTCCCCAGCCTATACTCTTTGTAATCTGGCCAGCGGCCGGAGGTATGCTGAGTAAACACCAAGACCACAAGGTGGAGGGAAGAAGGAGCGGTATCAGCCTCATCACTGCAATGGAGACATACACATAGAAACCAAGAATGAGAAATAAATATTTGAAAATAATCTTTTAGTAGATTAATAATCTAAAAATTCCGCACTAAAAGTTAATCAGAGTGTGACGATTGTATTTGTAAATAGCACTTGATAGAATCTTGGGTGTAAGATATAACGAATTCTAGGTTTATTTATTATTATTTCATTGGTCTATTAGTTAAAGAAGAGTAACTTCCCTGGAGAGATTGATATTGTTGTCAGAGGCCTGAGATTTGAGACTAATCGTAGTGCAGTATAAGGCAGTTGCATAGCTTGTTGCATGTTTAATAGTTCAACATTTGATGGCGATAAGGAAAGAGAAAAGTCCCCTTTCAGACCTTGCGATCTTTAGGTCGGATGATGAAAATAAGTGAATCTTTTAGATTTGTATTAGAAAATAAATTTGTCATTGCATTTTATTCAGACTTTACTTACTAAGTTCAAAATCATGGTCTAATTAACTTAACTAGCTATCTACAGTAGATGGTAGTTCTCCAACAGAAAGCTGATCAACATTCAGATCGGGTTTTTAGATTTACTATCGACTATCAAAATGTAGCTTTTGTTATTTTTTGAGAGATGGAGATAACACTTACCTAAGGTATGGGTCCTACTTTGAGATAAGCCAAGCATCTCCAAGACAACAGAGGACAATGTAGGACATAGACATGGTTTGTTTTATATAGTTTTTCACCTCTGCCCACCTGAGATCAACTACACCCTGTCAAAAGGGAGACAACATTTGTAGACATTTTTAAAATTAAAGTCTTGTTTATTCATAACACTGCCGAGGATTAAAATAGCCGTGTCAAAATAAAGGTTCAAATCATCATTTACAAGATCAATAGGCAGGGGCGGACTTGCTATATGGGCATTCGGGCAAATGCCCTTGTGGGCCGATACCGAATTGGGCCGGTAGGGCCACCGAAATGGCCGCATGAATGCCAGTAAATTGTTTCGAGATTTATATTATGCTCTTAAAAGGCAACACTTTGAGCGATAGGTATTAAGGGAAGGGAGATGAGGGGGGATGACAAGTGACTTGCGCTGGAATTTGGATTAAAGTGAGGAGGATTTGCACAACACGTCGACCTCACTCTCTCGCCCCAAAACCCGTCCTTTTCCGGAAGCAAGATTTGGTCAAGACGTCCGGGGACAAGTTTGGGTGCAGTGGATGACCAGAGACTTTCTATGTGTCTTGTCCTGCTCTTGCGTACTCCACAGCACTGTGCTGGTACTTGCCATTTTGTCCGATTAGTCTAGTTTTTGTGACGTTACGCACAGGCCGCCAAGTCCAGACTTCACATGCTAGGTTTGACAGAACCTCAGTGTACTGAGTGCCATGGACACGCCAGATACCCTCTACCTGGTTTAGCCGGCCAGTCAAAGCCGTTTCCGGGGTGTGGCCGCTGCGCATGCTACAGCTTCTGGGAGCCACAGGCGAGAGTTGGGTACCGAGTGGGGACCAAGAGTGAGCCAAGCTACCCTCAAAAAGAGGGTACGACTGCCTGTCCACCAGAGGTGCTACCCCTCCTAGATACCCCATACACCCCGATAGGGCTAAAACAAAATATATTTTACACTTTTGAAGTCTAATACTAATCTAAATCATGGTCGTAGATATCCTTCATTCGTCTATGACTCTATAGTGCTCTTAGTAGACGTGCTTAAACGATAAACAAGAAAATTATGGCATTTGTTTCTTAAAGAGATCGACGTTAGTGTGCAAGTCCTATAGAGGACATGTCCTGTCACATAGGCAGGGGCGGACTGGTTATATGGGCATTCGGGCAAATGCCCGGTGGGCCGGTACCTAAATGGGCCGGTAGGCCACCGAAAGGGCCGCATGGATGCCACTATGACACGTATTAAATTGTTAAAGGTTTTGTAATAGTCTCTTCTAAAAGTGACCCTTTGAACGTCGTTTAAGGAAATCTTTCACAGACTCTTCAGTGTAATACTAATTGAATCTAACACATTTTCCGAAATAATGTAATATCTTACATTCGTAGACTGTGCTACTAGTAAGCCCCGTCCCTTTAGGGCCGACACGTTTAGCGAATAAAAAGCAACATATGGCCTACATTTCTTATAAAGATATTAAGCATGTGTACAGTTATCGATACATTATCATACTTAACAATGATTTTGAGGACAGATAGACATATAATTGGAAACCCATCATGTTATATACAGTTTTTGGGCCGGATTGTATAGAAGTGCCCGGGCCGATTTTGACATCCAGTCCGCCCCTGCACATAGGAATTCTTTTTTTGTTTGATGGAGTTGGCCCGCTACGAAGTCCTTCACAAATCACAATTATTATCATGAACAGTGTTGAAATGTGTTGATTGAAATCAAAATGCAAAAAAAAAAAATCTAAAAAAGAAGGAGCAGAAAATAAGTAATATGGAATGGAATGCTATGCAAAACAATATTACAAAGAGAGTTTATGTTATCAGACAAACTCAGAGGCGGCCCCTGTCGCGTAGTATAGACAAGTGTCTATTTCTTTCTCCTAACTCTGTTTTTTTATTTCCTCTACTGGTAGTACGTGTACGGGGCGAGAGTGTCTTGTATTTTTTTGTTTTGAATTGTTTTGCTACGTCACAAAGTCCGGTGACATCTATGGGTCATTCTTTGTCATGAGGCAGTTCACCCTCTGAGTTTGGTTGTAACGGACGGTGTGTTGGCCCGTAAAACGTTATTTGTCTGTACCATTTTCTCGGACTTATTATTCAGTTGGATTTTTGGGACCCCTGTTTAGGGTGAGTTATTCGTTTGTGATATCTATTATTGTATGCTGTATGAGGTTGTCACTATTTCTATTTTTAGTGTAGAAGTTGAGAGTATTGTGTTTATTTCGTTTATAGGGTGTCAGTGTTGGAGTTGTGGGCGTCGCTTGCCGTCTCAGGAATACATATTGCAGTTTTTTTCATTGTCATTGTCAAACTTTACTATTACCGAGGTTGGCAGTGTTGTGACGCCAGTCGGTCAGAGTCTGGTGGACCATAAAGCCAGGGTGACAAGTTAATAGCTGTAGCAAAGGTGCTTAAATTAATTATTGTATAATATCTTTATATATACCTATTATATATATATATATATCTAATATATATATACTGTCTATTTGTCATCCTCATTGTACATACACATATATGTTTCATACAATTAAATTCATTTATTTTTGTTGTTATTTAAACTATTCACCTAGTTGTTTACTGTATGTACGACTGTGTGTGAGTGACGTTCTTGTCAGGTTGAACCCCGGGACCTTAACAGTATACAGCTAGTTAAAAACGCAAATAAATCCTAAAACTTGACAAATGGGGGCTCAGAGTCCGGCTGTGACTACTAGGTCATAGATTGTCTTATCTAGTCTTGTTATCTTATAAAATAAAAAAAAAATATATACTGCCTAATACCCCTTTATTGTATTTATATTTGATGTATTGGGTACAATTTGCTGAAGAAAAAAAAATGTTTATGTACGTCTCATAATTGTTTGGACATCAAAAGTAGCAGAGGCTTGAAACATTGTTAAATTTATCATTAATTTGTTTGAATTCACCGCCATATTACCATATGTGTTGATTGTTGATATTGAGGATTGTACCAATGCTAAATTCATCATTTATGATTTTGAACTCATCATCATATGACTATAGGTCTTGATATTTTAAGATTGTGATTTATATTCATTTATTTAATTTTTTCTTTCATGTAATTTTGTGCTTCACTTTTGACCGAGTGACGAGTGTCTTCTCGCTCCCGACAACAGACAAGTGTGTGGGGATTGACCGTTGATACCGGTGTTAGAGGCCATCGTTCCTGTGTTGGTGTTTTGGAAGTCCCTGTAGCAGCTACCTTTCTACGCATCGGCCTGGAGTGAGGCGTTTTCTCTCCGACGTTGGATACTGCTCAGATAGGTTTTCTCTTTCTTTGCCATACGACACACTCATAGGTTGTAGTTTACATCTTATGTCTGTATATTATAGTATATCATAGTAATAATAATTATAGTATTAGTTGATTTAGCTTAACACAGTAAGGCACTTAGACCATGGAAACCAGGTTAACGGTAACGTCACAATTTATTAGTGATGGCCGTGCTATGGGGTACGAAGGGGAAAGGCTAGAGAAATATGTGAAGGAACGGAAAGCTGAATATGATAGAGATAAGGAAGTCGCGAAGGCAGAGGAAGAGGCTAGAAAGAAAGAGGCGAAGGCAGAAGAAGAGGCTAGAAAGAAAGAGGCGAAGGCAGAAGAAGAGGCTAGGAAGAAAGAGGAAGAAGAGAGATTTGAACGTGATGAGAAGGCCAAACGCGAGGAGCACGAAAGATGGAAGGAAAGAGATGCCAAGGAGTCAATCAAGAGGAAAGAGGAGTTGGAACTGGCTAGGCTTAAAGAAAAGTCTGCGCCAGAGGCAGGCGGGGCGGCAGGACAGTCAGGGGATGTGCGATACAAGAATGTCTTAGACAGGCTTGACAAGAGTTTCCAGGGAATGAAAGATGACGACGACCTCCTAGCTTACCTAACACACTTTGAGGCCGTTGCAGCAAGGTGCAAAATAGAGAGAAAAGAGTGGTCCTTGCTGTTGTCATATAAACTGACCACCGCACTCAGAAACTTCATGCTAAGGGACAGTCTGTTCCTTAGCGAGAATTATGAAGAAGTCAAGACTGCACTTCTTCGCCATGCAGATATCAACGCGGAAACCTGCCGCAAAAGATTCCATCTCGTGAGACCAAGTCAAAACGACTTTAGGAGATATGTAACAGAATTGAAAACGGCCTTAGACAATTGGTGCAAGATGGCCGAAGTCGGTAAAACAGTGGAGGAGTTAAAAGATCTGTTGATCAAAGATAGGATCTTAGAAAGCGTATCGAGTCGTGTATACAGGCAACTGGTTTTGAGCAAGCACAGAACAGTAGAGAACATGCTGGAAGTTATAGAAGGCTTTAAGGTTGCTGGGTCAGATGAGCCGATTTGTAAGGAAGAGAGTGTATATGTGGCGGCAGCATGTTGTGAACCTGTGGGTAAAAGAAAGGTAATTGTGTGTTTCAGTTGTGGTGAAAAGGGGCATAATTCAACCGAGTGCCGTAAAGGTGTTTCCCCGTCTAACGAGATTGATGTTGAAGATGTGAACTCTAATGATATTGTCAGCGATCAAGATCAAAGGTCAAGACATAGATGACTAGCGGCTCGTCGCGATTCGGATGGTCGCCGTGGGTATAAGTTAGTTGCGGATCGCTACACAGTAACTGTTCAAAATTTGCCATTCAATGTTAACTGGCAGAAGTTAAAAGATAGATTTAGAGATGTTGGTTTAGTGGGATTTGTGGAGGTTTTAATGGCAAACGGGAAGTCGATGGGCGTAGGTCATGTAAAGTTAAGGAACCTGGCCGATGTTGCGAGAGCAGTTAAATATTTAGACAAGTCCAAACTTGGAGGTAGAACTATTGTAGTTGTCCCACATCGTATAAGTGCGCGGGGGTAACGATATGATAACTTTGATTCTCTGTTATATATATATATATATTTATATATATATTTGCTTTGTTGGTCAAACGTTCCAATATTTAGACCTATGGAAGTAAACTGGAACTGCAGGTGTGCGTTGGCATTGAATAGGCTGCAGACTTGTCTGAGTAAGTATCCTATTCTTCGTTTACCTGATACTTCTCTAACTTTTTTTTTCTTCAGACAGATGCTTCAGATAAAGGAATTTCTGGCATTCTCTGTCAGTGTATCAAAGGCATGTTACATCCCATAAAGTACGTAAGCCGTAAATTGTTGCCTCGGGAGCAGAAGTACTCTATTATTGAACGGGAAGGAGTAGCCATAGTATATTCTGTAAAGAAACTGGACAGGTATTTAGCAGGTAAAAGATTTCCCCTGCTGACTGATCACAAGGCCTTATCGTATCTCAGGAGCACAAACTTTACCATTGCACGTATCACAAGATGGGCATTGATGCTACAAGACTACTCCTTTGACGTTGCCCACGTAAAGGGAGAGCACAATCTGCTGGCTGATCTTTGTTTAAGATTGATATAGACTTCCATCCGCCATTTATATTATGTCTCTATGTGTTATAACATTTGAACTTGTGTTTTATATTATGCAAATGATACTAATTTCAAGAATATAATGTGTATTTATTTACCATGAATATAATTTGGTATATTATATTAATGTTGTATTTGTAAATATGATTTTGTAATATAACTTGGTTCTTGGCCCAAGTTGATATGGGTCACCTTTAAAGTCAAGGTAACCAACTTTTCTTTGTTATTGGATCTTTATCTTGACGTATATTGTGTCTCCTTGGTTCATTAATTGGTGACTCCCCATCATTTTTTTCTTCCATTATTACATTTTGAAATGTCACATAGATGCACTTATGATCTTTTTGTTCTTCCTTGTTCTTTCTACAAAGTTTTGTCTTCGAAAGGATTTTTGATTACTGGAATTTCTTTCAAAATTTCCAGTTCGTCGAGGAGGGGGGATGTCGCGTAGTATAGACAAGTGTCTATTTCTTTCTCCTAACTCTGTTTTTTTATTTCCTCTACTGGTAGTACGTGTACGGGGCGAGAGTGTCTTGTATTTTTTTGTTTTGAATTGTTTTGCTACGTCACAAAGTCCGGTGACATCTATGGGTCATTCTTTGTCATGAGGCAGTTCACCCTCTGAGTTTGGTTGTAACGGACGGTGTGTTGGCCCGTAAAACGTTATTTGTCTGTACCATTTTCTCGGACTTATTATTCAGTTGGATTTTTGGGACCCCTGTTTAGGGTGAGTTATTCGTTTGTGATATCTATTATTGTATGCTGTATGAGGTTGTCACTATTTCTATTTTTAGTGTAGAAGTTGAGAGTATTGTGTTTATTTCGTTTATAGGGTGTCAGTGTTGGAGTTGTGGGCGTCGCTTGCCGTCTCAGGAATACATATTGCAGTTTTTTTCATTGTCATTGTCAAACTTTACTATTACCGAGGTTGGCAGTGTTGTGACGCCAGTCGGTCAGAGTCTGGTGGACCATAAAGCCAGGGTGACAAGTTAATAGCTGTAGCAAAGGTGCTTAAATTAATTATTGTATAATATCTTTATATATACCTATTATATATATATATATATCTAATATATATATACTGTCTATTTGTCATCCTCATTGTACATACACATATATGTTTCATACAATTAAATTCATTTATTTTTGTTGTTATTTAAACTATTCACCTAGTTGTTTACTGTATGTACGACTGTGTGTGAGTGACGTTCTTGTCAGGTTGAACCCCGGGACCTTAACAGTATACAGCTAGTTAAAAACGCAAATAAATCCTAAAACTTGACAGCCCCCATAGAATTCGCCAAATGGACCAGGAATATTCAAGCCATAGTCTTGTTTTCATCATTTAAAGTAATACATTTTTAAAAATCATTTGGCGTTATTTTTCACATAAAAGCAAACAGTGCAACACGTCGTCTTTGATAAGACTCTTCTAACTCTTCTGGAATAAGTAGAGTAGTGTTAAGTGATCAGCTAAGAACTTTTTTTTTTAATGTCAGGATCTTCGGGCGCCTCTGAGTCCATCCAGCTCTAATGGGTGCCTGACATTAGTTGGGGGAAAAGCGGTTGGTCGTTGTGCTGACCACATTTCACCCTCGTAAACCGTAGGCCACCGAATCAGATGACCTTTACGTCATCTGCCATACAGACCACAAAATCTGAAAGGGGGGAACTTTACTTACTTTACTACTGGGTAATGGTGTAGGCCTACTATGCTTTTCGCATCAGATTCACTTCTTAATGTTTACATAAAAAATAAATCTGCACCCCCCCTAAGCTGTAGGAAAATAAGCTATATCTTAAAAATGTATAGATGTGAATTTTGTTCAAATTGTTTAATACATTTAACTCTAGATCTACGTCTGGCCATCTATTTAGTCTAATTTAGATTGGTGTCATTCACCACCTTTATAATGACAGCATTTACGAATGAACAGGCTTAACGCCATAAGGAACACTAGTGCCAAGACGATAAAGTTATTGACTTATGTCGAAATACAAAGGGGCTTTGCTAGAAGATGAGATTATCTTGACAGCATTTGTTTACTGAACGTAAGGATATTAAAAACAAGTGGATATGTTCTGTTGTGTATGTGTGTAGCCAGCTTTAAGATGCAATCAAACTAGGTTTCCAAGTTATTGCGAAAGCAGTATATGAGAGTAAAGTTCTCTTTCGGACCTTGCGATCTATAGATCAGTTGTTAAGATCATTTGTTTCTTTGCCAATGGCTAACGAGCAGGGAGTCATGTGGCCAGAACAATGACCAACAGCCCCTTACTTTCTCAACTAAAGTCAGGTACCCGTTAAAGTTGGGTGGACCCAGGGAAGCCCTAAAAATCCCGAAATTCAAAATCCTAGTCTTCACCGAGATTTGAACCCAGGGACCCCAGGTTCCGAAGCGCTTAACCACTCAGCCACCGCGCCCCATGACCTTGTGGGACAGTTAAAATAATGGAGGATGAAGAGTTGTATTTGTAAATTGAAGTTCAAATGTCTGAGAACATGGCGAGGAGTGAAAGTGAATCCTAAACAATATGTTCGTTAATGGGGGATCTTCAGATGTTTTGAATGTGAATGCTTATGTATATGGAAGCAAGAACTTTTCACATTAAGAGATTCCCAATTCCAAGTGTTATACTTTATTCATTTAGTAATATCGCTTATCAGATAGTTTCAAAATCATCAATAAATTATTCATATACTAACTACTTTCGATACATTATTAAAATTTACATTATGATTTTGAGGTCAGGTAGGATTGGGCACTCATCATGTGGCATTGCAATTTGTTGGCCGGATTGTATAGAAATGCCCTGGGGGCCGGTTTTGACTCCCAGTCCGCCCCTGTCCATAGGACATCAAATATTATTTAAGTTTATTATTTAAGTGATGCATAAACTACGGCCCGCGGGTTATATCCAGCCCGTGACACGGCCCTGATCCAAAAGACTTCTTGCTTAAAGTAGATAACGAGGCCGCAGAACCTCGGTACCAATGGACTCGATGATTTGTGTGTGTGTGTGTGTGTGTGAGTGTGTGTGTATGTGTGAGTGTGTGTGTGTGAGTGTGTGAGTGTGTGAGTGTGAGTGTATGTGAGTGTGTGCGAGGGTGAGAGTGTGTTTGTGTGTGTGTGTGTGTGGTGTGCGAGGGTGAGAGTGTGTTTGTGTGTGTGTGAGATTTTTTTAAATTCCATATGCTAGGACCAATTCGTACACGTGCTCATTCTTCCCTTGTGCCGTTAGGGCATGGAATGGGTTGCCTGAATCAGCCAGGAAAACCAACGACTCGGCAGAGTTTAAGTCACCGATTAGCACGTATGAAAAGATTGACACATGAAATGCGTAGGACGTTATTATATTCCCTTTCGAAGTAACGTCTTAAATCTTATAAGACAAGATAAGAAGATTGACTGTGTGACTGTTTGACTATGTGTGACTGTGAGTGTGTGTTTGAGTGTGTGTAAATGTGGTGTGGTCTGTACCCTGGCCTAGAAAGATGTAGCACCACTGGTCTAGCGAGACGTTCAATCACAGAGAAAAAAAACACGTCGGTGGGCGGGAAAGGTTGAGTGCCGTTTCAAAATGTGGGAAATCCGAGATTCGTAAGGATTAAACGCAACATGTAACAGCCTTGGGAACTATTCTTTTAGCGAAATTTTCTTTGGCTTTTCAACACATGAATTTAGTAGTTTTATCACTCCTCACCCGATTTGATTTGAAAAAAATATTTTAAAAATAGCTAGACCTAAAAAAAAAATTAGAAACTACCTAGTTAAATAATCAATTAGTAGTAATTAATTAATTTTGAGGTGCTGTGGGGCTCGATGTCAAATTTCTCTGGCCGAAATATCCTATCCATTTCGAAATTCTTACAACTTCGCAGTTTCGATTCAGTGTATTAAATGGACCTCATTCTCCAATCGTAAACAAACAACATTTAGTCACGTGATAATATTGATAAAACAACGGAAAAAAAGGGTGTCACGTGACAACTTTAGTGTATTACGTAATTTGTAAAGAAGAGATAGAGATTCACGCGGCTAAATGTTTGTTTGTTTACGATTGGTGAATGAGGTTCATTGTTATGATCGTAATGATATTGGCCTACTTCAGTCGTAGAACGACTCTGGTTCATCTCAGAAGTGAGATGAAAGCCTGAGCATTGTTTATGGTCGGAACGATGTCGCCCACACAGCAGTTCCCCCCTCTCCGCGCAGCTGATGTGACCAAAGGAACGGAATATCCAATACAGTTTGGGATCAGTAGCGCCGCAGGATCTGCCAGGCTGTAGCACGGTGTGCCACAAACTGCCTAAGGGTCACCAGCTCCTGATTTTTCCTCAGGGATGTCTCCCGAAGCCTTTCCCGTGTTTGGGTATAGCCGCAGGGCAGCGGAGGTTTGGATTCAGAGTTTTCCTTCTCCTAGATGGGTAGCCAACCAAGGCTTACGAGCCCCTTCTGCCCGAAGCTTACTGGTTTAGGCGCCAGTTGCTCGCCTTTGCCCATTCTCCTGTCTCTGGTAACGGTTCCGCCAGGCTCAGTAACTGAGCCACACGTGAAGGCCAGGAGTTGGACTGGTTGTCAGAGGCTATTTGAGACGTATGCCATTGGAAGCACTTTATAGGTAATGATGGGCTTAAGACCATTACCACTTCCGGCGTTAACAACCTTGCGGAACCACATAATGATAAACCATGTCCGCTTAGAATGGCTTTAATACACACATTTTGTGAACACATTCTTACGGACGAGTTACAAGCACATGTAAACATAAGAACGACAACCGATACAGCATATAATTTTCATGACATAGATTTATTCAGATCATAGATTTATTCAGTAGAAAAAAAAATTCTCTATTTTTTTTTACAAGTAGCTTATAAACAAAACATTGGGCACCAATAATGAAACAGAGAACACCTTTTCTTTAAGTCAATTTGCTAAATATAGATTAGCCGCAAGATACAGTGCATCAAAAATGTGAAGCAGTTACATACATAAAATATTAAATAATGGAAGAAAGACCAAATAAAATGTTCTAATTCCTTTTCTATTTTTAAACAAATATTTTAAAAGTACGTTGAGTTAATACGCAAAGTTGTGTTTGGATATGTTTGGATGAAGTGTTTGGATGTGTTTGGATGATGTGTTTGGATGTGTTTGGAGGATGTGATTGGAGGATGTGTTTGGAGAATGTGTTTGGATGTGTTTGGATGTGTTTGGACGATGTGTTTGGACGATGTGTTTGGATGTGTTTGGGTATGTTTGGATGTGTTTGAATGTGTTTAGATGTGTTTGGACGATGTATTTGTATGTGTTTGGAGGATGTGTTTGGATGTGTTTGGAGGATGTGTTTGGATGTGTTTGGATGTGTTTGGAGGATGTATTTGGATGTGTTTGGAGGATGTGTTTGGATGTGTTTGGATATGTTTGGATGTGTTTGGATATGTTTGGATGTGTTTGGATGTGTTTGGATGTGTTTGGAGTATGTATTTGGATGTGTTTGGAGAATGTGTTTGAATGTGTTTGGATGTGTTTGGATGTGTTTGGATGTGTTTGGAGGATGTATTTGGATGTGTTTGGAGGATGTGTTTGGATGTGTTTGGATGTGTTTGGAGGGTGTATTTGGATGTGTTTGGAGGATGTGTTTGGATGTGTTTGGGTATGTTTGGATATGTTTGGATGTGTTTGGAGGATGTATTTGGATGTGTTTGGAGGATGTGTTTGGATGTGTTTGGAGGATGTGTTTGGATGTGTTTGAATGTGTTTGGAGGATGTATTTGGATGTGTTTGGATGTGATTGGAGGATGTGTTTGGATGTGTTCGGATGTGTTTGGATGTGTTTTGGATGTGTTTGGATGTATGTGTTTGGAGGATGTGTTTGGATGTGTTTGGATGTGTTTGGATGTGTTTGGATGTGTTTGGATGTGTTTGGAGGATGTGTTTTGGATGTGTTTGGATGTGTTTGGAGATTGTGTTTGGAGGATGTGTTTGGATGTATTTGGATGTGTTTGGGGGATGTGTTTTGGATGTGTTTGGATGTGTTTGGAGGATGTATTTGGAGAATGTATTTGGATGTGTTTGGAGGATGTGTTTGGATGTGTTTGGATGTGTTTGGATGTATTGGGATGTATTGGGATGTATTGGGATGTGTTTGGATGTGTTTGGAGGATGTGTTTGGATGTATTTGGATGCGTTTGGAGGATGTGTTTGGATGTATTTGGATGTGTTTGGAGGATGTGTTTGGATGTGTTTGGATGTGTTTGGATGTGTCTCTTTTTTTTTTTTACGAAGCCAACATTTCAATCCGACGTTTCTTATTTGGACCTAAATGTGTGAGATGAGGATAATTGGCAGACGTTCCCGTAGTTCCCCGGATGGACTCATAAAGTTCCGAGGCTTCAGATAGTGAGCAGTCGATAGTATATCTCAGGCCTGTCTTTTACGTGCATACTTGCTCAGTTTTCTAGCTTTCGATAAGTTCTGAAAAAAATATTTTTCAAATCCACATATTAGAGAGAAACATAATCACAAGAGCACGTGATCACACGTTCATGATAATACAAAGCAAAGCAAAAAAAAAAAAAAGAAAAAAAAGCAAATATAAAGGAAAGAACGCCACATTTATAGCCAAATATCTCAATACTGTAAGATTTATTTTCCTTTTTATATCAAAAAACAGATAAATAAATTACCAATCATGAATAATTGTACACAGTTTAAGCTTAATCCGAGAATGGGGAAGTGGGAAGGATTATATATATAGACGTGGGAAGGAACTAAAGAAAGTAAATCACCGATTCTCAGATCGCTGGTATCTCTCTGATGGCAGAAGCACAATCCAACTATGATCAATCAATATCCCCCGGTAAAAAGAAATAATGTCGCAATCTCCAAAATCAAATTTACATATCCCGATTAAAGAAAACAATCTTCAATCCTCCGTGGAGAAATCCAAAAATCATAAAAATAAAGCTTCTTAACCACACTTACAAACAAACTCGGGTCATTTTCACCCAAACAGCGTTGTCGTTGATTTGTTTATTTCGATTGTCGCCCCTAGTGTGTGATTCACGTGATTGTGTACTGAGTATATTCTGTGTCTTGACCTTTACTATGTGTGCAGTTATTTTCGTCATTCGGTGTTATAAAGCTTTAGATGTTAACATGGTTTTTTGTTATATTAAAGTACGACAAAAACAAAAATCACGCTACACCGGATGTGGAAAAAAAAGTGTTGGACAGGGGGGGAACAGGGTTACAGCACTATATATATATATAATCCCTTCGTGATTTGGTCGAGAGGCCAAGTGCGCTTAAACTTGGCTTGGCTTGGCTACCTAGAAGGGGGCTCGAGGTTCGACACCCGACTCGGGCAGAGTTGTGTTTACTGAGCGCCCAAAGGCAGCACGGAAAACCAACTCCTAGATACCCCCTCCCCCCCACCGGTCCACAAATGCGATTGGACCAAAGCGCTCTGAGCATGCTATAAGCATGAAAGTAGCGCTATATAAAAGCTATAATATATATATATATATATATATATACTGGTCGACCGGCGGCGTAGCATACGCCGCTATTTTGCATAGCCGGTCTTAGACCACCGCAACCTATGCGACCGCAGTGGGCCCCCACTTTCAAAGCATCCGCACTTTCATAGGACCTGCGCTAATTCAAGGTGTATACATTATTAAATTGAACAATTTTTTTTAACTTAAAACAGATTTCACGCGCCCTCATGTCGATTTACCAGGAGGTCAACAATTCTCAAAGATAGATTGAAACATTTGGTAATTCTTGCTGTTGAGCGTGATCTATGTAGGAAACAGAATTATTATGATATACTGTATGACTTTGCTATACGCAAGGCTCGCAAAGTAATTCTGTACATAGTAAAGAATGAATAAAATGCAAAGACGAATTTATTTTCTAATTCAAACTCTTAAATTTCACTTATTGTCCGCTTCCCTACCCAAACTTGGCCCCGCGAAATCCGTTTCGAAAAGGGCTTCACAATGCCTTCCTATTTAGTGTTTTTAAAATGTTTGTTTGTAAAATGTTTACATGTTTTGGATGTTCCTTCAGAGTTGAAGGTAGTTTGCTTCTTAGTCCAAGCCTCCCGCAAGACGAAGGGGGATGGGAGCGGGCAGGGGTTGACAGTCCAGCGCGCAGCCATCCGTAGCGACGTGTGAATACCGACGTATTCTCCCCCTCCCCCTTCTTGTTATTTCATGGGGTGACTCCGCAGAAATAAGAGAGTGATCTTTCCTTTACTTCTTGTTTAAACTGTTGAGGGAAGAAGAGAATTATATATAGAGAGGATAGAAGATATTTAGACACAGGGTCCACGATGATCTGCTACTGCAAAAAAATATGCGTTATGGCTCAACTCATTTATCTACGCTGGTATGTTATCACGCTGGGGAGAAGATATTGTGTTGCCTTTAGGTACTCAGCGCAATCAACTTAATTCGGGTTTTAACCTCAATCCATACTTACCAATAGGAATATTTTCGTGTTGTCATTTTCTACAGACTCATCACTCCGACTGGACTTTGGGTCCTGCCCATCGAGGTGTAGGTCTTCGTTATTCAAACTGGACATTCTGTCCTGTTCATCGAGGAGTTGAGCGTCGCGAGACCAACTGGACATTTTGTCGCGTCCATGAAGATGTCGGTCCTCGTGATTCCAACTGGGTCCTCTGTTTGGTCCATCGAGGTGTTGATCGTCGTCACTCCAACTGGACATTGGGTCTTGTCCATCTAGGTGCTTGTGATTCCAACTGGGCAATGGAATTTGCCCATCAAGGCGTTGGTCTTGCGTGAATAACTGAATGGAGAAGCCAGAAAAATCAGGGCGCCCTATAATGCGGAACTCACTGCTGCCCCTGGCGTCCATACTCCTCTTGCCGTTGCCTGCGCCTCCCCAGCCTATGCTCTTTGACCACTGGCCAGCGGCCTGAGGCATACTGAGTAAACACCAAGACCACAAGGTGGAGGAAAGAAGGAACGGTATCAGCCTCATCACTGCAATGGAGACATACACATAGAAACCAAGAATGAGAAATTAATATTTGAAAATAAATATTTTAGTAGATTAATTATCAAAAAATTCCGCACTGGAAGTTAATCAGAGTGTGACGATTGTATTTGTATATAGCAGTGATGCCCAAAATACGGCCCGCGGGCCAGATGACGTTGTTCTATCAGGCCCGCCAAAGGTCGCCACAAAGTGTAGAAAATCCCCTCTTCCTAAAAAAAAAAGATTCGAGGTTGAAAAAATGTTTCTTAACTTACGTCCCATTATTGGTACCATGACATTTAACAATTTGTGCGTTAAAGACATTGGGCTCTGAATGTAGAATCTACCCCAGAAAAAAAGATGGATTTTTTTATTTTTTTGTGTGTGGAACATGATAATAAGCCAACAAATTTGCTTTATTACGAAATTTTGTCTGTTTTTTTTTAAAAAAAACAACAACTGATTAAACGGCATTATGAAACAAATATGATGGCACTTTTGGTTTGAGCGGCGAATTTTTAACTCTAGAGATTGAAGAATTTAGTAGACTATTTACCAAAAAGAGACAAGAAAATGAGTCGCTGGTAAAGCTTGCTACAATTTTGCTCACATAAGTAGAGAAATGAAGCCGTTTTCCGTAAAAAAACAAATAAACTTCTAAAATCCCAATCATTAATGTACGTTTCTAATCAACTAGTTTAAAGTCATTTCGTTAGTTGATCATGATGCGGCCCTCGACACGAGTATCGGAAATTGAAATGGCCCACAGGGCGAATTATGTTGGGCATCACTGGTATAGAGTATTGTAAATAGCACTTGATAGCATCTTGGGTGTAAGATATAACGAATTCTAGGTTTATTTATTATTATCTCATTGGTCTATTAGTTAAAGTAGAGTAACGTCCCTGCTCATATTGATATTGTTGTCAGAGGCCTGAGATTTGAGACTAATCCTAGAAGTAAATTATAAGGCAGTTGCATAGTTTGGTGTATGTTTAATAGTTCAACATTTGATGGCGTTAAGGAAAGAGAAAGGTCCCCTTTCAGACCTTGCGATGATGAAAATAAGTGAAACTTTTAGATTTTGTATTAGAAAATAAATTTGTCGCTGCATTTTATTCAGACTTTACTAAGTTCAAAATCACGCTCTAATTAACTTTACGAGCCATCTACAGTAGATGGTAGTTTTCCAACAGAAAGCTGATCAACATTCAGATCGGGCTTTTAGATTTACTATCGACTATCAAAATATCGCTTTTGATTTTTTTTAAAGAGATGGAGATAGATTTAGATCTATATTTATATGGCAGTGACTATTAAAATAAATTAAGTATTTGGACTTCCTGTTTTGGTGAAAATTCGCCCATTTTTATCATAGGAAAGTTGACAATGTCGTTTTTTTTTTATCAGGAGTAGGATTGGAGTTTTTCACATTAAATGACACCCCAAAATGACAATTATGTCTTTTAAAAAATAGATTTCCATTAGTTTTCAGAAGATTTTAATAATATCAGGAGATTTTCATGTTTTTTTGTGTGCATATCTTGCAATTTTAGAAGAACCTTGTAATAATAAGTTAAAATGGTTTAATTTAATAATTTACACCCAGAATAAGCACGGGGCCTATGAAAGAGCGGGGCCCACTGCGGCCACATAAGGTGCAGTGGCCTAAGGCGGCCCTGAGAGAAAGCAATATGAAGAAATGTGGTGGTTAAATAAAAGAACCTGAAGCCAAACGTACGACTATGAAAAGTGAGGAGTGTGTGAGCTAGTTGAAAATAAATGGACAAACCAAACAATGTCATGGACGCCACATCGGTGTCCACATCAGTGTCCACATTGGTGTAAACATCGGTGTCCACATTGGTGTCCACATCGGTGTCCACATCAGTGTCCACATCGGTGTCCACATAGGTGTCCACATTGGTGTCCACATCGGTGTCCACATCAGTGTCCACATCGGTGTCCACATCGGTGTCCACATTGGTGTCCACATTGGTGTCCACATCGGTGTCCACATTGGTGTCCACATCGGTGTCCACATCGGTGTCCACATTGGTGTCCACATCGGTGTCCACATTGGTGTCCACATCGGTGTCCACATCAGTGTCCACATTGGTGTCCACATCGGTGTCCACATCAGTGTCCACATCAGTGTCCACATCAGTGTCCACATCAGTGTCCACATCAGTGTCCACATCGGTGTCCACATCAGTGTCCACATAAGTGTCCACATCGGTGTCCACATCAGTGTCCACATCAGTGTCCACATCGGTGTCCACATCGGTGTCCACATCAGTGTCCACATAAGTGTCCACATCGGTGTCCACATCGGTGTTCACATCAGTGTCCACATCAGTGTCCACATAAGTGTCCACATCGGTGTCCACATCAGTGTCCACATCAGTGTCCACATCGGTGTCCACATCAGTGTCCACATAAGTGTCCACATCGGTGTCCACATCAGTGTCCACATCAGTGTCCACATCGGTGTCCACATCGGTGTCCACATCAGTGTCCACATAAGTGTCCACATCGGTGTCCACATCGGTGTTCACATCAGTGTCCACATCAGTGTCCACATAAGTGTCCACATCGGTGTCCACATCAGTGTCCACATCAGTGTCCACATCAGTGTCCACATCAGTGTCCACATCGGTGTCCACATCGGTGTCCACATCAGTGTCCACATAAGTGTCCACATCGGTGTCCACATCGGTGTCCACATCAGTGTCCACATCATATCTAAATCTGTGCTCTATTTAGTCTTATTTAGACTGTCAAGTGTATAATGAGGATATGCCAAAAACTGCTCGCTATAAAAGTAGTTTTTTTTTTTTTAAACTTACAACTCAAGCGAAGTTTGTATCAAAGTTCTTTTTAAAAAACAACATTTCAATCAGTATTTCATTCAATGAGTTAGTTAATAAATGGAAAATATATTGTGTAATAATACATTGATACTTTTTCCATTGTGACCTTAGATGCAATTTTTTTTTGTACCAATGCGACAATCGATGAATGAAGCTTGAGTTATTAATGAAGAAGTCTGTGACCTTTTTAGAAATCTTTTTTTTAAAAATCTGCTTGAATAGATAATTTTTAACATTCAACCGTTCGCTATCGGAAAAGAATAAAGTAGCCGAAAAATCAAAACTTAGAATGATCTAAAATATCATGATGTCCAATTTTGATTTTCTCTTCCTCTATTTTCTGAGACCTAAACGGGACGGACGGACGGACGTACAGACAGACCACACAAAACTAATAGCGTCTATTCCCTTTTCGGGGTCCGCTAAAAATTTAAAAGGAACATTCTACATGTTTGACATAGATCTAAATTCAATCCATTAGATCAGTAATACCTAAACCAGGGGTTCTCAACCTGTGGGTCGCGACCCCCTTGGGGGTCGATTGACGATTTGCCAGGGGGTCGCCTAAGACCATCGAAAATAAGGATTGTTATTGTCTATTATTCTATTGCTGTATGTGTGTGTGCGGGGGTCGCGGAAGAGTGGGGGATTGTAAAAAGGGTCGTTGAGCATAAAAGGTTGAGAACCGCTGAACTTAACTTAGGCTCGCAGGCCGCGGTTCATATACGGATAGTTATAAAAAAAAAGTAACACAGTATGCACTTATAACGTAGCGTGATATTCGCTTGTGTATTGTGCACAGTATGAGATCAGATTAAAAAAGTAAAAGTAACAGTATCCACTTTCAGACATTGCGATCAGATAATGTTAAGACCATCTGTTTCTTCGGCCAACGGTTTACGAGCAGTTCGTCATGTGGCCAGCACAACGACAAAACCGCCTTTACTTTCCCCCAACTAAAATCAGGTACCCGTTACAGTTGGGTGGACTCCGGGACGCACTTAAAACTCCGAAATTAAAAATTCACAGCCGCTACCGAGATTCGAACCCATGACCCCAGGTTCGGGAAGCCAAGCGCTTAACAACTCAGCCACCGCGCCCCCGTAAGATTAGAAGCAGTGAGAAAAAAAAGTTTAATTTCAAATTCCCCCAGACCCCCCAGAAATGTCACCCCTAGCTGTTCAATAGAGTCGAATTATCAATGTGCTACACTTACCTAAGGTATGGGTCCTACTTTGAGATAAGCCAAGCATCTCCAAGACAACAGAGGACAATGTAGGACATAGACATGGTTTGTTTTATTCAGTTTTCTTACCTCTGCCCACCTGAGATCAACTACACCCTGTCAAAAGGGAGACAACATTTGTAGACATTTTTAAAATTAAAGTCTTTATTTATTCATAAGACTGCCAAGGATTAAAATAGCCGTGTCAAAAATAAAGGTTCAAATCATCAGACACAGACAGCCTTTCACAAGATCAATAGGACATCGGATATTATTTTAAGTTTAGCGCAGTGGTGCATAAACTACAGCCCGCGGGTTATATCCAGCCCGTGACACAGCTCTGATCCAAAAGACTTCGTAGATAACGAGGCCTCAGGGCCTTGGTCCAAGTGGACTCGATGATTTGTGTGTGTGTGTGTGTGTGTGTGTGAGTGTGTGTATGAGTGTGTGAGTGTGTGTGTGAGTGTGTGTGAGTGTGTGTGAGTGTGTGTGTGCGCGAGGGTGAGAGTGTGTTTGAGTGTGTGTGTGTGAATGTGTGTGAGTGTGTGTGTGTGAATGTGTGTGAGTGTGTGTGTGTGTGCGAGGGTGAGAGTGTGTTTGAGTGTGTGTGTATGCGAGTATGAGAGTGTTTTTGAGTGTGTGTGTGTGCATGTGTGTGAGTGTGTGTGTGTGTGTGCGCGAGGGTGAGAGTGTGTTTGAGTGTGTGTGATTTTTTAAAAATTCCATATGCTAGGACAAATTCGTACAAGTGCTCCTTCTTCCCTTGTGCAAATAGAGCATGGAATGGGTTGCCTGAATCAGCCAGGAAAACCAACGTCTTGGCTGAGTTGAAGCCATTGATTAACATGCATGACTAGATCGACACATGAAGTGCGTAGGACGTTATTATATTCTCTTTCGAAGTAACATCTGAAGTCTTATAAGATAAGATAAGAAGATTTGCGTGTGACGGTTTGACTGTATGTGTGACTGTGAGTGTGTATGTGAGTATGTGTACATGTGGTCTGGTCGAAAATGTCTTCGGTACCCTGGCCTCAAAAGATGTAGCACCACTGGTCAAGCGAGACGTTCAATCACGGAGAAAAAATAAACAACATGTAGGTGGGCGGGAAAAGTTGGGTGCCTTCTCACGATGTGGGAAATCCGAGATTCGTAAGGATTAAACTCGACATGTAACAGCCTTGGAAATTATTCTTTTTAGCGTCATAAAATTTTCTTTGGCCTTTCAACAAATGAATTCAGTGGTTTTACCAGTCCTCACCCGACTTGATTCGAAATAATATCTTAAAAGTGGCTTTAAAAAAAATAAAAATAAAAAAAAAAAAGACTTAAAAAAAAAATAAAAAATTACCCAGTTAAATAATCAAGTAGTAGTAATTAATTCATTTTGTTTCATAGAGCAGAAAGGGAGCTAAACCCTGCAATCTTGAAATTAATGACAGCATCTAGCGGTTCTTCCCCTTTTTATTGTTCTTAAAAGAGTATTCTTTTCATCTTTTGCTTCTTGTAAGATACTCTTATAATTTTCTAATTGTTTGGTTTTCGTGTTGGACGTTCAATCAGATTTGAAGATTATTACATCTTAGCACAAACCTGCACCAGAACGACAGGGGATATCAGTAACCAGGGATTCGAACCCGGGACTGTCGGTCGAAACGAAGGTCCAGACAGGGGCGTAGCTAGGAAGTTGCCGTCATTTGGGGGCCCGGGGGGGGCTTGACCTCTTTGGGGCCCCCTGCATTTTGCGTAATACTTAATATCTAATGTAAAAACTCTCATTTGGGGGCCCCTCTCCTTCCCCACCATAGCTACGCCACTGGGTCCAGAGCGCTAACCATATGCCCAGGCATCTTCTTGTCCATTTTAGATTTAATTTGACATCAGGACCAAAGTTGTTTGTTGAATGACTACTCTGTATCACAGAGCTCACACTGGCTGCCTGGTCGTGCGGTTTGCTCGCTGGACTGTCGTTCGGATTTATCGACGGTCGAGGGTTCAAACCCTGCCCACTCCCATCCCCCGTCGTCCTGCGGGAGGTTTGGACTAGGAAGTAAACTATCTTCAACTCTGAAGGAACATCCGAATTATGTAAAACAAACATTTTACCGTAACATATTCCTTAGTCTGTTGAACCGTTGGGGCACCACACATGATTTGTCGGCTGTCTTTCTCCATCCCTCTTTGTCTTTTGACTTAAAACCTTTTTCAATGGCAGGCCTGTCCACTCTTTAATGTTGTCTTCCTATCGCTTTCTCTTCTTTTTCAGGTAAAAGATGTCTTTACGAATCTCTAGGACAGCGATTCTCAACCTTTTAAGCTCGACGACCCTTTTTACAATCCCCCACTCTGCTGCGACACCCCCCCCTTTTACCCACACAGCAATAGAAGAAAAGACAAAAACAATTCATTTTTTTGATGGTCTTTGGCGACCTCCTGGCAAATCGTCAATCGACCCCCAAGGGGGTCGCGACCCACAGGATGAGAACCCCTGCTCTAGGACCTTGTGATACAGTTGTAGTTTTTTTTTTATAGTAGTCAGTAGGTCATCATGGGGCCCAAATCGCTATTTTGATGTCACTTTGGATTTCTTTACTTTTGGTGCAGTCTTTGCAGTTGATACCTAGCATCGGATTCTATGACTAGGCCCTCCTTTCTAATTCTGCAGTTAGCGTCCAAGATTCACAAGGAGAATGCCACCATGTCCAGGAAGCGCATCAGTCGGACTTTTAGAGAGCTAGGCCTTTGTCTTTCCAGGTTGTTCTTGAGCCTCGCAAATGCTGCTATGGATTGAGGAATTCAGAACAGAAGCTCAGGTTTGGTTCCTTCATCTGAGACGATAGCTCCGATGTAATTAAAACTTCTGACACCAGTTTTTGTCTATACTATTAATGTCTGTTCTAAAGCCTTGCTCATAATCCACTCAGTAGTAATTTTGCCGTAAGATTAAAGTAGATCTAAATTTTGAAATATTATTTTTCCATAAGGCTTAGTTATAATTAGCAACGCCAAAAAGCCATTCATATTGTAATAACTTAAGGGAGGCAACTCAACGATATACAGATGTTTATTTACTTATTACTTCCCCTTAAGCAGGGTTATATACCTGCTCCTACTCTGTTTGCTATCTTCTTTAGCGCAACGTTGAGCCAATGAGGCAGACACTTCACGAAAGGCATCAATGTCAGTTTCCATCCAGACGGCAATGTGTTCAACCTTTAACGCCTACTGTCCCTTACCAAAACAAAAGAGATGGTCATCATCGAGATTCTAAACGGCCGATGATTGTACCTCATTGTTTTTTTTTTATTGACGCAGAAGACGGGAAATAAAAAAAAAAAGGAAAATAATTTAAATATACCACTTCCGGTCAACGGCTTTGTCTGCATCAGATGTGGGAAACTACAGGCTGCAACTGTGTTTGCGTGGGTCATGTAAAACACTGCACTCATCCTTAAATCTTCGGAAACAAAGACATTGGCAGACATTCAAATTGGTCCATTTAAATATATTAATCCAACTTTTACTATAGACTATAGATAGTGTCACCGCGGCGCCGCGACACAACATCCTAAAATAGCCGAAGATATTTAAAATAGTGTTTAGTCAAAACAGGTATAAGAAAATTGAATATTTAAATATCACAAACTAGAATCGTATGATAATTACTCATAGTCAGGGGCGGACTGGGTGTAAAAATCGGCCCTAGCGATTCTATACTACCCGGCCGATATATTGTATACTAAATGATTAACATCCAATTCTAGGTATACCTGTTCTCAAGATAATATCAATCGCTGTACACATGCATAGTGTGAACAGTATATCCTTATCAGGAATATTATGTTGCTTTTTAATCGCAAAGTGTGTAGACCCTAAAAGGATGAAGCCTACTAGTAGCTGACTACGGATATAGGCTATTTTATATTTTCGGAAAATGACTTTGAATGTGTTAGATTACATTAGTTGGCCCTAGAAGAGTCTGTAAAAGATTTTTTTTTAATACGTCTGCTCAGAGGGCCTTCCCTTATAAGAGAATATTATAAAACCTTTAACAATTTAATACGTGCCTTTGTGACATCCATGCGGCCCTTATCTTATAAAATACAGACGTGATTTAAAAAAAAGAAGAGGATTACTGTGGTCCATTTGGATATCGGCCCATCGGGTATTTGCTCGAATGACCATATAGCCAGTCCGCCCCTGCTCATAGCACTTTATAAATGCACAATATGAATTATTTGGAACAATTCACATTGAATAACGCAAGACGCACACCATACATCTTGACTTTTCCCTCTGTCGCGTGGTGCAGGCGACAATGTCCCAAGAAAAGTGAAAACAGGAAGTCGTTTTTCAAACATCCATTTTCAATGTAAAAAATATGATACATGCGGACGAGATAATCGGTTTACCTTGACAATGTTGGAGAGTTTTACATTTCTAAATTGAGTTTAGGAGTCTATGAATACGGGACACAAATTATATCGAAGCCAATCAGCAATTGTGCTTCAAGCTTCATGCTGAGTCTACTTTTAATAATAATAATAATAATAATAATAATAATATTCCTAAATATGGATTTTAATGTGAATTATTATTTCTTAATATACAGTGTATGGTCATCCTTCCTAATTTAAATTTGAGGAACACGGTTATGTTTATATGTAGAGGGGATGTCTGTGTATGTTTCAGTTAAACACCCCGGCTGTACCTTCGACATCGGGTCCTCATATTCATGAATAAAAAAAAACATTAAACCTTTAATGAATTAATTGTTGGGGATTAATTTTATTGTTTTATATCGAAATAAGGGGAATAAATGCTACTTAATGAAGTAACGTCTGTAAGATATAAGATAAGATATTCAAATCAATACACGATGTAGAAGCTATTCATGTATACACTCACTTTCATTCTCCGTGACGTCTAGGAATATGTGAACTCTATAGTTATTAACTCTTTCTGACGATACCAACGCTGATTCCACCAGAATGTGGTAAATAATTACGGAGAGAAAGAGTTAAAGTGGTGAGCGCCCTTGAAATAAGAGAAGTTTGGAGGAGCGTGTTCAAAGCTATTTTTACAAAGCTTATATCAACTGTCTGTCTTTCTGTCTGTCTATTTTTCTGGTAGAAAAATGTGAACATGTTTTTTTCTCCCATTTCCCAATCTCGGTCAAGTTTCAACTTTGCAAAAATTATTCACTGGACCTGACAAAACATGAATAAATAAAAATAATTAACCCTTTAATGAATTAAATGTTGGGGATTAATTATATTGTTTGATATCGAAATAAGGGGAATAAATGCTACTTAATGAGAGATGTGGATGTATATATGGATTTAATCCCTTTATTACGTTTTGACGCGTTTATTCTCCCACTTCCCATTCTTGGATCAAGTTACAATTTGGAATAATTACTCATAGTCAATGACAATATCATAAATCCATCCAAAAATTAACCAATTAGTTAATAATTAATAATTAATTAACTTTTTTAATAGAGCAGAAAGGGAGCTAAACCCTGTAATTTTCAAATAAATGTAAGTTATTAGTTGTTTTTCCCCTTATGGAAGCTTTTTCTTTTTTTTATTATTATGAGTTGAAATGCATTCTCGAGGCAAAGAAACATTCGAAGCATGTCAAACATTTTAGAAAAGCATTTTACGTTGAAGGAAATTATCATTAAACTATGATTTACTTGTTTACAGACCATGTATGGGCCACCCCTGTCCTTGATCATACTAAAATGTTTGATTGTAAAATGTTTTACATGTTTCGGATGTTCCCTCAGAGCTGAAGATAGTTGACGACGGGGGATGGGAGCGGGCAGTGTTTGAACCCTCGACCGTCGATAAATCCGAAGGACAGTCCAGCGCGCAAAGCGCACGACCAGGTAGCCATACTGTTAGACGTATGGTGCTCATGCTACTTAAATGGTATGCCACCATTTGATTTAATCAATTATTGTTTTTGAAAAGCTTTCAAAATTTAACATGTAAAAATCTGAAGATGAATAAAAATAAGACGCTTGAAAATCAAAGTTACTGAAAGTATATATTAAAACCCAGTGACTGGTATTTTTTTTTTCTGAAGAAGCAGAACATTTTTATTTCAACAAAACATTTCATTCATCTTGGTCGTTCTAATTGCAGCCTGTGGCACTTTACGTCTCGAGAGACGATCTTCTCCCTTTGCAACTTCTCGTGTAACTAAAGAGGCCTATCCTTGATACACAGCTGCGATCACAGGTTGGGCTTCTGTAATCACCAGGCGCTGTTGCATTTTCACCCTTCTTTTTACTTCTGTTGTGCTTGGCATCTGCAATCTGGGACACTTCCTCTATGCTCGCTTTCCATGTGGATCTATCCAGTGCTACTTTTTCCCCAGCTGCTAGTGTCGATTTTGAAGCTTTATGTCGTGTTTGCATACATCTGCATATCGTAAAAGTTGGCGACCAGCGGCTCTCCTGCCTTCTGTTAGATCACCATACAGAATGTCTAGTGGAAGTCGACCTTGTGGCATTATATAAACGTGGCCAAGCCAGCCAAGGCGTCTGCTGCTGATAACACAGCAGATGCCCTGGCACCCCGCTCCTCGTAGCACTTCCTCATTGGTTATTTTATCTTGCCACCTTATTTGAAAGATCCGCCTTAGGTATCGGAGGTGGAAGACATTTAGCTTTTTTTTTTTCTTGCCATGAGTATAATAGTAGTACTTGATTGTACAACTTTGCTCAATCTTATTCCTTCCAACACTTAATAATCATAATAACAATAATAAAAATCAAATGTATAGAGCTATGTTAACAAACAAAGTATAGGCTCAAGGTGCTGTGATTACATTACAGATATAAACTGGAGAGCTAAAATGATAAACTAATCTAAAAAAGTTTTTAAACTGACTCATAGGTTTCACCCTTTTGATTATCAATTTTCTTAAATGTTTTACATTTTGAAAATAATTATTTATCCATTTCTCTACACTAGAGTAGGCCATGGCTGATGATTCACATCTCTAGGGGGGTCTATTAAGTTTGTATTAATTGAAATAAAGGGATTTTTTTTCTTTATATTTAATTTTTCTCCAACTTAATTTTTTGACTAATTTCCTGACATTGAGTCCAAAAGTTGTAAATATATTCTCATGAAACTTAGCACATATCAAGAATGGTATGTTTCGGTTTTAATTGCATGAAAGGTTTGAAAGTTATGGCCATTTTAAAAGTGTTATTTTGATGTTTTTGCTTACAACCCCCTCCCCCCATAAATTATAAAAAAATATTTCAAAGGGTAATACACTTAAGAATATAATCATTTTACTAAGGCATGTTGGTAATATATGCATGAACATATCTGCAAAGTTAAAGCTCAAAATTTGTTATATTTTTTTGAGAAATCTGTTCCCAAATGTTTGTTATACGCAGACGAAACGACATACCAAATGTTAAAATAGAAATTTGAATTTTTTATTACTCATTTAATGTGTTAATCTAATTATTTGGAAGCTTGCATGGCTGTAGTACTATTCTAAGATGAACTATCTGGCCTTCGCATGGTAGTGTGTTTGGTAAAAGAAAATGATAGTTATTTAGTTAATTGGAAGTTCTGTCTCTGTATGGTCAGAAGTAATTTGCATAAAAAAACTTCTAATAGCTATAACATTTTTTATGAAACATCATCGACAAAAAGAACCACAACTCATTATAAAATCTGTCAGTTAGTTTTTTTTTTACTGTATGTGAATTGACCAATCAACTTTGAGATAGCTTTTAAATGTGCTAAACATATTTCTTCATTTATTCAATTGTTTATATAAATCTTATATTTGTTGCGCGTACACTGTGACGTAGCGTAGTGTGTGTAGATAGTTATTTAGTTAATTGGAAGTTCTCTGTATGGTCAGAAGTAATTTGCATAAAAAAAAACCTTTTAATAACTATAACATTTTTTATGAAACAACACCGACAAAAAAGAACCACAACTCTTTATAAAATCTGTCAGTTATTTTTTTTTTTTACTGTATCTGAATTGACCAATCAACTTTGAGATAGCTTTTAAATGTGCTAAACATATTTCTTCAATTCAAAACAATGTTTATATAAATGTTAAATTTTTCTAAGTGGGCAGTGGCGTAGCGTAGTGAAAACTTGGTGCGCGACACAGAGCTGCATTTGAGGACTCAACTCTTACATTAGCGTGAGTTGTTGTTGTTTTTTTAAACAAAGGTTATGTTTATTCGAAATTTCTCCCGCTTAGAGGTTTTACCTTTGTGAATGAAAACAGAACCTAATTCTACGACAGCGCTCACCCTCTATCGAGCCTCCACAAACTAATTTTCTTTTTTATATATAGGTAAGGTTGCCTCGTTCTGACATAGGGGGGCTCCTTTTTGGGCACAGACGATGTAAAGCTCATCTGCTTCAATGGCCGACGATGGTGTCATGTGGCCAGCACAACGCCCAACCGCATTTGCTTACCCAACTTACGTCAGGTACTCGTTATGGTTGGGTAGATTGAACTGGATTCAGAGTTTTCTAAAAATAGCCACTCGGTTCGGAGGTCAAGCGCTTTAACACTCGGCCTCCACGCCCCTGTCATTAGTCTGGTGGGTCATTATAATTATGTCCTAAAAATAGGCGGGGACCCGAACAATGAGGATAGAATCTCCTATTTCCGTTACCAAAAAAAAATAATTTACCTATGAAGTAATAGCTACGAGAATGGTTACAAAAAAACTTTTAAAAATCTGCATTATTTTTTAAAATGGATAATTTGTATGAATAATGAGGGCTTACAGAACTAACCCTATGTGGCTACATGACACGTTGGGAAAGTTGTCCCAAACAGTCCCACGCTACGTCACTGCTTGTAAAACATCTACTTTTCATGTCCAGCCTTTTTTGCGAATTTCCTCAGGGATTGTGGGAAGTATACCACGTGACTTTGTCCTCAACACTGCCATCATGAAAAGTAATGTCCTAAAAAAGCTGTTTCACGTTGTCATGGAGACAGAGCAACATTTTCTGAGACAATAGATCTACATTGAGCCTTGAACATGTTTTGATGGTCATTTAATATGTTTTGCTTCATAGAGGTGGATACACAGTGTAGCAGACGTGTTGATGTTCTATTTATATCACTCAGGCAAGGGGAGTAACTGACAGTTTTTTTCACATGAATTTGAGAACTTGTTACAGAACTCTGAAAAAAAAATAATGGAGAAAGCTTAATGTCAAATGTATATCACTGTTGAAGAATCAAGTTAATGCTGCAAAAATAATGATATAAGATTTCATTATACGAATAAAGTTTTCTTAAAAGTTCTGTCCATGAAAAGCGCATTACAAGTGATGTGGTTACTGTGACATCAGACGATTGTCATTGTGTAGAATCTCCAGCACCGCCAACGCATGACGGGATTTTAGTTAACGAAAAAAAAAAAAGGATTTATTTTGGTAGCTTCCAGAAGTGTTTTTAATCTAATAAATTTATCTATCTATCTATCTATCTATCTATCTATCTATCTATCTATCTATCTATCTATCTATCTATCTATCTATCTATCTATCTATCTATCTATCTGTTTCTGTTTATCTATCTATCTATCTATCTATCTATCTATCTATCTATCTATCTATCTATCTATCTATCTATCTATCTATCTGTTTCTGTTTATCTATCTATCTATCTATCTATCTATCTATCTATCTATCTATCTATCTATCTATCTATCTATCTATCTATCTATCTGTTTCTGTTTATCTATCTATCTATCTATCTATCTATCTATCTATCTATCTATCTATCTATCTGTTTCTGTTTATCTATCTATCTATCTATCTATCTATCTATCTATCTATCTATCTATCTATCTATCTATCTGTTTCTGTTTCTGTTTATCTTTCTATCTATCTATCTATCTATCTATCTATCTATCTATCTATCTATCTATCTATCTATCTATCTATCTATCGCGAGAGGGGCATTTCTTTTTGGACATATTGTATACAGAGAACAAAAAACCCATTGGTTAAAAAGAAGAAGACTGTACACAAGTCACACATTCATTTCAAAGTGACATTTTGGTAGCTGGAGGCAATGTCAGGGAATGGTTTAGTAAAGAATGACATGTCATTTATATGTCATGATATGTGTGTGTGTGTTTGTGTGAGAGACAGAGAGAGAGAGAGAGACTCTAAATGACAGGTTCTTATTCTTTTCCCATCCTTTTCTGCCTCTGTGCTCACCCCGCCCTGTGTTATTGAAGGTGACTATCCAGTAGAAGTGAGACTCACGGACATAAGAAAAGAATGACAAGGTCTAACGTAATGAGGGGCGGGGGTTGGGGGGATCTCAACATGTCTGATGGCTCAGGCGATTTTTAGACATGTCGGAAGTACAGAAGACGGATGTACGCTAGTAAGTTCAGTCACGTGGTATTTCGGTGTCTCTCCCGGGGTGAGTCTTAGGTTAAAATAGAACTAATTAGTGAGTAGATACACTCAATCTCATATATAAAAGAATGTTGAAAAAATTCAACATGGCTTCTGCATTAAAATTTTGTACTTCTACAGGTCTATTAAGATTTATTTTCGTATTTCATAACTGGTGTATTAATCTATGAATAACGTTCAAGTGAGAAAGTAACTTATACATGGCCCAATACTTCATTCTATATTTGGTTTTGTTTGAAACTGGAACCAGGTCACTCTGCAGCAGCGGTTCTCAACCTTTTTTTTTACTCGGCGACCCCTTTTTTACAATTCATCACACTGCCGCGACCCCCGAACAGTAAATTATTTTCGTTTTTAAGTATTAGTAACTGTGGTTTCGCTAATGTTACAAAATTATAATTGTAGGCCTAATGTAAATATCGGATTTCCATTGCCAAAGCTTCATGTTTTATCATGAAACAATCTGTTATAAAATATTATATTCTTTGCAAGCTAACAGCGACACAAACCAAATTCGACCTGCGGGCCATTTTAACTTTCGACACGCGAGTCGCGGGCCACATCAACAAAAAATTCACCTGAAACTATTTGAAAAAATTGGATCTAGTATTAATTAATGGGATATTTAAAGTCTATCATTTTTTACGCGTCTAAAAATGGGCTCATTTCTCTACTTAAAATGTGAGCGACATTGTAGCTACCCTTACCACCAACTTATTTTCTTGTCTCTTTTTGGTTGATATTCCCATAGATCGTCCTATCTCTAGGCGTAGTTTGACCAATCTTTTATACTCGGCTCAAACTATAAAGGCCTTCATATTTGTTTTATAATGCCACTGTATATGTTCTTGTTTTTGAAACATCCAGACTTTCTTTACAAAACAAATATGTTGGCTTATTTTCATGTTCCACAAAAAAAGATCCATTCCCTTTTCTTGGTAGATTCTACATTCAGAGTCCCATTTCATAAACTCATAAACGCGCAATCGTTAAAGGTCATGGTACCATTTCATCAGAGAAAAAGTGAAGGCCCTAACATTTTTGAAGGGGTGAGGATTATCTACTTTTGTGCCGACGTTTCGGCGGGCCGGATGAAACCACGTCGCGGGCCGGTTTTGGCCCGCGGGCCGTACTTTGGGCATCACTGCTCTAGAACATACTACCATACAATATGTGCAGACACCACTAATATGTAACAAAGATATTTTACATATTTTCACAAAAAGTTAACATATTAATGTTTTTAATGTGATTGCAAAAGAGAGACTCATCTTTAAATCTCCAACATTTACAAGCGTAACCATTCCTCCAAAATACAGGGTATCCATGATGACAAAGCTCAGTGGCGTAGCAATAATAGGGGGAGGAGGGGGGAGAATTTGAAAATCCCCCCGGGCCCCCTCAAGTGTTTTTTTTTACATTAATTATTACGCAAAATGCAGGGGCCCCCAAAGAGGTCAAGCCGCCCGGGCCCCCAAATGATGGAAACTGCCTTATTACACCCCAGACTAAGTTCGGATGCTAGCCATTAAAAAAAAATGACATTACAGTTATTTCGGCTCCATAGATTTGACTTAAGACAACTTCGTAACAAATGATAGACTAAGCGTTTTTCATATTCCTGCTTAAACTAAAGGGGCAGGCAGAGGAAACAGTGGAGCATGTCTTACGAGAGTGTCCAAGAGCTGAGGGGAGATAACCGAAGGGTCACTTGAACTCCATGGGAGCTATGAGGCACTACGTTCAACAAGAGTCTCTTACCCTAGCACTACGGGAGGCCCATGCTTTCCTCCCCTGCTACCATTTGGAGTTCATCCAAGGTTCATGTTGTCCGATTCGTTATGCATTTCTAAATTGCTATACAAAGGTTACATATTAAAAAATTCAAATTTATGGATGCGTTGTTCAACCTTTCTCAAAACGTAATTGTTTTCGTTCACATATTACAGAGTTAACAAGTTTTTTGTTATCTTAACACAAACATCAATATAAAGCCCCAAAAAAAAAAGGGAAAGAAAAGAGGCATAAAGCCCAAGGATTCCTATGATGATAAAGCTAAACCTGAATAGCGCAAATTCTGAGGTTTCCTTTAAAAAAAAAAAAAGAATTAATAATAATTCTGAATCCAGAGCTTTAAAACACCACTAGACGTATTGACCAGCTTTACAGTAATCAACTTAAACTGTTAAAACTATATCTGCTGATACAATTAAAATGTTTGAAATCAATTCCAACTCAATTGTCTGCAATATCAATCCTCGAATAACAATACAAATAATAAATCCCAATGAAAAAAATCCTTTGTATGTGTCAAGTTATAGGCCTACATTTCAGAATTGACCGAAAAAAAAAATATTTTCGATGGCCTTAAGCGACCTCTAATAAATGATCAATTGACATCGAAAGAGGGTCGCTACGTACAAGTTGAGAACCCCTGCTTTACACATTACACTAACTCTTCTCCTTTCAGAATGTAGTAAAAATATCCACAACAAAATTTGAATAACTTAGCGCAGTGATTCCCAAACTATTTCTTTAACGGAACACATTCTGAGTATTAAGTGGATTACTTTTTTTTTTAGAGTGAATAATTCCGGTGCCCACACTAGATAATTATTCCGGTAGTTCGTGGAACACTTAGTCAGGCCTCGCGGAATACTAGAGCTCCACGGATCATAGTTTGGGAAACACTGGCTAAGCGATGTGAGAGTATCACGTGACCTTACCTGACCAATGAGCATCATGTGTCAAAGTGTTGGACAGTCTTTTAGACAGCTACTGAGTCGCTTCGCTTCTTTCTGGAAGAAAAAACCCATACTCACAATTAATGCCATGGGCCGTACTTAGACTTACAAAGGCCCTAAGCTATTTGAGAAATGGGGTCCTTTATAAGTTCAGATATTATTTGTCAGTGCTAGATATTTCTTAATGGTATTAACCTTGTGTAGCCTATAGGTAAATCCGGCAACGATCAATACCCACAATCAGTGCCCACAATCTGCACTCACAATTAGTGCCCAGATTAAGTACTTACAATCAGTATCCATTATCAGTACCCACAATCAGTGTCCAGTAGTGCCAGTACCCACAATTAGTCTGACGAGATCAGATGTTATTAAAAAGTAAAATTCCCCTTTCAAAACTTACGTCTGTAGTGCAGATAATGTCAACGTCATCTTTTTTTTTGTGGCCCGCGGTTAACGAGAAGGGTGTCATGTGGCCAACACAACGACCAACCGCCTTTACTTTTCCCCAACTAACGTCATGTACCCATTAGAGCTGGGTGGACTCAGAGGCACCCTAAAGTTCCCGAAATTAAAATTCCCAGTCTTCACCAGGATTCAAACCCGATTACCCCGGTTCGGAAGCCAAGCGCTTTACCATTCAGCCACCGCGCCTCTCGATTGTAATTAGGATTATCATTATGTTAATTTGATTTTGTATATAACGTCTTTCATACCTCTTTCATGCCCCTATCGCAATGCTCGGTGCACTCTGGACTACTCGTTTTGGTGGACAAGTGAATGACCGCAGCTGCGTTTCAAGGATTGGCTTTTTCATTCAGTCACGTGATAAGCTGCAAAGAGAATAGATCGTCTGCCGAGACGTAAAATGACGCAGATATCGGAAGCTCACTTTAAAGACGTCTCGGAGTCATGAAGAATTACATACATTAAAATGAAAAGAATAAAAAATCTTAGACCACTATGAGCTTCATAAAACAGGAATGGATTTAATTTTAAAAAAAACGTTCTTTTTTATATTGCTAGTTTTTTACTGCAGCGATTGGACCCCCACGATGACCTGCTAAATATCGTAAAAAAAAGCAAGCTTGAAATCTATGACCATACTAAAAGGTCTTCGGAGCTCGCAAAGACCTTCCTTCAGGGAACAGTATCAGGAAAAAGAAGAGGCAGACAAAGCGAGAGAGAGAAAGGCAGAGAAAGCGATGGGAAGACAACATAAAAGAATGGACGGGCCTGCCATTGAAAGAGGTTATAACTAAGGCAAAAGACAGAGAGGAATGGAGAAGGACAGTCGACAAATCTTGCATGGTGCCCCATCGGTCCAACAGACTAAGGGATAGGTAAATGTAAAAAGGGTAAACACGTTCTGATATGAATTAAAATGAGAGAAAACATGTAAATACAAGAACGACCCCACCCCCATTTTCCCTCTTTGTTCTCAACAAGATTGAATATAGAGTAACTTACTGTTAATAATTTCGCTATATCCAGTAAAAATTTGAGATCCGTCTGTTCCAAACATGATATGCTACTGTAGGAGCTCTCCTCTTCAAACTGGGACGTCAGTGACCGCTTGCCATTGTTACCCCAATCAGGCGTGAAGTGAATCTGTCCTAGCGTCCATCCGATGGTCATGAGGGTCAGTAGTGTCACAAATCTTGCGTTCTGCATTCTGGCTTTTACCTGAAAAATCACAACCACCCCCCAAAAAATTAGACTTATATTTAAATTTACACCTATACCTTAAAAAGCTGAAAGTTTAATCAGGGGGAAGTAATACTCTTTCTTTACTCTTTCCCTTAAGTGACAAGGGCAGCTACCAGAACATGAAACTAGAATAGTATTTGCCCTTGGTTAGACCAATATTAGAACGGGCATCCTTTGTCTGAGACTCCTCACCTCAAATAAGAACTAGAACGGACACAAAAAGAGCCTTGCGGTTTAAAATAGATGAAAACCAAAGACTTAGAAGTGGAGTATAAATGAAGTTTATGACCATCTTGGACTGCAAGTGGAGTGAAAGTGTTGAAGAAACCAAAATTGTAACTGTGATACAGCTCAATAGCCATCATTAAAATAAGTCATATGACCACATATAAATAGATAGATAGTCTTATGCCCATAGATAGACAGCCGTATGCCCACAGATTGATAGTCGTATGCCAGTTGATAGAAAGTCGTACGCCCACAGATAGATAGCCGTGTGCTCATTGATAGATATTCGTATGCCAATATATAACACTTCACCAGAACTGAATCTAGTAGTTCTCCGTATGCTCTACATTAAAGCCATTAAATTGAGATCCTCCACGTAAGATGATAGCTACAGTGATCCAAATAGAGGGACCTTTTTTTTAAATCACGTTCTTCCATCAAGAATATTCAGATTAAAGTAAGTAATGACATATCTTTGGGTATGTAGAACCAACGTCATTAATTTATTTTTCAATATTTTTTTTTTACGATTCAACAAAAAATAGGTGCATATAATTGTGAATAAAAAAAAATTTCATGGCGATAAAATTCAACAGGTATCAACGGAATTTTTACCTGCTGGCACAAACCATCTGCTGTAGGGCTGGGAATGGCAGCGGACAGGGTTCAAACCCAACACTATCGTCCAGAGTGCAAACCATAAGGCTAAGCAGCCCTATTATACAACACAAGTAGGTGGACAATTTCTGTCTATTAAAGCTATTGATATTTTACAAGTAGCACTTATCTTATAAATTACAGACGTTACTTCAAAATGTCTTTTAGATCTAGTTCATTAGCTCCGAAAGAAGTTTTGCAAGAAAAGACAAGCCAAATAAAAAAACAAGATTTTCTAATGGGAATAACGGAAAATCACTGCATTTCTCAATACTGTAAGGTTTAATCCGTTTTTTTCCATATTAAACAAAATTAATAATTCATCGCTAATTGATCAACTAATTATTTAGAAAAAAAAAGAAACAACTGATTCGTGTATTGTCATCGATTGCGAATAATTCTATAAAATTTCAACTTGATCCGAGAATGGAAAGTGGGAGAAAAAACGTGTCCAAACTTTGTACCAGACGGACGGAGTGATTTAATATGAGCTTTGCACAAAAAAAACAAAAGTCAATAACTCAACACAAGATTCAAAGTACTTCGTTAAAAAAAATGATTATACTTATTAATCTCGTTATGTGCTATCTAGAGTAGTACTGCTTAAAAATGAATTTGTCCAAAATGTGAACAACACTTTTCAGTTTTTTTTTTTAATTTCCGTTAAACTAGAGTTTCACTTACGTCTGATCCCCTCAAGTGTCCAGTTTCTCATCACTTTCGGCGACAAAAACCTGGCTATATAGAGCAGCTGAAAGAGGGGGGGGGGGGGGACAACATTCCCCAGTCTACGATCTTTGCATATCTACTTTTCCCCTTTTCCCCCCAAAACCTTTTTTTTTTTTCTCAACCCACACTCACAAAACTCCCACCCCCCCTTCCTCCCTTTTTTTTTTTAACCCTGGGTGATGTGGTGGGGTAGACTTGAAGCAGAGGTCACTTTAATTGTGGTCAGGTGCAAGAAAAAAAAAGGTCTCCGCTTCCCTTCCCAGAGTTGTTTCCCCCCCCCCCCCTTCCGATGCTGTTAGGCAGTGAATCAATAGCTTGCTTCCAATTGGACAAAATCATCAATTGCAGGGACAGCATGAACAAAAATTTCTCGTCTAACTTTGTGAACATCTCTAAAAATTATCTCCCTTTACAGGACTTCCTACAACTAGAAGTGTTAGATAATAATTTAAGCAATGATAGTATTATATGCATTTTTTTGTTGACCCTTTTAAAGTCCAAATTATTAACGCTTTCCAAGAAGAAAAATGACGGTGTAATTTACTCAAAGAAGGAGATCTAAAATTCGTTTATGATTTAATACTTTTGAATTATGAGAACTTACAAATAAAAACTATTTTAAAAAAGCCCACAAAAGAGGCATATAAAGCTCCAGAAAGAGGCAAAGAAAAAAGGCCTAAGGCCCATGGATTCCTATGATGAAAAAGCAAAAATTGAAAAGTGCAAATTCTGAGGTTTCCTTTTTTTTTTTTTAATAATAATGTAGCAAAATAAATTTGTCCCATAAACTATTTAGTAATGGATAGCTAGGCGGCAACCTATTGGATACCTTCGCGCTTTTGAGAAGTGCTGAAAGGTCACTGAAATAAGAAGCTATAATATGATACAGAATAGCAAGAAAAAACTCTTTTAGATCCTAAAATTAATCGAGAAGATGATCATAAAATGTTCTTAGATACATAGCAAAAGACAGTCGTAGTTGTTTTTTAAAACTTGTTATGAAAGTGGAATATTGCTTCTTCCGTCTTATTGCCGTTAGAGCATCGAATGCGTTGCCTGAATCAGCCAGGAGAACCAATGATCTAGCAGAGCCTGAGTCCTTAATTAATTCGCATCATTAGTTTAAAACTTGGATGTGCGTAGGATCCAATGATCTCCTGTTTCGAAGAAATGTTTGAAAAATAATCTAGCCTGGAACACCAAACTTCACCTTCATCTATCCTTTAGTCTAATAAACCGTTGGGGCACCACTCAATATCGGTCGACTATCTTTCTCCATTCAGTCTTTTGCCTTGGAAAGAATTTCATTCAGTGACTGGGGGGCTCGTCCATTCTTTCACGCTGTCTTCCCACTTGCTTTCTCTGTATGTCTCTTCTTCTTTTTCCTGGTATTGTTTCCTGAAGGAAGGTCTTTGCGAGCCCCGAGGACCTTGTGGTAAGGCCATAGAGTCTACGTTTGCGTTTTTTGACAGTGGTTTGCGGGTCATCAATGAGGTTCAAACTACGGGCCTGAGAGTTATATCCTGCCCGTGAAGCGGTTCTAGCCTTCCTTTTGAAACAGCTGCAATACGAAGCCACAGAGTTACAGCATCATTGGATTCGATTATTTTTCAGTCGCTGTGGCCTGTGACATGCGCCTCAGAAATTTACGTGGCTAGAGCCGGCCCGAGATACGGCTCCACTCTGCTCTTCGAACAAGGCCGTCTTTAGATACTTGGAGGCCCTAGACAAACTGAAATTGGTGGCCCCAAATGAAATTGACAAATACAAAATAAACTGTGAAAAAAAATTATACTCAAGTCATTTCAAATTGATGGTACTCCAACAACAGCATTCAAAGCATGTTTCCATATTTCTTCTCTAAAAAGATTTTTTGAGGCCCCCAACAATCGAAGCTAATCTAAACTTCAAAGCTAATCTAAACTTCAAAGCTAATCTAAACTTTAAAGATGATCTAAACTTTATAGCTAATCTAAACTTCATAGCTAATCTAAACTTTAAAGATGATCTAAACTTTATAGCTAATCTAAACTTTATAGCTAATCTAAACTTTAAAGATGATCTAAACTTTATAGCTAATCTAAACTTTATATAAGCTAATCTAAACTTCAAAGCTAATCTAAACTTTAAAGATGATCTAAACTTTATAGCTAATCTAAACTTTATAGCTAATCTAAACTTTATATAAGCTAATCTAAACTTCAAAGCTAATCTAAACTTTAAAGATGATCTAAACTTTATAGCTAATCTAAACTTCAAAGCTAATCTAAACTTTAAAGATGATCTAAACTTTATAGCTAATCTAAACTTTATAGCTAATCTAAACTTTAAAGATGATCTAAACTTTATAGCTAATCTAAACTTTATATAAGCTAATCTAAACTTCAAAGCTAATCTAAACTTTAAAGATGATCTAAACTTTATAGCTAATCTAAACTTTATAGCTAATCTAAACTTTATATAAGCTAATCTAAACTTCAAAGCTAATCTAAACTTTAAAGATGATCTAAACTTTATAGCTAATCTAAACTTTATAGCTAATCTAAACTTTATATAAGCTAATCTAAACTTCAAAGCTAATCTAAACTTTAAAGATGATCTAAACTTTATAGCTAATCTAAACTTTATAGCTAATCTAAACTTTAAAGATGATCTAAACTTTAAAGCTAATCTAAACTTTAAAGCTAATCTAAACTTCAAAGCTAATCTAAACTTCATAGCTAATCTAAGCTTCAAAGCTAATCTAAACTTCATAGCTAATCTAAACTTCAAAGCTAATCTAAACTTCATAGCTAATCTAAACTTCATACTTTTTGTACACTGGTTAAATAAGAGAAAAACAAAAAATACAAAATAAAAAAAATAAATTTTGTTGGTGTTGTTTTTAATTCAGTATTTGTGTAGTGACATCAATAACTTATACACAACCCAAAAAGACAACAAAACAAAGTGACGAAGACTTCTGGGGGACGAAGTCGTTCTAACTGAATATCTATAACCTCCACTTCATCCGGGGACATAATTAATTATCTCACAATTAAATGTTCCACAATCTGTGCTTCGCCGAAGCCAAAAATTTTTATTTATATTGTAGAGCGAAAAATGTAAAGTTCACCTGCCATTTTGTCCCCGAAAAATTGGTTACATTTACATGTTGATGAGTTTCTAGATCAAAATAAAATGATTTATTCAAAAACAAAAGCAGCTCCTTTAGTAGTTGCGTCAAACTTTAAAAAAATGTATCTATCTGTTGATATATATATATATATATATATATATATATATATATATATATATAAATATATATATAATTTATATTTTGCACACATTTGAAATGCAGGGGAAGCGATGCATTGTCTCATCTGTGGGTAAAAATCTTATTCCAAAAGTAGACAATTAAAACATTTCTAGCAGACGTCAACTTTGCACCTGGCGTCTGCTGTTGAACAAAAGAGACTTCCTCGCCAGGAGAGCTCGACAAACATTGGCCAAAACTGATTTCTTTTGATTAGCGAGCGCCATGATTCCGACATGTCTAGATGATATTGAAAATGTGAAAAATCTATTTTCATGGACGGTCCTTAGGGTTGTCAAAATAAATTCAAGAGTGTGAGTTGGCCTTGATTAGACTCCTGGAAACTTAACGCACTCAGATAAATCACACTAGTGCTTAAATAGATAGCCTGAATCAGAACTCTGTGCTGTGTATAATGATATTTCATTATAGTAATGCACATCGTATATAATAAGGGTCGAGGTGGCTGAGTCATTAGGAGCTTTGCTTCCGAACCGAGGAGTCTCGTGTTTGAGTCTCGTTGAAGGGTTGTTCAACTGCGTTAGTTCAAGGCCGTTCCTGAGTCCACCCAAACTGGAATGGTGCCGGACATTAGTTGAGGAGAGTGAATACGGTTGGTCGTTGTGCTGGCCACATGATACTCTAGTTAAGAATCGTCCATAGAAACAGATGATCTTTACATCGCGTACCTTATAAATAGGAAGGTTTGAAAGAGATACTTTATGTTTTACTTTACTATATTTTATTTTATCTCTTATTGTATGTCTGCTTATCCTTCTGTCTCTCCGTCTGTCCTTTGTTATTTCATAGAAATAAAAAAAAAATACTTTTGTATATTAAATGTAAAACAAACAAAAAAAAACAACAACAAAACAAAGAAATGATGCTCGATTTGAGTGGGGCAAAGAAGGGAAATGAAATTGTTGGTATAGCTGGAGGGACCACTGAAATTGTTTGTGTCGCTGGAGGGACCACTGAAATTGTTTGTGTCGCTGGAGGGACCACTGAAATTGTTTGTGTCGCTGGAGGGACCACTGAAATTGTTTGTGTCGCTGGAGGGACCACTGAAATTGTTTGTGTCGCTGGAGGGACCACTGAAATAGTGCAAACTTTTAAATACATTGGTACTGTCTTAGACGCTAATTTAAATTCTCCAGCAAATACCGATTATCTCATCGAAAAGGGGCAACCAAAAAAATTACAATGACTAAAACAATGTCTTGTAGTGTTAGCGAAAAGTCCCTGACAATGTTTTGCCATTCTGACATCTGCAGTATGTTTAATAACACTGCCTGGTATGGCAATCTGAACAGTAACAAGCAAAATGTAAAAACAACAACAACAACAACAAAAACGGCACGGGAGGTCTGGAAACGTTCTCAGAGGCCCAAAACAAGAAAAACGAATGGTGGCAGCTAGACAGAAAGAAGCAAGCAACCTTGGCACGATTCCCCACTGGACACTGTCCGGTAGGAGCGCACTTCGCTAGGATACGAGAGAACCACGATCCCAGATGTCGACACTGTCACACGGAAGACGAGGCAGTAGAACACATCCTTAACGACTGCAGGGCTGCCTCAGAAACACAGTCGAAGATACGACTAGTCCTGGAACAGAACTGGTGCATGCGGAGGTCTGGATCTATAGCAGGGGTTCTCAACCTGTGGGTCGCGACCCCCTTGGGGGTCGATTGACGATTTGCCAGGGTCGCCTAAGACCATCGAAAAAATGGATTGTTATTGTCTATTCTTCTGTTGCTGTATGTATGTGCGGGGCGGGGGGGGGGGGTCGCGGCAGAGAGGGGGATTGTAAAAAGGCGTCGCCGAGCCTAAAAGGTTGAGAACCGCTGATCTATAGGGAGACTAGCGAACCCTACAGTACACTGTCAGATACCTGGACCGTGCTTTAAGGTATTGTTACGCTTCTCTCTCAACCCTTCACAAAACAGTGTGGCTAATTCAAGAACCAGACCACTTGGGCTCTGATAAGGCAGTTTAATGAGCGTAATGAATAGTGATGAGAAAACAATCAAATACTTTACAAATGGGCAGAAGTCAATGTCTGAACAGAACAGCTCTACACAACTTGTAAACAATGAATATCGTTCTTTCCTTAACGTTCTTGTTCCTCCCTGAGTCCGACTGACTTGACCCAACCTTTTTTTTTAAGAAAACAGCACCTAGTTCACAGTCAGATAACCCAAAAACCACCGTTGACCTACACGGAGAATGCTTACACCAGTCCCTTTTATAAGTACACAGGCCTGTGTCGCGTGTGTCGGTTGATTACCCATAGGGCTACACTGACCAGCATCGCAGTTCAGTTACAACAGTATTAAACCCAGTACTGAGCCTTAGTGCATGGTGGCTTACAAATGGTGATGTGGCAGGTCTGCAGCAGTACCGCCCTCTGACAACGAGAATCTTCTTAGAAATCTTAAGGGCCTTGAAGGCATATGTGAGGTCAGTTGTCATTATCCACTCGGTTGATAACACACTGGGGTATATTGTTATTTTAGATAACTTCCATAAACGCTTAATCTCCAATCCAAGGTTCCCATATTTCTTTAGTACTATTATGTTAGAAATGAACGAGTAGTCATTCTCTGGCGCTGCCAGGATCGAGTTTCGCTAAAGAGAAACAAAATTCATCGTAGTCCCTTTAACAGATTCCACTGAGGAATTTTCTGGTGATATGGCAGGTCTGCAGCAGTACCGCCCTCTGACAGGCAACGAGGATGTTCCTAGGAATGTTAAGGGCCTTGATGGTGTCTGTGAGGTCATTTGTTATTACCCCCTCGGTTGATATAACAATGGGGTATATTGTTATTTTGGACAATTTCCATAGACGCTTAATCTCCAAGCCTAGGTTCCCATTATTATTATTATTATTATCATCATTATTATTATTTTTTTTTACTTCTAGAATTTAAAAACTAGAACCTGATTCGAAAATAAAATTTGAAAACAAACAAACCAAAAAGAGGACAGTTTGTTTTGCGAAACATCTTAGATAAAGATACAAAAAAAGCTATTAAAAATATAACATTCTTAAGAACATCATCAGTACTACGGCACTGAAGTTAGCTCCACCAGAGCTTATTGACAGTATCATCCCCACCACCCACCACAATTTCAATGTTTAAACTCCTCACCCGTCTATCCAGAGCTCTGGTCAATATCAACACCACTGTCCGCCCGCGATTTTTTTTTGGTCTAATGTCCAGGTCAGACACGTTCTATTCAAATTAGTGAGAAACATGCAAATTGAAATCCACTGACTGACCCACATATATCTAATGAAGCTATGGGGGAGGGGGCGGGACACGCCAAAGATGGCACACACGTTACATCCAAAAGTTTGAATAGAAGTATCACACAATTGTTCATGTATTTTGTTTTTAAAACTAACCAAATAATATATAGTTCTAAACCAAGAAGTTATATTACCACACGAATTTCCGGTTGCTAGATATTGTAACGGATGCGTGTGTAAGTTAGGTATAGCTGAACTATTTCTAAAGATGATTATTTAGACTAAGTGCGTGCGTACCTTGTTGAGTGTATTACGACTGCGAGTTCGGGACATGAACATCACGTTACAAGATTGAACAGGTACTAAACAGGAACACAGACTCAATGACCAAGTTGACTCAAGGTGAACTTCAAACAGACGTTTATTACAGAATGGGCCACAGTCTAGTCTGTCACTATATAAATCATAAATAAAATAAATGAGAAATGGACGAGCTCTCATCCAAATCACAAGAAAGATGACGCTTACTACAAGCTTCCCGACAAGACCAACGTCTAATCTTTCGACTCAGGACCGGACACAACAGAATGCGACAACACATGTACCGGAAGCTCAAAACTGGAACCAGTGAAATCTGCCCATGTGGAGTGTCACCAGAGAATGCCGACCACGTCCTCCAAAACTGCTCTCTTTACAAAGAGGCCCGTATAAGACATTGGCCCCAAATCACCCCAATAGAAAGGAAACTATATGGAGAGCTCCCTGATTTGGAAACCATAGCGCAGTTCATCTCATGTATTGGTCTACTCATCTGAATATTGTAATATAACAATGAGAACTGAGAAGGGGAAGAATAATTATAGAACGATGTTATCCCCTCAAGAGTCTAGCTGTAACTGATTCCTATAAGTCAATCTTAACCTCTAACCCCAAAGTCTATGTCGTCATTCTAAAATATCCGTTCACTGTCAGTACACTAAAGTGCGCCACCCAACTATCTAAACTAGCTATCCAACACTATTTTAAAAGTTGGAAAATCTGTTTTTGTGACGAATGTATCCAATTTCTCATTTAGATTATCTCCCTTTGTATTAGCAATTTTTCTACAAATGAAACTGATTGCCGTTTTCTAGTCATTGCACCTATTTCGTTAGAATAATGACCATAACCCACGGCGAAAAAATATATGGGTATAAGGTTATATAAATAGTATAAGTGTATTATACCACTATATGACTGATTTATGCTATAAGAGAGGTCATCAACTAAAGTACGGATTCACATGAAATTTCGTACACGGGTTTGTTTTACCTCTCAGGTGCTTGCTATGACATGTTTTGACAAATTTAAGCCTTTTGTATTTTATTTTCGGTATTTCCCCCAAAAGACCGCAGTCTATTCATTAAGTTTTAATATAAATAGCACAAAAAACAAGACTTTCGTATTTTTAAAACATTTACTTTATTTTTCCCTAAATCAACTTATGTTTAATTTGGTTCACAGACAAAGTAGCGATGAGAAAATAGCGCCGACAAAATAGCGCCGACAAAATAGCGCCGACAAAACAGCGCCGACAAAATAATGACGACAAAATAGCGACAACAAAATAGTGCCGACAAAATAGCGACGACAAAATAGCGACGACAAAATAGCGCGGACAAAATTAGCGCGGACAAATATGCAAACATGGCATACTTTTAGATCTATTCATAGTGAAGAAAGTAGAGACCTCAACAAAAATGCTGCCCAGGATCTTCACTTACTATAATCCGATACTTTATACACATCATATCAATGTACGTGTTATTTTGTCTAGCGCTATTTTGTCTTGCGCTATATCTTGTCGGGAAATTTCGCGCTATTTTGTCGGCGCTATTTTGGCCGCGCTATTTAGTCGAGTCACCATTTAATTGTATATATATTGTATATATATATATATATATATATATATATATATATATATATATATATATATATATAGAGAGAGAGAGAGAGAGAGAGAGAGAGAGAGAGAATAATGGTTAGCATAAAAAAGATAGTTGTATTTCTTTTTACAAAGCTAATATTATCAACTCACTCTGTCTGTCTGGTAAAAAGTTTGTACACGTTATTTCTCCAAAACACAATCTCGGATCAAATTGACATTTTCAACAAATTTTTCTTGTACCTGACAAAACAAGAACCAATAAAAAAACTAACCAATTAGGTAATCAACTATTAGTAATTTATTATTTTGTTTGTTATTGAACATGGGAAAGAAATAGTACTTGACATATGTAGTGGTATAAGTTGAACTAGATTTTGTGTAGAGAATAAGGTTAGGAACAAACAGCTGGAGTTGATAGAAGCTTTGTAAAATGGATGGATGGATGGATGGTTAAACCTTGGAGGATATAGTTCAACAAGGAATGTTAAACTATATACATTCGGTGTGTATTTCCACACTTGGACATTTTTGTTTTGGTGACTAATTAATTGGTAATATTATGGTAAGACTATTTTGTTTTGTAAATAATGATTCGTCCATCATGGTAATGGCATCGGTGGCTCTAAGGTTGTGACCTGAGATGGAATCATCAACAGCTGCACCCCACACTTAGATTGATATAGACATACTGATACTAACAGTGCTAAACAGCGCCATCTTGTGTCCTCATCAGCCCACCGTTAATCTCAGCACTTCAAACAGGAGCTGATCCAATGGGATTAGCGAGTGCGGTCACGTGATGGCACAGAGATGGTGTTTGTTTTAATGGGGGAGTCACATGTGTTGATTGGATATTCTTATCATTATTGCCTAGTTCTCTGTATAGGGTGTTATATACAGTGGCGGAGACAGTGAAGAGTGTACACTAAATGAAGCTTACTTTACACTGTTAGGGGTTGAAAGATATATATATATATATATATATATATATATATATATATATATATATATATATATATATATATATATATATATATATATATATATATATATATATAAATATAGAGCGTATACTGAGTAATCTATGTATTTATGTATATATGTAAGTATGTATGTATTTATGTATGTATGTATGTATGTATGTATGTATGTATGTATGTATGTATGTGTGTGTGTATGTATGTATGTGTGTATGTGTGTATGTATGTATGTATGTATGTATGTATGTATGTATGTATGTATGTATGAATGTATCTATCTATCTATCTATCTACCTATCTATCTATCTATCTATCTATCTATCTATCTATCTATCTATCTATCTATCTATCTATCTATCTATCTATCTGTCTATTTATCTATCTATCTAGACTAAGACTAAGACTAAGACTGCTTTATTGATCCTTACGGAAATTTGTTGTGATTACAAGGACTCGTTTCTCATATAAAGACAACACAACAGAAAAATACACATAAATACAACAGACAACATAAAGAGTTCATTCAGCGACTACACACAGGTATCTTGGTGCATTTCATGTTCCCTGATCAATGAGTGGCGGTGATAGAGTCTGACCGAGTGAGGTACGAACGAGTTTTTGTACCGCTCCGTTCTTGTTTTGATTGACAGCAGTCGCCCACTTCGCGACGACCTGGCGTAGTTCTGATGGAGCGGGTGGCCGTTGTCTTCCAAGATTTTTTCGATTTTTCTTAGGCACGTTTGTTCAAAAAGTTCCTTTAAATGTGGTAATGTTGTGAGTGTAATTTTTGATGCTTTTTTAATGATGTTTTCTAGACGTTGCAACAGTTTAGATGAGGCGTTGCCTTGCCAACAACTTATTCCGTATGTTAGCAGATTTTGTACAGTCGCGCCGTAAAATGTCTCAAGGATCTTCTTATTTAATTTAAAACTGTTGAGTTTGTATAGAAAAAAGAGTCGCTGGGCTGTTTTCTTTGTCAGAGTTCCAAGGTGGTCTTCCCATGAAAGCTTGTTGTTGATGATAATGCCTAGATATTTATATGCCTTTACTTGTTCTATAGATGTAGTGTTTATTTGCAGTTCACGTATAGTTTGTTTTTTCTTTCTAAAATCTATTATAAGTTCTTTAGTTTTTGTTACATTCAGTTCTAGAAAGTTGTCGGTGCACCAGTTTGTAAACTCTTCTATCGAGCTTCGATACTGAGTTTCGTCTCCTGAAATAAGACCGACTATGGCAGTATCATCAGCGAATTTAATGAGTTTAACTGAGTCATAGATGCTTCTTATGTCATTAGTGTAAAGAGTGTATAGCACAGGAGAAAGTACACAACCTTGTGGAGCACCCGTACATAGTACTCGAGTTGACGATTTGGTGTTGTTGACTTTAACATACTGGGGCCGTTGGGTTAAAAAGTTTAGAACCCATGCTTGCAAGTAAGGGCTTACATTTAAGTTACTCAGTTTGTTTATCATTAGATGTGGCTGTATGGTATTGAAAGCCGAGGAGAAATCTACGAAGAGGACTCGTGCATATGTTTTGGGTATATCGAGATGCTTATAAAGCTGGTCCAAAAGCAATAGAATGGCATCCTCAGTTCCTCTAGCTGCTTTGTATGCAAATTGGTGAGGGTCTAGGCTGTTATTGACTTTTGCTACAAGTTGTTTAAGAATATATTTTTCAAAACATTTCATAACAATAGGTGTTAGTGCTACTGGGCGGAAATCATTTAAGCAATCTATTTTTGGTTTCTTAGGCACTGGTATGATTTCTGAAGTTTTCCAGATGTTTGGAATTACGCACGTTTGCAATGACTGGTTAAAGATATGACAGAAGATAGAAGAAATTTGCTCCGCACATAGCTTGATCAGCTTGCCACTAATTTTGTCCGGTCCACAAGCTTTTGTTACGTCTACTCTCTTAAATAACAATGTCACTTCATCCTCCGTTACAAAATTGACGTAGGGCTCTTGTTTTCCTTTGGACAGAGTGTTGAAAAGTTCTTTGTGTAGTTCAACAAAATCTTCTTTGTCAAAACGAGAATAGAAATAATTTAGTTCGTTGGCGAATTTCTCATCATCAGCCACTAAAATTTGTTTTCGTTTTGAGGCGCAGCCTGTTATTTTCTTTAATCCCTCCCAGCATTGTTTTGAGTTGTTCTTTGCAAAGAAATTCTCAATTTTTTCTTTGTATGTTTTTTTCCCTTCAATTATTGCTTTTCTCAGTTTATTTTTAGCATTTATAAACTCTTCGTTGCTAGCCTTATACTTTGTTTTCTTTTCAGTAATAAGGTGTTTGATTTTTTTGGTCATCCAGGGCTTATTGTTTCCATAGACTTGTATTGTTTTTGTTGGAATTGTTGACTCCTCGCAGAATGATAGATATGAGGTAACAGTTTCTGTTAGTTCGTTAATGTCTGGACAGTTCTCAATAAAGATTTCCCAGTTAGTTTTCTCAACGCATCCTCGTAGTTTTTCTACAGCCTCTTCAGACCACATCTTGACCGTTTTTATAACTCTCTTTGTAGTTTTAAGAGTAGGTTTGTAATTTGGTATGAGATGGAGTAATACATGGTCAGATTCTCCAAGTGGGAACAAACTTTTACATTTGTAAGCCTGCTTAATGTTTACGTAGCATTTGTCGAGCGTTCTGCCCTGCCTTGTGGGGAGGGAGACATACTGGCAATAGTTTGACAGTGTGTTGTCAATATTTAGGTTGTTGAAATCTCCAGTTACGATACAGACAGAGTCCGGGTGTTTTGATTGTACATTGTGTAACACATCAAAAATTATTTCCGACGCAGTCGCTGTGTCAGCCGTCGGTGGTATGTACACAACAACAACACACACCTGGGTGAATTCTCTAGGCAAGTAGTAGGGCCTAAGTGTGACACACATAAGTTCAATGTTAGGGTCACAAATTTTATTCCTGATGTTCACATTATTGGCGTTGCAGTATTCCTTGTTTATATAGATTGCGAGTCCTCCTCCTTTTGACTTTCCACTATTAATTGTTCTGTCTGCTCTATAAACGTAAAATTTATCGAGATCAACAGAAGAGTCGGGTATCGTATCATTGAGCCAGGTTTCAGTGAAACACATTAAGGAACACTCTCTAAATTGATACAAATGTTCACAGCAACCTGTTAATTCTTCCATCTTATTTTGTAAAGACCTAACATTGCCTGTTACGATGGGTGGTAGGAAGCCTCTTTGTCCTCTTCTTCTACACTTAACTCGTATTCCTCCTCTACGTCCTCTCTTCTTACGTTTTGCGCTAGGGATTTGTTCGGTTAAAGCCTTGGGCTTAGGCTCGTTATTAGGTTCCAAGATGGCGGGTGTGTTGTCCATACTGTCAAGCGTCTTACCACAAAACTCCACTGAAATACACGTTTCCACACAAATTAAAATCCATACCAACATTAGAATCCAAAAGACACAGTGTACATCCATTGAAACATTGAGTAGTAACAAATTACATGAAATATTAACAGAAAAAAAATTAGAAAAAAGAGTCCGGTATAATCAGGTCGCCTGCTGTGCTATCTATCTATCTATCTATCTATCTATCTGTCTGTCTGTCTGTCTGTCTGTCTGTCTGTCAGTCTGTCTGTCTATCTATCTATCTATCTATCTATCTATCTATCTATCTGTCGATCTGTCTATTTATCTATCTATCTATCTATCTATCTATCTATCTATCTATCTATCGATCTGTCTATTTATCTATCTATCTATCTATCTATCTATCTATCTATCCATCCATCCATCCATCCATCCATCCATCCATCCATCCATCTATCTATCTATCTATCTATCTATCTATCTATCTATCTATCTATCTATCTATCTATCTATCTATCCATCCATCCATCCATCTATCCATCCATTCATCTATCCATCCATCCATCCATCTATCCATCCATCCATCCATCCATCCATCCATCCATCTATCTATCTATCTATCTAGTGTGTGTATAAATAATGATAAATGGGGGGCAAGGAAGAGGTACACGCCAATGACGCCAGTCTGTATCTTGCTACGCCTCTGGGTGTTCAAATATTGTGAAGCACTAAGTTGTTATTTACTTCTCTTTCTCTCTCACTCTCTCACACACGCACACACCCACACACACATTGTTCACTCTCCCTCTGATATCAATACTCTATCGGTAAAGGTGTACTTCAACGTGGGTGTGCAATCTGTCATCAAATTTAAATGTAAACGTTTCTGCAGTCTAGATGTTTTCAGGTGATTGAAAACAGTCAATAATAAAGTTCATTTGAACTGTGTAGACATTGAGTGACAGTGTCTTTTCATGGATTTTGTGTGGCAGTGTCTTTATTGACATTGACACTGTGCGTCAGTCTCGTTTGACATGACATTACGTCTGTAGCAGGCTGGTTGTTGGTCTCAGGTATAGCTTGTTGAAGTCTGGTTCAGTGACGTATGTATACACTTCTGTATTTGGTACTAGAAAACTTATTCCAGGTCGCCTTACCTTTTTTTTGACAGACAAACATGGAAAATTTAAAAAAAAAATCTAAAGGGAAGAACGCTGCTTTTAAAACTATATCTATCAATAATGTACAAGTTATTTCCCTTATTCGTATCAAACAAAATATTTAATTACCAATAATTGACATTGGGTATAATTGGGGATCAAGCTTTGTTAGATAGAATAAATAGTTGTTTAAAGTTTCAACTTGATCGGAGAATGCGTGAGGGAATAGCGTTAAAAATTATTTAAGGGGACTAAACCCAACAAATTTATACTGAATAATGATGGATTAGTTTCCCCTGTTGGTATCAAAAACAATAATTAATTACCAGAAATAATTCGACAAATGAGACTGGAAGAATAACGTGTACTCACTTTTTGCCTGACAGACAAATAGACAGACAGATAGACATTGTTAGTTGATATATTTTTTGTAAAAACAGAAAGAAGAGAAGAAATGAGGTGGATAAAGCTTATGTAGATAGTGGGTTGCATAGAGTCTAAGAATTAACCCTCAAAACGCGTGTGGTAGTTTAGCCTCTAAACATCAGAATTGTAATTCCATTTATTATGCACTCATTGTAAAATAGATCAGCACTTTAAGGGTTAAAGAATTTGCTGGGTTTTTTTTATTATGCTAAAAGATGAAGTCAAAAACAAGATATATTCGGTTCTGACTTTATTTTGACCATAAAGTAAATAAAAGTTCACTCCCATTGGACGAATTGTCATTGAATGCTGGGTGGGGACGTATCAAATACATTTTTCAAAAATGATAAAGCATATTAAGGCAAGGGGAACTATTTACTGTCGCGTAGGACAACAAAGAAATTGCAAGTGTTTACAGTGTATGAATACATTCTGACAATGTTCCACTGCTTCTCGCCCGAGTTTTGGTATTCAACTCAAATCTTTTCAAGCCCTACAATTTTTTTTATAGTGCTGTAGTGTTCCTAGGTCTAAATACGTTAAAACAGGGATTCCCACACTTCTTTCCTTAACGGACCACTTCGCACATTCTGAGCAGGCCTATTTAGCGGAACACTTCGCACATTCTGAGCAGGCCTATTTAGCGGAACACTTCGCACATTCTGAGCAGGCCTATTTAGCGGAACACTTCGCACATTCTGAGCAGGCCTATTTAGCGGAACACTTCGCACATTCTGAGTAGGCCTATTTAGCGGAACACTTCGCACATTCTGAGTAGACCTATTTAGCGGAACACTTTGCACATTCTGAGTAGTTAGCGAACACTTCGCACATTCTGAGCAGGCCTATTTAGCGGAACACTTCGCACATTCTGAGTAGGCCTATTTAGCGGAACACTTCGCACATTCTGAGTAGGCCTATTTAGCGGAACACTTCGCACATTCTGAGTAGGCCTATTTAGCGGAACACTTCGCACATTCTGAGTAGGCCTATTTAGCGGAACACTTCGCACATTCTGAGTAGGCCTATTTAGCGGAACACTTCACACATTAAGGTAGGCCTTTTTAGCGGAGCACTTCGCACATTCTGAGTAGGCCTATTTAGCGGAACACTTTGCACATTCTGAGTAGGCCTATTTAACGGAACACTTCGCACATTCTGAGTAGGCCTATTTAGCGGAACACTTCGCACATTCTGAGTAGGCCTATTTAGCGGAACACTTCGCACATTCTGTGTAGGCCTATTTAGCGGAACACTTCGCACATTAAGGTAGGCCTATTTAGCGGAGCACTTCGCACATTCTGAGTAGGCCTATTTAGCGGAACACTTCGCACATTCTGAGTAGGCCTATTTAGCGGAACACTTCGCACATTCTGAGTAGGCCTTTTTAGAGGAACACTTCGCACATTCTGAGTAGACCTATTTAGCGGAACACTTCGCACATTCTGAGTAGGCCTATTTAGCGGAACACTTCGCACATTCTGAGTAGGCCTATTTAGCGAACACTTTGCACATTCTGAGTAGGCCTATTTAGCGAACACTTTGCACATTCTGAGTAGGCCTATTTAACGGAACACTTCGCACATTCTGAGTAGGCCTATTTAGCGGAGCACTTCGCACATTCTGAGTAGGCCTATTTAGCGGAACACTTTGCACATTCTGAGTAGGCCTATTTAACGGAACACTTCGCACATTCTGAGTAGGCCTATTTAGCGGAACACTTCGCACATTCTGAGTAGGCCTATTTAGCGGAACACTTCGCACATTCTGTGTAGGCCTATTTAGCGGAACACTTCGCACATTAAGGTAGGCCTATTTAGCGGAGCACTTCGCACATTCTGAGTAGGCCTATTTAGCGGAACACTTCGCACATTCTGAGTAGGCCTATTTAGCGGAACACTTCGCACATTCTGAGTAGGCCTTTTTAGAGGAACACTTCGCACATTCTGAGTAGACCTATTTAGCGGAACACTTCGCACATTCTGAGTAGGCCTATTTAGCGGAACACTTCGCACATTCTGAGTAGGCCTATTTAGCGAACACTTTGCTTATTTCTTTTTTTTTAGAGATGTCAATGCAGGTGGTGACCTACTTGTTAATAACTCCAGTAGTTCGTGGGACATCTATTCAGGAACACTAGGGTACCTCGGAACACTGTTTGGGAAACACCGTTTTAAAAAATTGTAGTGAACTAAGGGGGAGAGGGCTACCGTAGAGTGCACAAAAGAAGCAGATTTGATCCCAAACACAAACACCCGCGCGCACACACACACACAGCGATTGAATGAAAACACGTGACCAGGTTTATGAAGCTTTGCCGTGACGTTTGGTCCGTTGTAACCCAACCTTTAAACTGTTCCGCATGATTAAACAGAACGGCTAGAAGTTAAGTGCCTGGGAGTGGATCAGGGGGGTGATTGCTAATGATCTAAATATCTGATATATTAATGAGTGGTCCTCACGCGGGGTGTGGGTGATTGCTAATGATCTAAATATCTGATAGATATATTTATATACTAAAGAAGCTGGTGAATGCCTTAGAAGCTGCTTGTGATGTTAAATGCATGACGCGTAGGCCGTAATCATCTTCTTTTTTGAAGTAACGTCTGAATCATATAAGATAAGATAAAATAATATTATAGCCTTACAATAAGTCTCTCCAAGACCGTAATCCTGGCACAAGACGAGGCAGAAATACCTGTGATACATATTGTGAACCACACCCTTACGGTGGAGCAAGAATTTACATACTTGGGATCAACAATTGCCAGTAACCTAGATCTAGACATCGAGCGGACAAAAAGAATATGAACAGTTACTACAGCATTGTCAAAACTCTCCAAGCGCGTCTGGGAAAATCCCAAATTGACAACAGCAACCAAAATCCTAGTCTACAATGCCTGTGTTGTGAGCACTCTTCTCTACGGCAGTGAAAGCTGGTCAACATACATCTACCAAGATCACAGATTAAATAATTTTCACTTGCGCTGCCTGAGACGCATAATGCGCATCTCTTGGAAGGACCGTGTCTCCAATCAGGAAGTTTTGAGACTGGCCAATATGAACAGCATGTATGCTCTCCTGACACATAGAAGACTACGCTGGCTCGGACATGTCACCCGCATGCCAGATGGTAGAATCCCGAAAGATATCTTATAAGCTGAGCTTGTGGAGGGAGTCAGACCCAAGGGCCGCCCAAGACTAACCTAAAGAGATGTCTGCAAGCGAGACATGAGAGCCACAGACATCAACGAAAGTATGTGGGAAGAAATAGCCAAAGACCGGAGTGCATGGAGACAGACTGTGCGTGCTGGGACGATCCACGCTGAGAGCAAAAAAAAAAAAACAAACGAAGCGGCCTTAATCAAGTGGGGAAAAAAGAAAGCTGTCACTGTCAGCTAGCCCTGAATCAGATGCATACACATGTACGAATTGTGGCAAAGTCTGCCGCTCTAGAATTGGCTTGATTAGCCACACCAGATTCTGCCCCGCCTCAAGACGAAACCAAAACCAGTGACTCATCTGGGCGCATCCATTGCCTTCCGAGGTCTAAAGACGTCTTAAAGGTGAAACCTTAACAACACAATTACATAATGACTATAAAATATTTAATTAGAAATGGAGTTGGCAGCCACTGGTACACATCAATTCCTGTATCAGGTTTAATAGTCACAATTGTGACGTAGGTGATTTTTTTTTTTTTTTTTTTTTTTTAATTTAAAGGAAACCTCAGAATTTGCGCTATTCAGTTTTAGCTTTATCATCATAGGAATCCTTGGGCCTTAGGCCTCTTTTCTTTGCCTCTTTTTGGGGCTTTATGTGCCTCTTTTATGGGCTTTTTTTTTTTTATTTTTTTATAATATGTTTTTATTTGTAAGTTCTCATAATTCACAAGTATTAAATCATAAACAATTGAAAAGTGATTAACCTAAAAATATAGTAACAGTAATAGAAATATTATTTAATATCAAAGACATACTACCTAACCAATGAGCCCCCTAAGGACAGAAAAATGATACAAGTATACTCTACTCCAGAACAATCCACACAATATCAGATATCCCTGACCCCCAACACCCTATTTCTGGAAAACTACATGAGCATTGTACAGGTATATGAAAATCAAACTAGATAATTCTCTACTCTAAAGTCCATTATTTTTCTAAATGTTAATTCCAAGTGATTAGGATCAAACACCTTATTATTGTGTAGACATTTGAGCCAGCTAGCCCAAACAAGATTCCTGTATTCGGAAACAATAATCAAGTTAAAGTTATGTAGGCCTATCATTTTATTTTTTAGTTTTGGCAGTTTGTTTAAAATAATAGACAAGTTAACATTTACATAATTGCCACAGTTTGCTTCCAATAGGACCACCTAGCCGCAGCTGGCTAAACGAAGATGATTACTTTGAATTTATAAGAGACCATAAACAAAACAAATGTTGTACACACATAAAGAATATATAATTCAGCAATAATAACGTAAAATAGGTTACAAGAATATTGCATGCTTTTTATTTTGCAAGTATATTGCTAAAACTTTAAAAAAAATAATTCCCATTTTAACATTTATCAGCCCTGCTCGGGTCTTTCTGTGAACCCATGGCCGACGCGTAATGTATTAATCAGCCTTAAGACTTTTGACAGTTATGTCCCCTAACGATTCAGGGTGATCAGATAGTTAATAATAGAAGCGTAAGCCACTCTGTCACACTGGTTATTTGAGGCTTAATATATGTTTCAGTGTAGAATTGATCATGTCACTGGAAGTTTAGACTGCTTATTAAGGATCTCATATGAAGTAAGTATTAATTACTAGATCTGTGTTCATTTGTTAGTGACTTAAGTGGGAAAATATCTGGTACATTCTGGTTTAATCTGGATAAGTAAGTTTACTTGAAGTTTGTCTTTCCTGTCTGTGTGTCTCTGTCTGTCTGTCTGTCTACCTACCTACCTACCTACCTATCTATCTATCTATCTATCTATCTATCTATCTATCTATCTATCTAACTATCTATCTATCTATCTAATATATCCGAAATTCTGTCTGTCCTTTTGTCTATCTATCTATGTAATCTATCTATCTGTCTATCTATCTATCTATCTATCTATCTATCTATCTATCTATCTAATCTATCTATCTATATATCCGAATATATGTCTGTTAGTTTATATATACTTAATATTGATTGCCTCCTTTACACGCCAAGCGCCAACAAGGCATAACGAAGGGGGACGAATGCTTGTGGAATGGCTATGGTCCCAACAGTGTTGCCCATCACAGCAGTTCCCATTTCCACTTAGCTGACATGTCCAGGGGAACATTAGGCTCTGATACAGTCTGGGATCAGCATTCAGCACGCTCTGCCAGGGTGTAGTGTTCCATCTAGTGTAGAAGTCGACGTAGTGATTTTCCTTCTCCTTTATTACTATATCTATATAACTGTCTATGAGGTGAAGACATTCGTGAATATTTTATATCGCTTTACTTTTACACCGTTATGTTTAGAATTTATCTCATTATATTGTTTATACTTATTATATAGTTTCTTTTATATCTTTCAAAACTTTCGTAAAGGCAAACACCAAACATGATACAGACGAGCTCGAGTGACGCAATACACTTTGAATAAAAAGTAGAACACAAAATGTTAGAATGTCAAAGTCTATAATGGCTTCATTGTTACGTTGTATAAAACGGGCTGGTTTTTATTGTAGATATATGTCAGGTTGATATTGCAGTAAAGCTAAGTGGAAATGATCAGGTCAGGTCGACCTAGATAATAAAAAATGACAGTATATGTGTTTAAAGCAATGAGATTGTCCTCAAAGGCGTAATATTTACTTTATAATTTAAGTGGCTGATTCAAGATTGTTTAGGGCGGCAGTTCAAACCCACACGTACGGAAAAGTGTTGATTCTTTGAGGATGTGAATTGTGGGAAGATTGTTTGAAGACTGTGGGAAGATTGTTTGAAGACTGTGGGAAGACATGGGGGGATTTTGGGAAGATTGTGGGAAGATTGTTTGAAGACTGTGGGAAGACATGGGGGGGATTGTGGGAAGATTATGGTAAGACTGTGGGAAGACATGGGGGGGATTGTGCGAAGATTGTTTGAAGACTGTGGGAAGACATGGGGGGGATTGTGGGAAGATTGTGGTAAGACTGTGGGAAGATTGTGGGAAGACATGAGGGGGGGGAGATTGTGGGAAGATTGTTTGAAGACTGTGGGAAGACATGGGGGGATTGTGGGAAGATTGTGGTAAGACTGTGGGAAGACATGGGGGACTTTGGGAAGATTGTGGGAAGACTGTGGGAAGACATGGGGGGAGATTTTGGGAAGATTGTGGGAAGACTGTGGGAAGACATGGGGAGAGATTTTGTGAAGATTGTGGGAAGACATGGGGGGGGGGAGATTTTGGGAAGATTGTGGGAAGATGGTGAGGAGACTATGGGACCATGATTGGAATATTGTGAGAAGATTGTTTGAAGACTGTGGGAAGACATGGGAGAAGATTGGGGGAAGACATGAGAGAAGATTGTGGGAAGATTGTGGGAAGATTGTGAGGAGACTATGGGACCATGATTGGAATATTGTGGGAAGATTGTTTGAAGACTGTGGGAAGACATGGGAGAAGATTGTGGGAAGACATGAGAGAAGATTGTGGGAAGATTGTGAGGAGACTATGGGACCATGATTGGAATATTGTGGGAAGATTGTTTGAAGACTGTGGAAAGACATGGGAGAAGATTGTGGGAAGGCATGAGAGAAGATTGTGGGAAGATTGTGTGAACATTGTTGAACGATTGTAGGGAGATTGTGGGAAAACTGTGGGAAGATTGTGAGAAGACTATGAAAAGACTGTGGGGGGAGATTGTTAGGACATTGTGGGAAGATTGTGGGGAGACTGGTGGGAAGATTTTGGTGAGACTGTGCAGACATTGTGGGAAGACTGTGAAGAAAAGTAGAACTCTTATCAGTTATCTTTTCTTATGCATTTCAGAAAGTAATCCTATTAAGATAATTTTTATGGATCCAAACAAATGGAAATTCTACTTCACTAGAATGGTCAACCTCATCCTTAAATGCTGTAACAATAACAATATACATGAAAGCACGAAACAAACTCTCACACAAAACACATGCCCACTCTCACACTCACACTCACTCGCTCACACACACACTCACTCACACACACACTCACACTCACTCGCTCACACACACTCACACTCACTCGCTCACACACTCTCTCACACACACTCACACTCACTCGCTCACAAACACTCACTCACACACACTCACACTCACTCGCTCACACACTCACACACACACACTCACTCACACACACACACTCGCTCACACACTCGGTCACACACACACTCTCACTCACTCGCTCACACACACTCACTCACACACACTCACACTCACTCGCTCACACACACTCACACTCACTCGCTCACACACTCACACACACTCACTCACACACACACTCGCTCACACACTCGGTCACACACACACTCACACTCACTCGCTCACACACACTCACTCACACACACTCACACTCACTCGCTCACACACTCACTCTCACACACACACACTCACTCACACACTCGGTCACACACACACTCACACTCACTCGCTTACACACTCACACACACTCACTAACACACTCACTCGCTCACACACTCACACACAGACTCACACTCACTCGCTCACACACTCACACACACTCGGTCACACACACACTCACACTCACTCGCTTACACACTCACACACACTCATTCACACACTCACTCGCTCACACACTCACACACACACTCACACTCACTCGCTCACACACTCACACACACTCACTCACACACACACTTACTCAGACACTCGGTCACACACACACTCACACTCACTCGCTTACACACTCACACACACTCATTCACACACTCACTCGCTCACACACTCACACACACACTCACTCGCTCACACACTCACTCACTCACACACATACTCACACTCACTCGCTCACACACTCACACACACTCACTCGCTCACACACTCACACACTCAGGTAGCGACGATAATGGCGGTTGAGGAGGATGTAAATGAAAGTCTCCCTTTCAGACCATGCGGCCTATAACGCAGATGATGTTAAGGTCATCTGTTTCTTTAGCCAACGGTTAACAAGCAGGGTGCCTTATGGCCAGCACAGCGACTAACCGCCTTTACTTTCCCTAACTAAATCAGGTACCCATCAAAGTTGGGTGGACTCAGAGGGCGCCCTAAATCCCGAAAATCAAAATCCAAGTCTTTACCAAGATTCGAACCCAGGACCCCAGGTTCGAAAGCCAAACGCTTAACCATTCAACCTCCGCGTATAATGGTTGAGGAGGTCATACCAGTTAATCACCACACGGTCATACCAGTTAATCACTACACGGTCATACCAGTTAATCACTACACGGTCATACCAGTTAATCACTACACGGTCATACCAGTTAATCACTACACGGTCATACCAGTTAATCACTACACGGTCATACCAGTTAATCACTACACGGTCATACCAGTTAATCACTACACGGTCATAGCATGTAAATCACTACACGGTCATACCAGTTAATCACTACACGGTCATACCAGTTAATCACTACACGGTCATACCAGTTAAATCACTACACGGTCATACCAGTTAATCACTACACCGTCATACCAGTTAATCACTACACGGTCATACCAGTTAATCACTACACGGTCATACCAGTTAATCACTACACGGTCATACCAGTTAATCACTACACGGTCATACCAGTTAATCACTACACGGTCATACCAGTTAATCACTACACGGTCATACCAGTTAATCACTACACGGTCATACCAGTTAATCACTACACGGTCATACCAGTTAATCACTACACGGTCATACCTGTTAATCACTACACGGTCATACCAGTTAATCACTACACGGTCATACCAGTTAATCACTACACGGTCATACCAGTTAATCACTACACGGTCATAGCATGTAAATCACTACACGGTCATACCAGTTAATCACTACACGGTCATACCAGTTAATCACTACACGGTCATACCAGTTAAATCACTACACGGTCATACCAGTTAATCACTACACCGTCATACCAGTTAATCACTACACGGTCATACCAGTTAATCACTACACGGTCATACCAGTTAATCACTACACGGTCATACCAGTTAATCACTACACGGTCATACCAGTTAATCACTACACCGTCATACCAGTTAATCACTACACGGTCATACCAGTTAATCACTACACGGTCATACCAGTTAATCACTACACGGTCATACCAGTTAATCACTACACGGTCATACCAGTTAATCACTACACGGTCATACCAGTTAATCACTACACGGTCATACCAGTTAATCACTACACGGTCATACCAGTTAATCACTACACGGTCATACCAGTTAATCACTACACGGTCATACCAGTTAATCACTACACGTTCATACAAGTTAATCACTACACGGATATACCAGTTAATCACTAGACTTTGTAGGACCGAACATTGTCCTGTTGGGGGCTCACTTTGCCCGGTTCCGTCCGAACTAGGACTCCCGACGCCGTCACTGAGGAGAGAGCGTGGAAACAGTGTCCCCAGCTCCGAGAATTAAAAATGTTCATTTTTTTTTAAAATCAATTAATTAATTATTAAAAGTAAAAATAATCTCCGTTACATAAAATTGTTCAGCTGTATAAAGGAGGACATGTCTTAAAAAAATAATAACAAAATAACACTTTTTACTTGTGTGTACGAAATTGTAATTCTTTGTTCTGTTTATTTGTCTGTTCTCCTTGGATAAGGTGTCTGGTAACAAATTACAATACCTTATACTACAAGTATATGTAATAGGCAACAGTTACAACGTCGATCGGAAAGTTTCGGGGGAGGGGGGAGGGGCTGGGGTGCTGAATAATGTCGTCACCTCAACGGCTACAGGGTACACTCAAGTCTTATTTCTAAAGGCTTTGTAACACAGATCCCCTGAAACATAAACACACACACACACGCACTCCATTCAATCCGATTTTTAAATTGTTTTGACAATATTTGACTTATGTCAGTTCTATGTCGAAGAGTGTTTCATGATTGACGTTGTCACTGACAGATCGATGTTCGGTCACAGATCGGTATTGTCTGCAAGGGTTTGATTTACTTGGTTTTTTTTTTAGTGGGAGAAGCTCAAATTTATGCAAGCTGTCTATAACCTATTTTGTTACGTTTGGCTATTGTTATTATCTGGCCAACATAAAAAGATTATATACATTCATACCCACAGGTAGAAACATTCTCTTATACATGAATTTTAAAAATATTTTTCTCGTTGGACTGGAGTAAGTTTAAAACTTGGAAATATAAATTTCATTCTTGAAATATGTGAACCAAAGTGCTAGAGGAACTAAGTATTATATAGTACTAGGGCTAATAAGTGCTAAAAACAAAGCGTGTGTTACGGCAGGTAGGTTATATGTGTCAGTGCAAGTGTTATGATTTACGGCGAAAAACGCTAAGAGGTTGGGCAAGTAGCTGCTATGATTTCAGGGCAAGAAGGTCTAAAAGTTGGGGCAAGTAGCTGCTATGATTTCAGGGCAAGAAGGTCTAAAAGTTGGGGCAAATAGCTGCTATGATTTCAGGGCAAGAAGGTCTAAAAGTTGGGGCAAGTAGCTGCTATGATTTCAGGGCAAGAAGGTCTAAAAGTTGGGGCAAGTAGCTGCTATGATTTCAGGGCAAGAAGGTCTAAAAGTTGGGGCAAGTAGCTGCTATGATTTCAGGGCAAGAAGGTCTAAAAGTTGGGGCAAGTAGCTGCTATGATTTCAGGGCAAGAAGGTCTAAAAGTTGGGGCAAGTAGCTGCTATGATTTCAGGGCAAGAAGGTCTAAAAGTTGGGGCAAGTAGCTGCTATGATTTCAGGGCAAGAAGGTCTAAAAGTTGGGGCAAGTAGCTGCTATGATTTCAGGGCAAGAAGGTCTAAAAGTTGGGGCAAGTAGCTGCAATGATTTCAGGGCAAGAAGGTCTAAAAGTTGGGGCAAGTAGCTGCTATGATTTCAGGGCAAGAAGGTCTAAAAGTTGGGGCAAGTAGCTGCTATGATTTCAGGGCAAGAAGGTCTAAAAGTTGGGGCAAGTAGCTGCTATGATTTCAGGGCAAGAAGGTCTAAAAGTTGGGGCAAGTAGCTGCTATGATTTCAGGGCAAGAAGGTCTAAAAGTTGGGGCAAGTAGCTGCTATGATTTCAGGGCAAGAAGGTCTAAAAGTTGGGGCAAATAGCTGCTATGATTTCAGAGCAAAAAGGACTGAAAGTTGGGGCAAGTAGCTGCTATGATTTCAGGGCAAAAAGGGTTTAAAGTTGGGGCAAGTAGCTGCTATGGGCTAGGGCATGTAAGTGAGAAAATCATAAACACTCTACTTCATAAGTAACGTAAGTAGCTAAGTGGAAAATTTTCATTGATACACTAATCAATGTCAAGGACGCGAACTTGAACTTCAATGTTGTCAACTAAATAAAAGTTACAAACAGAAAAGCTTAGAAAAGTTTCATTCTACAGTGCTATAAACTGCACAGAAAAATTATATTAAAGGCCATAGCCATAGTGCCAAAACTTCAATTAATCTGTACATCCGATACATCAAAAAGCTTACTATTTATAGTTTTTACACCAAGGACACCTTTAAAGGACCTTATTCACTAATCGTAAAAAAAACAACATTTAGCCACGTGGTTCTCTATCTTTTCTATACAAATTACGTAATACACAATGGCTATCACGTGACAGTTTTTTTTTCATTATCACGTATCTAAATGTTGTTTGTTTACGATTAGTGAATGAGGTCCATTATTTCTGCTTTACGTGAAAACGTGATGTCCACTCTGTCTGTCTGTCTGTCTGTCTGTCTATCTGTCTGTCTGTCTCTCTCTCTCTCTCTCTCTCTCTCTCATCCATAAGCTAGACTCCTCCAACTAAAACACTGGCACCTAGAAAACCTTCAACACATGAAATCTACAGATGAATTACAGTTCAATTGTTTTTCTGATTAATACACCAAATTAAAATAATAGTTTTTCTAAGTATTAGTTTTAGGCATCATCTTGGTTTAAACTAGTAACAGTTTAGGGCTTCACTTTTTTTGAGTTTTGGTTATTTAAAGCAAGAAAATAAAAAGCAGGTTCCGAAAGGGAAAAAAAAAAAATTTGAAGTTGAGGGATGGGGGGGGGGGACTCGTCTATGACACACACACATGCGCACACACATACACACGCACACACAAAGAATTGTTGGTCACTCTTAATGAACAGATAATCGAATCTAGAATCTAGGAAGTTAACAATGTGGGCGATGTCATCGATACCTGGATCGATACTTAGAATAGTAATGAGACTTTCCTGGCGACATTTTTTTGTCCCCCGATACTTCTAAATAATTTCTGTGTCTTTTTCTTTCTAACACCAAATCTTCGAGTTGTAAACTAAAGTCTGTCTATAACACAAAATCTTATAACTGTAAACTAAAGTCTGTCTATAACGCCAAATCTTTTAACTGTAAACTAAAGTCTGTCTACAACGCCAAATCTTTTAACTGTAAACTAAAGTCTGTCAAATCTTCTATTTGGAAACTAAAGTCTGTCTATAACGCCAAATCTTTTAACTGTAAACTAAAGTCTGTCAAATCTTCTAGTTGGAAACTAAAGTCTGTCTATAACGCCAAATCTTTTAACTGTAAACTAAAGTCTGTCAAATCTTCTAGTTGGAAACTAAAGTCTGTCTATAACGCCAAATCTTTTAACTGTAAACTAAAGTCTGTCTATAACGCCAAATCTTTTAACTGTAAACTAAATTCTGTCTATAACGCCAAATCTTTTAACTGTAAACTAAAGTCTGTCAAATCTTCTAGTTGTAAACTAAGGTCTGTCTATAACGCCAAATCTTTTAACTGTAAACTAAAGTCTGTCAAATCTTCTAGTTGTAAACTAAGGTCTGTCTATAACGCCAAATCTTTTAACTGTAAACTAAATTCTGTCAAATCTTCTAACTGTAAACTAAAGTCTGTTTATAACGCCAAATCTTTTAACTGTAAACAAAAGTCTGTCAAATCTTCTAACTGTAAACTAAAGTCTGTTTATAACACCAAATCTTCTAACTTTAAACTAAATTCTATCAAATCTTCTAACTGTAAACTAAAGTCTGTTTATAACACCAAATTTTCTAACTGTAAACTAAAGTCTGTCAAATCTTCTAACTGTAAACTAAAGTCTGTTTATATCACAAATCTTCTAACTGTAAACTAAAGTCTGTCAAATCTTCTAACTGTAAACTAAAGTCTGTTTATATCACCAAATCTTCTAACTGTAAACATAAGTCTGCATATAACACCAAATCTATTCATAAGATAATCTTATTCGGGTGGCTTTTGACCGAGAGGAGCAGAGAACCTTGTTTATAAACACTGTTGAAGCCACTTAAAGCACTTTCTCAATAGGGTCAAGGGTCAAACGTGTGGCGATAATGATAAGAACAATGAGACTGCAGGCAGCTCACACCAGACAGACAGACAGACAGACAGACATAGCTGTAAATAGGAGAAACATTGTGGCTGGCGTCAAAATGTTACGCCTTCTTCTTTGCTTTGTATTTGAGACATGAAGTTTGATGACCATAGTCTGGCAGAGAGACCTAGGTCACTTGAAGTTTGATGACCATAGTCTGGTAGAGAGACTTAGGTCACTTGAAGTTTGATGACCATAGTCTGGTAGAGAGACTTAGGTCACTTGAAGTTTGATGACCATAGACTGGTAGAGAGACTTAGGTCACTTGAAGTTTGATGACCATAGTCTGGTAGAGAGACCTAGATCACATGAAGTTTGATGACCATAGGCTGGCAGAGAGACTTAGGTCACTTGAAGTTTGATGACCATAGTCTGGCAGAGAGACCTAGGTCACTTGAAGCTTGATGACCATAGACTGACAGAGACCTAGATCACATGAAGTTTGATGACCATAGACTGACAGAGAGACTTAGATCACATGAAGTTTGATGACCGTAGACTGACAGAGAGACTTAGGTCACTTGAAGTTTGATGACCATCGTCTGGTAGAGAGACCTAGGTCACTTGAAGTTTGATGACCATAGTCTGGTAGAGAGAGTTAGGTCACTTGAAGCTTGATGACCATAGACTGGCAGAGAGACCTAGAGCAGATGAAATTTGATGACCATAGACTGGCAGAGATCTAGATCACATGAAGTTTGATGACCATAGACTGTCAGAGAGACCTAGATCACTAAGACCCAAGAATCTTACGCTTCAATTTGAGCAGACTTTAATTTAAATTTTTTTTCGACGTATGTCAGCTCGACCTTAAAGTTTCCCCAAAGTTGTGAAGGAAGCACTTCCGGTCTTGAAGACGCCAGGAGAGTGGCCAAGGGAGGTGTATTTAGGGGGCTGGACTTTGGTAAAAGTTTTAGAATCACTGTCTTACTTTTCTTTATCTTCAGAACTTTAGAAAAGAAAATAAAATGTTAAGACTATTTTGATCATAAAAAAATATTTTTATTCTCGTTGAAACCCAGTAAAGTCTGTAGATTTTAAATACTCATATAACTGTTTGACTATCCAATGGATCTTTTAGAATCGGAATAAGATCTCTTCTAAAGTTTACTAAATAAAAATATTTAGAGTTATAGATACAGATCATGGTGACCTGCCAGAAAAACTATATTGTGACGTGTCGTTTCAGGTTGTCTACCCCTGCGGCGGCATCTTTTATGTCCAGATCAGCAAATTGAACATCCAAGAAACATCTCAAAAAAGCTGACAAACCGTTTGAATATAATGTCTAGGCTTTGAGCAATATTGATCTACATGATTTTATACAAAAAAAAAAAAAAAAACACATTCCAGAAAAGTCCAGTTAAACCGCTGTCCAGAAAAGTCCAGTTAAACCTTAATCCAGAAAAGTCCATTTAAACCGCAGTCCAGAAAAGTCCAGGTAAACCATAGTCCAGAAAAGCTCAGTTAAACCACAGTCCGGAAGAGTCTAGTTAAGCCACAGTCCAGAAAAGCTCAGTTAAACCACAGTCTGGAAAAGTCTAGTTAAGCCACAGTCCAGAAAAGCTCAGTTAAACCACAGTCTGGAAAAGTCTAGTTAAGCCACAGTCCAGATAAGTCCAGTTAAATCGTAGTTCAGAACTCAATGCGCGAAGATCTGAGCCATGGCTCAGCTAACGGATCAACTGATTGCCATCATTTCCAAAGCGTCCAATCAGCGACAACTGTCAGAGCTAGAAGCCCATATTCCTTGGCTCAGGAAGCGTGTGGCTCTATTTACAGATATCAATGACAGTAAGTATATGTGGTGTAGTTCTTCTTTACAAAGCTTCTATCAATTCACTCTGTCCGTCTGTCAGTCTCGTAAAAATGTTTGTACACGTTTTTTTCCCCATATTTTGCACAATTTTTTCTTGTACCTGACAAAACAAGAATCAATAAAATACCAATTAGTAATTTTTGTTTTGTTATCTCAAACAAGGGAAAGAAGTCGTACTTGACAGATGTGGTGGTATAAGTTGAATTAGTCCCCTTGAGCTCTAAGTCAACAAGATTTTTTTCATGCATTTAAAAAAGCGATCACAGTGACATTCACACAGATACCTTCTTCTTACCCTCCCGCTTTTCCAAACTGGTCCAGTCACGTGATACGATCATAGTGCATCGAGAAAGCTAAAAGCATGAAATTGCGGTAGAAAACAACAAATGGGTAACATATATCTAATCGCACAGATTTATAATTGTTAGTCTAGATCTATTACAAATTTAATCATTCCGTTGTTGCCGTGGCAACCAAATCATTGAATACTATAAAACTGATATTAACATTTCACGTGTGAATTTTGAGTTAATCTGATGTGAATGAATCTTTAGTTTTTTATAGTTATAATGTTTTGTTTTGTGTAAAGCACAAATTATAAGACAAAATACCATTATGGATATTAAACATTTTATTATTATTAATGTATTTTTATTAGTGCTTATGAATTTTAACAAGAAATCAGGCATAGGTCAAGGTCGGCTATAAATAGTACATTTTTGTGAGAATCTGAAAGTTGCTGAAAACCTTTCAAACGAAACTATTCAGCCATCTTTGGTTTCAGGTCACATGATCCGAGCCAGCGTCTGCTCTTCCAGTTACGAATGTGAGAAAGAAAGATGGCAGACATGTCGTCTGCTCTCTGAGATCATAGTTTTTTTTTCCCCCCCGCTGTCAGTGATGGAGACATACGTGTATGGTGTCCATAGGCTCTTTAAATATAAAACCTCTCCATTTTATTTTTGTGTTCGAAACTAGATTTCGTTTAACTCCTCTAAATGGCCATGTTTTCACATTGATACAGAACACCAAATAACACAGACATTATTTGTATGTTAGTACTGGATCTGCATGTCAGGGGAAACAATCGCAAATTGTCATAAACTTAACTCCTTTCTTGTCTCCCTTTAAACTGCAGACGACCTGTATCATAATTCTATTTATACATTCTTGTCATCATTTTATAATACTTACCATTTACCTATCTCATTGTCTGTTGGACCGTCGGGGCACCATGCAAGATTCCTTGACCATCTTTCTTTATTCCTCTATGTCTTTTGCTTTAGATAGAACCTCTTTCAATGACAGGCCCCTCAATTTTATTGTGTCGTCTTGCCATCGCTTGTAAAGTTAAGTTAGGCAGTTCTGTTGAGTTCAAGAAAGCATTTGAATTGATGTAGCCAAATGTGTTGAATTGGCTGTTGATGTAATTGTCATTAAATCGCCACTTTTTTTATTAGAAGCTCTTATTGTCAAGCTCTTGTGTTAGATGTGCTGTTATGTTGTTTAGCAGTGTTTGCAGAAGGCCTGATTGAGAAGATCGTAACAGTATATATGTGTATACATAGCAGCCGAGACTAAAGATCTTTATATATTTGATACACTTGTAACTTGTGCTTTATCACTGCCCATATTTCTTTTTTTTTTTTTTTTTTCACCACCCAAACTAATGCCATGACGTCATCAGATGAACTCCTGGACGTGGTCAAGTTCTGTCAGTACGTCACGTGCTCGGCAGATGACGTCATTGTCAGGCAAGGAGAGCAAGGAGACAGGTAAGGGAGTGAACACAAATACTCTCTAAGATAAATTAAAAACACACAATCACGAGTTGTCTTTCTTGGGTATATGTGAAGCTACCAGAGTAGCTCTAACTAAGTCTCTACGATGATTCAAAATGCCGTAAGACAGAGATGCCCAAAATACGGCCCGCGGGCCAGAACCGCCCTCGATGTGATTTCATCCGGCCCGTTGAAATGTCGGCACAAAGTGTAGACCCCCCCCCCCTTTTATTTTTTTCCAAAATAAAAAAAGGTTGAAAAATGTATCTTTACCTACGTTAGGGGCTTAGGGCCTTCAAGTTTTCTCTGATGAATCGGTGCCTTGACATTTAACATTTGTGCGTTTATCAAATGGCAATGAATGTAGAATCTACGGATCTTTACTTTTGTTTGTGTATACATTATTATTATAGCTTTTATACAGCGCTACATTCATGCGCGTGTAGCTTATAGCATGCTCAGAGCGCTTTTGGTCCAATCTCATTTGTGGACCAGTTGGGGGGGGGGGGGGGGAGGGGTTTGTTTTCCGTGCTGCCTTTAGGCGCTCAGTAAACACAACTCTGCACGAGTCGGGTGTCGAACCTCGAGCCCCCTTCTAGGTAGCCAAATCCCCCCGCAAGCGCACTTGGCCTCTCGACCACATGATAATAAGCCAACATATTTGATTTGTAAAGAAAGTGTGTTTGTTTTTTTAAAAACAACATATCAATGGGATAATAATGTGGATATGACGACATCCTTGGTTTGAGCCGCCAATAAAAGATTGTTAAACTATGCATAGAGATTGGTGAGAATCTATGGGAATATTTACCAAAAAGAGACAAAAAATGTGTCAGTTGTAATATTGGCTACAATGTAGCTCATATTTTCCGACGCGTGAAAAAAAAAGATAAATTACAGATATCGCATTAATTAATGAAGCACTGGATCTACGGGTTTCTAATAAAAAAGTGTCAGGTTAATTTCATTTCGTTTTTATAGGCCTACGTTTTCGTTCACGTGGCCCGCGATACGAGAGCCGAAAAATTAAAACGGCCCTCAAGTCGAATTAGGCTGGGCATCACTCCCCATAGAACGCTACGGGGAATCGCGATCTATGAACTTATTGTATTTAGATTTAGATATAGACGCAGGAAGGTTTTAATTCTTTGCGTAGTTTTGGTTTTTGGTGTTTTTATTTAAATGTGTGGCTACCTATTTTACTTACGACTTAGGGCCTACAATTACCTAAGGCCATGTCTGTTGGGGGAATGACTCGATACTCACACAAAACTAAAGGAAAAAAAAAGAAGTTATGCATATAATCGACATGTTCTTTCAAAACCACCCACTTTCATCATTCACTCACCCTACGCCCGAAACACACACGCACACAAGTCCACACAGACCCATAATTAAAGCGATTGCAACAACACACTAATTGAATATCCTGATTTGATTTATGTCCCCTTTACAACTTTGTTCCCCCCCCCCCCATACAGGATGTACGTCCTACTTCGTGGGTCAGCCTCGGTCTACATTGACCCAGCGATGACTGGTGAGGAGTCCACCACGCTGGTCAGTGGCCTGCAGCTACAGGAGGAGATAAAACCAGGGGGACTGGACAGGTCAATCTATGGACGCTTCATTATGGAATACGGTGGGTGGAAGACTTCTGTTAGCTTTAATGAGAAACACGTCAACCAAGTTCTAATTATAGAAACATTACGTCATAAATGCATCATAAGTTATTTTAGTTCAGTTTTTACTTATAAATATACAATAATTAATTTCAAATCCTTCGATTTTTCTTTGCATAGAAGCAGTACATTAAAGTTAGCACTCTCACCAACAGGACCACCCTCACCTATGACTGTTGAATCGTTGGGGCACCACACATGAGACTTCGACCGTCTTTCTCCAGTCCTCTGTCTTTTGCTTTGAATTGGTTTAAAAAGAATCTTTTTCATTGACAGACCTGTCCATTCTTTTTATGTTGTTTTTATGTATGTTGCTTTCTTTGTATGCCTCTTCTTTTCTTCCTGGTACTGTTCCTTGAAGAAAGGTCTTGTTGACCTCCTTCAGTCGAAGAACGACTATGAACCATGTCACATTCAAACACTTTATCACGTGACTGTGGATCCTATTTTCAAGAGACGTCCATGGTCACATATATCACAGGGTTAATGTTGCATTCGCTTTAGTAGTTAAAGGATGGCTGCCTGGTCGTGCGGTTAGCGCGCTGGACTGTGGTTCGGATTTATCGATGGTCGAGGGTTCAAATCCTGCCCGATCCCATCCCCCGTCGTCCTGCGGGAGGTTTGGACTAGGAAGTAAACTATCTTCAACTCTGAAGGAACATCCGAAACATGTGAAACATTTTACAAAACATTTTACAAGAGCCAGCCATTTCCTTCTCTTCCAGAGCTGAAGCCAATGTTTTTTCGCTGTCCACAGCGTTCTTGGTGTTATGGTGTGTCTGTGTGTGTGTGTGTGTTTATATAGTGACGGTGGGAAGAGGTTAGCGATTGGTTGTGAATGATGCAACAAAGGTGGCGTTGTCGTCATTTGGTCTTAGCTAGGGGAGACGACTCCAGAACGTAAGAATGAAAGGTTGGGTTATTTCAATGAGTTAACGGCCAACGAGGGTGTCATGTAGCCAACACAACTACCAACCACATTTACTTTTAACCAACTAATGTCAGGTACCCATTACAGTTGGATGGACTCAGATGCGCCCTAAAGATCCCGAAAGATTAAAATTCCCAGTCTTCACCAGGACTCAAACCCGGGACTCCTCGGTTCGAAAGCAGAGCGCTTTACCACTCAGCCACTGTCAATTTTATTTTCATTCATCTGTTGTTGTTTTTTTAGGTGTTGGGGAGAGTTTTGGGGAGGCGGTTCTACTTGGTGAGGACAAAATTAGAAACGCCTCTGTAATTGCAAATGATGATTGTCAAATGATGGTAGTGGATCAGCTTCTCTTTGACAAGGCTCTAAAGGTAAAGTAAATATTTCTAAAGGTAAACAAAAATATTAGTAAAGGTAAACAAAATATTTGTCAAGGTAAACAAAATATTCGTAAAGTTAAACAAAATATTAGTAAATGTAAACAAGATATTTGTAAAGGTAAACAAAATAATTGTCAAGGTAAACAAAATATTTGTCAAGGTAAGAGATAGTCACCCTCTAAATTTTTGTTTTCTTTTAGTTAAAGTATCAATCATTCTATTCAACAAATCAATATTATAATCTTCTTATCTTATTTTATATTTTCGTTTCAATCACAAGCCTTCGTTCTAGGGAGTGACCACTGGAGTGACTACTTTAATTTTCCAATTACCGTATTTCCTGGCATATAACCCGCGGGTTATACAAGTTTCCCCACACGCTTGGAAGCAGTGCGGGGTATACAAAGGTGCGGGGGGGGGTGTACACAATTTATTTTATTTATAAACATAGCATAACAGAAACTAAGGACATACCTGTGGGTCTTTATACCTCCTATAGTTCGCTTTGTGGTTGTGAAAAGTACATTGGAATTATTGGAAAGCTTTATGGAAACCTCAGGAAAACAAATAGTAACGATGCGGCAGATACTTTTTAATATACCAGTATACCTGTATACAATATACCACTAAATAATATACCTGTATACAATATACCACTAAATAATATACCTGTATACAATATACCACTAAATAATATACCTGTATACAAAATACCACTAAATAATATACCTGTATACAATATACCACTAAATAATATACCTGTATACAAAATACCACTAAATAATATACCTGTATACAATATACCACTAAATAATATACCTGTATACAAAATACCACTAAATAATATACCTGTATACAATATACCACTAAATAATATACCAGTATATAATATACCAGTAATCAGATGACGCTTTTTGGGCAAGTCACCTTTGGCACATATAATGGTGCGGGTTGAACGGTTTTGTTTTTGTTTATTTTGTAATTTGTGCGGGGTATACGCGTGGGCAGGTTACACCCATGTGCGGGTTATATAAGCGAAAATACGGTAATTTTTTAATCCCTTATAGAAACATCTTAGCTTAGTGAAAGTGGTTTATGCCTGACATAGATATTAGCCTTCCATGTGTATCAAATTTAGCGTTGATTTTCTAACAATATATTTAATCTGTATTACATTTTAACAAGCCTTCTGAGAGTTTACATGTAAAATTAACCCGTGAATGTTTGCTATATCTTGATTTTGAAATTGGAGCACCATTGTTCCCATATAAATACACCGTAAATATGCTACGTATAAATATTTCATGTTAAAGTTACTCTCAACAGACTATTTTGATTTCAGTCACACGAGCAACAGATTCAAAATGAAATTCTGAATTTTCTGGACTGTCAGCCTTTCTTTGGCAGGATGAGCTCCAAATTCAAACGACTTCTGCAACTGAGTCTGAAGAAAGTTACCTTCCCTGCAAATGTAGCCATCTGCAAGCAGGGCAATCTGGTTGCGTCCCTTTATTTTGTTACTAAGTAAACTATAGTTTTCTAAACTTTTATCTCCACTTTAGATATTATGTGTGATACATTTTAAATCTTCCATTCCTAACTATTTTGACATCCATTAAAGAAGGGTAGCTTTTATTTTTTTATTTTTTTTAAAGGAAACCTCAGAATTTGCGCTATTCAATTTTAGCTTTATCATCATAGGAATCCTTGGGCCTTAGGCCTCTTTTCTTCGCCTCTTTTTTGGGCTTTATGTGCCTCTTTTATGGGCCATCTTGCCTCTTTTGTGGGCTTATTTTTTTTATATTTTTTATTTTTTTAATATGTTTTTATTTGTAAGTTCTCATAATTCACAAGTATTAAATCATAAACAATTGAAAAGTGATTAACCTAAAAATATATTAATAGTAATAGAAATATTATTTAATATCAAAGACATACTACCTAACCATTGAACCCACTAGAGACAGAAAAATGATACAAGTATCCTCTACTTCAGAACAATCAACACAATATCAGATATCCCTGACCCCCAACACCCCATTTCTGGAAAACTACATGAGCATTGTACAGGTATATGAAAATCAAACTAGATAATTCTCTGCCCTAAAATCCATTTTTTTTTTTTTTATGTCAATTCTAAGCGATAATAACCAAATAAATAAAATGAATAATTTGCGTAAATTGTAATTAAAATTGTTCATCTCTAGGTCGGTAAATGTTTTTAACATACATTTAAGTTGCCTGTTGAGCTTCAAACTTCTAGTGGTTAAGTTCATATACGATTACCTTGGCGTCTCATGCCATTCCTTTATATATTTCCATGTAATGTAACCAGGTTGGGCAGTAGAGGGTCAGTGTTGAAGCCTTTTATAATGATGGGTCTTGCTTTGAATACTTGGATTCTTGTCTTTAGTAAGGATCGGAGAGACAAGTTTCTGTGGTATTGGTTACAAGGGTACTAAGTAGTTAGTACATCAATCAACCTCTATAATTTTACAAATTAAATTTCAGGGTTAATTAAAATAAGATAATGTTTCAATAAATAAGCTAGTCCAGATGTTTTCAAAACCTTTAACATAACATTTCCCACGTTCGAAGAATTCTACACACGCTTCCCGTACTTTTTCTTAGGTTTGATTATTTCTTTTTTTTTTTTTTTTGGTTAGATAAGAAAAAATGAGACCACTTTTTAAATTAAGCATTATTATTTATTTCAAATATAATACTAAAATACAGACAGTTTATGGCCACCTTCAGGCGTGAAGCGACTATGGATCAGCTCATGAAAATGAGATGTATGCCTGGGCATTAGCTGTGGTCGGAACGGTTTCACTCACACATCAGTTCCCCACTTTCTCCGCGCAGCTGATGTATCAATAGAAACGACGAGCCGATACAGTTCGGGGTCAGCGGCGTCACACTGAGTGCTGCAAACTGCCTAAGGGTCGCCGGCTCCTGATTTTTCCTAAAGGTTGACTCCTGAAGCCTTTTCCAATGATTGGGTATAGCTGAAAGGCAGCAGAGGTTTGAATTCAGAGTTTCCTTCCCCTAGATCAGGGATTCTCAACCTGTGGGTCGCGACCCCCTTGGGGGTCGAATGACGATTTGCCAGGGGTCGGCTAAGACCATCGAAAATATGGATTGTTTTTGTCTATTCTTCTATTGCTGTATGTGTGTGTGGGGAGGGGGGTCGCGGAAGAGTGGGGGATTGTAAAAAGGGGTCGCCGGGCTTAAAAGGTTGAGAACCGCTGCCCTAGATGGATAGCCAGCAATGGCTAGCGAGCCCTTCTACCCGAAGCTAACTAGTTTGGGCGCCAGTTACTCGCCTTCGCCTCTTCTCCTGTTAGTGAAAACTGTTCCGCCGGATTCAATATCTGATCCACACGTGAAGGCCAGGAGCTGGGCTGGTTGTCTGAGGCTATTTGAGAATGACTCCTTCCATTTAGGAAGCATTGTATAGGTTGTGTAGTGCTTATATCCGCAAGGTTTTCAAAGTACAAATATAAACACATAGGAATAAAGATTTGTAGACTGCTATTGTGTCCTTATAGAGCAAGACTTCTTGATATCAAACACGACATTGCCATCATATTGCTAAGATGAATTCCAATATTTAATGATGCATAAGCGTTTGGACGTCAAAAGTTTTGATGATAATTTAATTACAGAACAAAACTGTCAGTATAACAAGAATACCACAACAAACGTAAATCCCAAATGGAAAAATCATAATTGTTGTTTTTACATTAAAATATACGTTTGAACACAAACAAAATTACGAGATCTAAAAGGGACGGACGGACAGACATTTCACACAAAACTAATAGTGTCTTTTCCACTTTTTAAAAGTAGTATAAAACGAACATATATATGTAGCCAGAACGTTCTATACCAGCGCCCAAAATACCACCGCGCAAAAATGACCTTCGTACCAAGAGGCTGCGTCAAAACTGCCGCGTGAAAACGGCTGCGCCTTAACTTCTTGCTTCGAGCCTTGTTTTTATACTGCTATAAATTTAAGGGAAGCAGCTCATCGAGGACAGGAGTTTATTAGCAGGACATCACAAACTTAGACTAACAATGTCTGCCTTTAGCACATACTTCTTCTCAATCGCTTGGTTGGGTTTCCTTTGTTTCTATGATGTCTAGTTCCTAACAGTGCACAACTTCGAGTGCACCTTCTACACATTGTGCTGTGTCCTTGATTTTGCTCTGAAATTGTAGGCAAGTGAAGTAGAATAATGAAAGCTTGTTGTAAATTAGGTTAACGAGTGAAGGCATAGGAAGTAAAATCTTTTAAAAATTTATTACCATGGAAATATAATAATTAGTTAAACTCCAATACAATTGATTAAAAACTAAATCACAGAGTTAACAGATAGAAATTCGTGAGCTTTATATTTTTCTCTTTTGTGGGGGCCCCTCCTCTTAAGCTCCAGGGGCAGTAGCCCCGCCTGCCCTCCCCCTAGATCTGGCCCTGCAAGTGACATTTGTATATGTGAGCTTGCTTCACGAATTGTTGTGTCTTGGTTTCAGGGTTAAGAAAACAAATATGGAACATTGACTGGGTGGATGGTCTGTAATGTGTTTGTGTTTATATTGCTATCAGAGCGAGGAATGTGTTGTCTGAGGCAGCCAGGAAAACCAGGGACTTGGCAGAATTTAACTCATTGGTTAACATGCATAACTAGATGCATAACGCGTAGGATGTAATCATCTTATTTTTTGAAGTAACGTCTGTATTTTTATAAGATAACATTATCACATCTCAATTTCTTTGAACTATTGCCTTTTTATTGCGCAACTTTCATGCTTGCAGCATACTCAGTGCTCTATGACCCGATCTGTGGACTAGTGGGAAGGGGAGAATCTGGGAGAAAGTTTTCCGTGCTGCCAAACGCAACTCTGCCCTAGTCGGGATTCAAACTCTAGCACTCTGACTAGGTAGCCAAGCGGTTTTTGCCCCTCAGTCTCCCATTACCATATCTTTTCATAAGTGATTCCTTTTTTTTTTCTAGAGGTGAAATCAGTATTTGGACTGTACCTTCTTATCATCAGAGGCAGTATCCATACCTCGGTCTGACTAACGCAGGGGCGTATCTACTGAGGCATAAATCAAAGTAAGTGGTTTTAAATAGAAGATTTACTTCTTAGAGATTAAAATAATCTATTAATCTATATAGAAACAGTTTTGTTACGATATAGTGTAGAATAAAATACGTTTTCAAAAGATTTATATCAGAGAGATAAAGAAGTTTTACTGATTTTTTGTAATGTATCACTTCTGACACCATAATTGTAATATGTAATAATTTAGACCGAAAAATCTTAAAAGAGAAATAAATCCTAGATCCAGAAGTCTAAACTAGGAATACAGCCTAGAAGAAATGTATTTAGTTTGAAAATAGAATCACCTTTAATTTCACGCTTTTGGCACGGTCTACAGGTTCTGGCCTACTTGGCATGGGCTACACGGTCTGACCTACTTTACATGGTCTACAGGGTCTGACCTACTTTACATGGTCTACAGGGTCTGACCTACTTTACATGGTCTACACGGTCTGACCTACTTTACGTGGTCTACACGGTCTGACCTACTTTACATGGTCTAAAGGGTCTGACCTACTTTACATGGTCTGCACGGTCTGACCTACTTTACATGGTCTACACGGTCTGACCTATTTTACATGGTCTACACGGTCTGACCTACTTTACATGGTCTACACGGTCTGACCTACTTTACATGGTCAAAACTACTGAATAAAAAAAATGAATAGAGTTTCATTTCGTTGATGATAACGTATTTATATTTGTATTTATCTCTCGTAGTGATCACCAAGTCGGTAGTACTTCATTAAGCACTGACCTGTCAACACAATCAAATGTTCATTCACTTCGACGCAAAGATGCCATGTCTAGCAGTGAGAAGGTTGGTCCATCAGTAAAACCTTTAATAAGTTTAACAACAAAATATTACCTCTTAAAGAAATGTACAGATGACAGTGTTTCCTAAACAACGATACCTGAACAGGTGTTCCACGAACTACTGGAAAAATTAACTAGCAGGCCACCACGTGACATAATACCCCTTAAAAAATAAGCAAAGTGCTCCGCTAAATACTCAGAATGCGAGAACTGATCCGTTAGGTAAAAGGTTTGGGAACCACTGGTCTAAGTTTTGGTCAGTATATATAGATGCAATGAATATTACAAGGCTTGTCTTGGAGTCCGAAGATGAGTGCTGTATTTCACGTGGCTACGCAGCCCCAGCTTCGACCTACATATTTTGCCACATCCAACGTATACATACACCATCTTTCTAAATTCCCTCTAAGCATTTTTAATGTTAATCAATAATTAATTTTCAATACTTATCATTAATCGGTAGGAGGTAGGGAGGAAGAAGGAGGCTATCAAGTGGGAGGGGAGGGGGTCAAGTCAAGTATTGTATTAATTAAAACTATTGAATGAAAAGTAATGCTCATATCAATCAGAATGTTTACAGTAATTCTTGCACCGATGTTTATATCAAATAGTGTTTGCTGTTTAATGTCCAGGACAAGCGTATCAACCTGTGCAGTGTCCAGTCCGGGGAGGTGGTCGGAGACATAGAGATAGCCCACAGGCTGGACACTTACATGTCCACAGTGATCTGCACGTCCGAGACCACGGCCTTCAAGCTGGACGTCAAGAACTTAGAGAGGATCGTAGGGAGAAGGAACCCATACGTCATGGAGGTCCTCAAACAGAGAGTTCAGGTACGTTGGTTAGTTAGTACTCAGGCGTCATGGAGGTCCTCAAACAGAGAGTTCAGGTACGTTGATTAGTTAGTACTCAGGCGTCATGGAGGTCCTCAAACAGAGAGTTCAGGTACGTTGATTAGTTAGTACTCAGACGTCATGGAGGTCCTCAAACAGAGAGTTCAGGTACGTTGATTAGTTAGTACTCAGACGTCATGGAGGTCCTCAAACAGAGAGTTCAGGTACGTTGATTAGTTAGTACTCAGACGTCATGGAGGTCCTCAAACAGAGAGTTCAGGTACGTTGATTAGTTAGTACTCAGACGTCATGGAGGTCCTTAAACAAAAAGTTCAGGTGCATCATTTATTAGTTAGTACTCAGACGTCATGGAGGTCCTCAAACAGAAAGTTGAGGTACATCCTTGATTAGTTAGTACTCAGACGTCATGGAGGTCCTCAAACAGAGAGTTCAGGTACGTTGATTAGTTAGTACTCAGACGTCATTGAGGTCCTCAAACAGAGAGTTCAGGTACGTCCTTGATTAGTTAGTACTCAGACGTCATTGAGGTCCTCAAACAGAGAGTTCAGGTACGTCCTTGATTAGTTAGTACTCAGGCGTCATGGAGGTCCTCAAACAGAGAGTTCAGGTACGTTGATTAGTTAGTACTCAGACGTCATGGAGGTCCTCAAACAGAAAGTTGAGGTACATCCTTGATTAGTTAGTACTCAGACGTCATGGAGGTCCTCAAACAGAGAGTTCAGGTACGTTGATTAGTTAGTACTCAGACGTCATGGAGGTCCTCAAACAGAGAGTTCAGGTACGTTGATTAGTTAGTACTCAGACGTCATGGAGGTCCTCAAACAGAAAGTTGAGGTACATCCTTGATTAGTTAGTACTCAGACGTCATGGAGGTCCTCAAACAGAGAGTTCAGGTACGTTGATTAGTTAGTACTCAGACGTCATGGAGGTCATCAAATAGAAAGTTCAGGTACTTCATTTATTAGTTAGTACTCAGACGTCATGGAGGTCCTCAAACAGAAAGTTCAGGTACTTCCTTGATTAGTTAGTACTCAGACGTCATGGAGGTCCTCAAACAGAAAGTTGAGGTACATCCTTGATTAGTTAGTACTCAGGCGTCATGGAGGTCCTCAAACAGAGAGTTCAGGTACGTTGATTAGTTAGTACTCAGACGTCATGGAGGTCCTCAAACAGAAAGTTCAGGTACGTTGATTAGTTAGTACTCAGACGTCATGGAGGTCCTCAAACAGAAAGTTCGGGTACATCCTTGATTAGTTAGTACTCAGACGTCATGGAGGTCCTCAAACAGAAAGTTGAGGTACATCCTTGATTAGTTAGTACTCAGACGTCATGGAGGTCCTCAAACAGAGAGTTCAGGTACGTTGATTAGTTAGTACTCAGACGTCATGGAGGTCATCAAATAGAAAGTTCAGGTACTTCATTTATTAGTTAGTACTCAGACGTCATGGAGGTCCTCAAACAGAAAGTTCAGGTACTTCCTTGATTAGTTAGTACTCAGACGTCATGGAGGTCCTCAAACAGAAAGTTGAGGTACATCCTTGATTAGTTAGTACTCAGACGTCATGGAGTTCCTCAAACAGAGAGTTCAGGTACGTTGATTAGTTAGTACTCAGACGTCATGGAGGTCCTCAAACAGAGAGTTCAGGTACATCCTTGATTAGTTAGTACTCAGACGTCATGGAGGTCCTCAAACAGAGAGTTCAGGTACGTCCTTGATTAGTTAGTACTCAGACGTCATGGAGGTCCTCAAACAGAGAGTTCAGGTACATCCTTGATTAGTTAGTACTCAGACGTCATGGAGGTCCTCAAACAGAGAGTTCAGGTACGTTGATTAGTTAGTACTCAGACGTCATGGAGGTTCTCAAACAGAGAGTTCAGGTACGTCCTTGATTAGTTAGTACTCAGACGTCATGGAGGTCTTCAAACAGAAAGTTCAGGTACGTTGATTAGTTAGTACTCAGACGTCATGGAGGTCCTCAAACAGAGAGTTCAGGTACGTCCTTGATTAGTTAGTACTCAGACGTCATGGAGGTCTTCAAACAGAAAGTTCAGGTACATCCTTGATTAGTTAGTATTCAGACGTAATGGAGGTCCTCAAACAGAGAGTTCAGGTACGTCCTTGATTAGTTAGTACTCAGACGTCATGGAGGTCCTCAAACAGAGAGTTCAGGTACATCCTTGATTAGTTAGTACTCAGACGTCATGGAGGTCCTCAAACAGAGAGTTCAGGTACGTTGATTAGTTAGTACTCAGACGTCATGGAGGTTCTCAAACAGAGAGTTCAGGTACGTCCTTGATTAGTTAGTACTCAGACGTCATGGAGGTCCTCAAACAGAGAGTTCAGGTACGTTGATTAGTTAGTACTCAGACGTCATGGAGGTCCTCAAACAGAGAGTTCAGGTACGTCCTTGATTAGTTAGTACTCAGACGTCATGGAGGTCCTCAAACAGAAAGTTCAGGTACATCCTTGATTAGTTAGTATTCAGACGTAATGGAGGTCCTCAAACAGAGAGTTCAGGTACATCATTTATTAGTTAGTACTCAGACGTCATGGAGGTCCTCAAACAGAAAGTTCAGGTACATCCTTGATTAGTTAGTACTCAGATGTTATGGAGGTCCTCAAACATTAAATTCAGGTAGGTCCTTGATAAGGTAGAACACTTTTTTCATAGAGATTCTTAAATAAAGGTTCAGGCAAGTTTCCCAGATATGTTTGAACTATAATTAAAAGTGCTTCGGATGGAAAAGTTTTGGCCAGAATAAAATATATAAATAAGGATGAGAATATGAAATTATTTATAAAATTAAAACATTTGTTAAGAAAACAAGAAATAAGAATTTTTCTATGATTAAAACTATAATCTTAGATTTAATCTCTTTCCTCTCTTATTTAATCTCGCTCTCCCTCTCTGTCTCATAGCATCTGCTAAATCCATGTAGTTTTATGGACCCAACGACAAAGGGAAGCTATTGGAGAAAAAGTAAAGACAAAAAAAAAATAAATCTTTGATTCAGTCCCTTTGCTTATGTTTCAGGAAAAACTTGAGCTAAGGGCAGGAACTCATGTCGGCAAGGATGTTCCACTTTTGCATTATTTAATGTCCCACAAAGCAGAAGACAGGCTGTCGTCTGCTCGGACACTATCACCTATTCACGTGTCCAAGGAACTGCCAAGCCGGGATGTACAGGTACTTCAAATTTAGCCTTGCAAAATTATTGCCTTAATAAATGAAACCTTTAATGAATGTGTATTGTGGGTAATAGTCAAAGATGTAAATGTATCTAGTCAAAGATTAGAATGGGATTAAATAAACTGTCCGATACCTCATACGAAGCATAAATTTGCGAAATGAAGAAAGAAAAAATAATGAATTTAAAATGGTGCAAATGTATAAATATATAAATTCCGTACTTCAAATTTAGCCTTGCAAAATTATTGCCTTAATAAATGAAACCTTTGATGAATGTGTATTGTGGGTAATAGTCAAAGATGTAAATGTATCTAGTCAAAGACTAGAATGGGATTAAATAAACTGTCCGATACCTCATACGAAGCATAAATTTGCGAAATGAAGAAAGAAAAAATAATGAATTTAAAATGGTGCAAATGTATAAACATATAAATTCCGTACTTCAAATTTAGCCTTGCAAAATTATTGCCTTAATAAATGAAACCTTTGATGAATGTGTATTGTGGGTATTAGTCAAAGATGTAAATGCATCTAGTTAAAGACTAGAATGGGATTAAATAGACCGTTACATGCCTCATACGAAGCAGAAATTTGCGAATTGAAGAAGGAAAAAATAATGAATTTAAAATGGTGTAGATGTATAAACATATAAATTACGTACGTTCTTAAAAAAAAAAAAATCTACATAAGCTCATCGGAAACTTAGACTCAGTAAGTCATTGGGCTATTCTGACTGATTCAGGCAATGCTTTGGTCAAATAGCAATTACAAAACAATGAGTACTTGTACCGATTTATCCCAGCATATGGAATAAGAAATGTGGTTGTTTTATTGATTCTAAGCTTCTCACCTGTATGAATGACACGTCATTGTTTTTATGTCACAGATTCAACATCTTCTCAATAAGTTTATGAAGGGCCAGGCTGAGCTGATTGAGCCCATGGTCCCCGGGGCTCTCATCTACAAGGAGCAGATGCAGGACAGAGCCAGGATCCGAGCAAATATCAGAAGGAGGACCACAACCCGGTCCATGTTGGTCGAGGTCAGCACGACAGACCCTGTCGATAGGACACACTTTCATTTGTTTAGTTCAATACAATCTGTCTAGATAAGACAGGGAAAAGACGCGCGCACGCCCGATTCTCTAACCCTCGATGAAAAAGTCATAGAAAGATAACTCTTTTATTTCTGCAAGTCGGACTAGAGTTACCCCACGTAACGTTTGTGGCGACAAAGAGCGCGGCTCAGAAAAAAAAAAGAAGAGGGGATTGGTTGAACAAGTAATCTTCTCTGTATATATGATTCTCTACGACACCCAACCCACCCACCCCATTAGGACAACTGTGTCTTTCAGGAAGGGTTCACCCGTCACTATATAAAGGCGTATGCTACGCCGCGGGTCGGCTCGTTATCACATGAGATCACATCACTAATTTCCATTAATTGATTTAGTTACAAACAAGTAACCAATGATTGTTTCAGTCACCAGTGATTGATTCAGTCACCATTGACTGATTCGGTCGCCATTGATATATTCAGTCACCATTGATATATTCAGTCACCATTGATTGATTCAGTCACCATTGATATATTCAGTCACCATTGATATATTCAGTCACCATTGATTGATTCAGTCACCATTGATATATTCAGTCACCATTGATATATTCAGTCACCATTGATATATTCAGTCACCATTGATTGATTCAGTCACCACTCTTTCTTGAATTATTTCAGGCTAAACGTAAAATACATCACCGCCAGCCTCGAAGTCGACGCGCTATCATGGCGACCCTGACCTTCATGTCTGACAAGAACGCAGACAGCAATTCTCAAACGGTTACCCACCTTAAAAGTCACAAACCTCCAGACATCGACGCCGATGATACCTCATCAGAGCGGAGCACAGAAAGGGACAACATTCCAAAAGTGTCTAAACCTATCAATAAATCTAAAGATGGCGCCGAGACACAAGAGGGAGAGAACAGACTAGGAAAACAGGTGACGTTTCATTTGCCAGAGTTACATCCCTTGGACCAGACAACGGACTCTCGTGCCAAATTGCGAGGTCAAAGTTTGGATGCTTCTTCCAATCAGCGAACAGCTCTTCAAGACAATAAGCACAGTCTCGCAGACGTAGACATGGCGCCGGAAGTAGCACACGGAGGGCAGGCAAAAAGCGCTGACGTTTATCACAAGAAAGAGGTTCCAGCAACAAGTGCGTCGCCAACAAGGCTTCCCCCACTGGCCAAGCCAGAACTGAGGAAGAGGCCGGTGCAACCGGAACAAAGGTGTGATAAATTTTCATTTTTATACAGATTTGTTTAAAACTATAATTTATATTCAGATTTACTTTAACAAATCTTTATCCTTCCGTTTTTTTTTCTGTAATGCTAGAGCTACTGATGTCTCCACTGGTCAGCCTGACTTCTCCATGGATGACCGAGTACCCAACAGGTCCCAGGGAGATACGACTGAAATCACAGACTATCAAACGTCGGACACGGATTTAGACGACCTTGAGAACAGGATGAAAACGTTTCTGGTCCTTCACTGTCAAGGTCAATCCAAGATGGAGATCAAGTTACCAAGACTACGGCGTTATAGTGACGTCATTGAGGTTAGCAGTTGAAGTGCATGAAACTTAATTCGTTTTTTTTAGCGGCTCCCGAAAGGGGAAAAGACGCTATTAGTTTTGTGAGAAATGTCTGTCCGTCCGTCCCGTTTAGATCTCGTGAACTAGAAAAGAGAGTGAAAATCTGACATCACTATATTTTAGTCCATTCAAAGTTCGGGTGCAACGGCTATATAGACAAGTCACTGGTTTTGTTTTTTTGACAACAATAACATAGAACACATGTGACCTGATCAATTACTTATAGAAACATTTGGTTGAATTCTAGATTTATATAACTCGATACAAATCCAATGTTTCAGACGACACGGATGACGCCTGCTTTAAGGCCAGGGGGCAAAGTCTGGATCAAAAGAATGACCTGTCCGTTTTCTACGAGTTCAATGAAGGTCAGTGTGAAACTTAATTGTTGTGAACTTAACTCTTTCTCTCCGTAATTATTTTTCTACGTTTCGTCGGAATTCTTCATTTTGCTCATTACTATTTCACTCCCCTGTTATGATTTGGCTTCAATAGCTTTGTTGTTTGTTACCAGAAAGTGTTTTAGTTGGTATAGAGTTAAAGGGGAATGCGTGATCTTTTCATATAACACAAAGTCAAGTTTATTAAATTAAACATTAATTTAATGAGGTCAAATCAATGATGGTATCGTCAATTAGGAGAGAAAGAGTTAATGGACCAACAGGGTTATGCCTATGGGTGATTTGAAAAACAAAAACCAGGAAATAGTTAAGAAAAGAATATTTATGTTTAATTAAAAAAACGAAAATAATTTGTAAAGCAAAACTGAAGCAAACCATCACAAGAAAGACTTGTGCAACACACTTGAAGACTGACATTTTCCTATTGACTCTTCAGCCTAGGCCTTAACAACTATAACATTAACGCAAGGGCCATCACTCTGCTTTCTAACAAATATACCAGGGTAATTCCTCTTCTTATTGCGATGCAAAATAAAATGCCAATTAACTTGAAACATAATTTCTATCAATCAACTTTTTATAGGTCTACTATTTATAAGACAAACATGACAATGTCATCGATTCCCAAAAACTAAAGATGAGTGCAGTCTTTCACATGAACTGTGACCTGAATATTTACATATCTAATGCAAAGTCGTCGTCTGCCGGCGATCTATTGCAGTTCCTTACTGGGCCTCAAATGCCCGGTCATGCTATTCTGCCTCTACGTGCACTTGGGTGGAAACGATTACGCGAGGAAGTGATTATGCTGAATGAATAGCAAAACAAAACCCTTGTGGGAGTGCCCCAGGGAATGCGAGAGCCTTCCCATTGCACGGTGAGGAGTTGAAAGAGAGCTTCCACGTCCCTATCGATAATCCATGCGCCGTTCCTCAAGGGACCGTTACACTAATGGCAAGTCCTGCAGTTTAGCTTGGTACAACATAGGAAAATGGCGGGGGTTCCCGGTGTGCTCGGCCTTTGACCATGCATTCTAGTCCATGCGCCCGGAGTGCCGGATATATCGGAAATAGCAATGTTTTACATAGGCATTGACTTGGATCTCTTCCAGACAGAACGGTTGGTTCAAGCAGGCTTACACGCCTGAAGTTCGAAGAGCCTTCGGCTCAACTCTTTTGACAATCACGCGGGTCTGTGTGTCTCGTGGCCTCCACGAGAGCTCTCCAGCTGTCTCTTTCAGAGGCCATATGCTGCCATATAGTCTCATGATATTACCTCAGACATAATTGGACAGAGTAGCTGAATACTGAATAGTGAACAGGATAACAATAAATTTGCCTGCTGAATACTAAATAGTAAACTGTTCTTGCATTGCCTAAGTTTTTATATTTGTTTCAACAGGTGACCAATCATCAGCATATACGTCATCACATGATCCCTCACGTGACGGACAAGAACGACAACCTACAACAAGAAATAGACTTCCGGCTTCATCATTAACCCTATGAATACTCTCAGAAAAGCACGCCAAATGATATTGCTTTTAAAATATGTGCTGAAATAGAATCCATGTTACTGCAAGACATTCAGCTTCCCCTCCTACCTTGTACCCCCACTTACCTGAACCTACCCCTGAACTTGTGTCAGCCCCAAACCCAACGTTCTCCATCACACATCTCCCCTTCACCCTAGCCCTCATCTCTTTTGTGAGTGTTAATAACAAGGTAGTAGCTGCGATAGAATTGGTTTAAGGAGATTGAAGTTGCATAGTTTACTAGCCGGGTGTGACCCGCGGTCTGCTGGCCTTAGCTTGGGTATTACTAATCTAGTGGCTTGGAATTTAGATTAATGTCAAACATGACGAATGTTCCTTTCACATTTTTTATTTTCTTCGCCACAAAAATAAAAGTAGAGCGTGAAAATGGGTTTACCCGTTAAAGCCGACATATTCATATCAAGTATAAAATACTGAATTTACCCGATACGTTAAAACACCAGACTTACTCATAATATACATGTGAAATGTTTATATCAAATAGTTGATCAGAGTAATCGTCAGGTTGTGTTATATTAACAGAAGTACATAAATAAAAACTGCAGTGTTTTATAGTTCAATCTTATGTGTCTCTGTCTCTTCTATGTCTCTGTCTTTTCTATGTCTCTGTCTCTTCTATGTCTCTGCCTACAAGCCAAACATCATGCGTTCTTGAATAGAGCTAAAGTTAGTTGTTTTTTTTTTTTGGGGGGGGGGGCCTCCCCCCACTTCCATTTGTGGGAGGGACATTAAACATACACTACGGCCTCCGCAATGATGTAAGGGACATTTGCGCCAAGATTTATTAAGACTGGTCAAACGATTTTGATTTCTACGAGGGGCATACATACATATATACATACATACAAACTCCTAACTTCAAATATAAATATTAGATGACAGTTCTTGGAGTGTTTACTATGCTTACATAGTACTAGATCTACACCCGATGTTGTTTTAAGTTCTCAATGCTAATCACGCACATATTGTTGATATTGTTGGTATTTCTTTCAAACTGTCTACATTTCAGAAAACTATTTTGTTGTTTGATTGTCATCGGCGAATGTGTGCACCACTGACCTAGATAATTACACATTTTGTGCCTTGACCTACTTTCGTGTGCCATTCTATTAACTAACAAACACCAATGTAAAATTTGTTGCTGCATTAAACTTTTTAAAATGTTATCAATGTCGTCCTCTATTTATGTGTGTATGGCAAGCATTTATATATTGGAGATATTCGTACTTGGAGCCCAGTCCATGATTCGTACTTGGAGCCAAGTCCATGATTTGTACTTGGAGCCAAGTCCATGATTCGTTCTTGGAGGCAAGTCCATGATTCGTACTTGGAGCCAAGTCCATGATTTGTACTTGGAGCCAAGTCCATGATTTGTACTTGGAGCCAAGTCCATGATTCGTACTTGGAGCCAAGTCCATGATTCGTACTTGGAGCCAAGTCCATGATTTGTACTTGGAGCCAAGTCCATGATTCGTACTTTGAGCCAAGTCCATGATTCGTACTTGGAGCCAGGTCCATGATTCGTACTTGGAGGCAAGTCCATGATTTGTACTTGGAGCCAAGTCCACGATTCGTACTTGGAGGCAAGTCCACGATTCGTACTTGGAGGCAAGTCCATGATTCGTACTTGGAGGCAAGTCCATGATTTGTACTTGGAGGCAAGTCCATGATTCGTACTTGGAGGCAAGTCCATGATTCGTACTTGGAGGCAAGTCCATGATTCGTACTTGGAGGCAAGTCCATGATTCGTACTTGGAGGCAAGTCCATGATTCGTACTTGGAGCCAAGTCCATGATTCGTACTTGGAGGCAAGTCCATGATTCGTACTTGGAGGCAAGTCCATAATTCGTACTTGGATGCAAGACCATGATTCGTACTTGGAGGCAAGTCCATGATTCGTACTTGGAGCCAAGTTCATGATTCGTACTTGGAGCCAAGTTCATGATTCGTACTTGGAGCCAAGTTCATGATTCGTACTTGGAGCCAAGTTCATGATTCGTACTTGGAGCCAAGTTCATGATTCGTACTTGGAGCCAAGTTCATGATTCGTACTTGGAGCCAAGTTCATGATTCGTACTTGGATGCAAGTCCATGATTCGTACTTGGAGCCATGAAATAGCAAACATTTTTGGTGTATCAGTCGTATACAATAAGAAACGTTTTGGCGCGAAGTATTTTAAGAAACCAAACTTTTGGCACTTTTCAGCACGGTATCATCTATGAGCTTTTTGAACAAAAATGTCTCAGAAAAAAACGGAAAAAATCTTGGAAGACAACAGCCACCCGCTCCATCATAACTACGTCAAGTCGTCGCGAAGTGGGCGACTTCTGTCAATCTAGACTAGATCTAGAACCGAGCGGTACAAAAACTCGTTCGTTCCTTACTCGGTGAGACTATATCAACGCCACTCGTTGATCAGGAAACATGAAAAGGACCAAGATATTTGTGTGTAGTCGCTCAATGAATCTTTATGTTGTTTCTGTTCTATTTATATTCACCGTTTCTGTTGTGTTGTTTTTATGTGAGAAAATAGTCCTTGTAGTAATCACAACAAATTTCCATAAGGATCAACAAAGCAGTGCTAGCCTTAGTCTTATATAATTTTGTAAGCTTCTTTGTTTGTAGCACAAAGTATTTTTATTTTTTAGTTGGCAACAGGGATCTTTCAGTATGGCGTCCTTGACATTGTCTATTTAGTACATACAGGTAAAACATCTCCCTCGTTCCTTCTCTTCATTTAAACCTTTTTTTTTCTAATGTTCCATTATATTGCAACCATATTTACTCATATCGCTTTCTTTTTTTTTTTTTCCGCATTTTAATATTTGTAGAACGTAAACAAATCAGAGGGATGAAATGGTAAACAAAAGATTACTGTAACCAACATTTAGCGTGAAAATCCCTAATACTTATAAGACGTGATCATAGACATAAAATAAATATAGGCTGGCCGAAGGAAGTAACTTCATGTAACTTGAAAACATGTATATCTATTGTAATCGGATTTCCGAATCATGAAAAATTTCATGATCTTCATTCTTAGAGATTAAACAAAACTCATAGACATAAATAAATATAGACTGGCCGATTAAAGAGTTTTATGAAACGAAAATTTGTGACTTGCAATTTTGTGTACTTTATTATACAGCATTTATGAGCAGTATAAAAGTTAAGTATTCATATCTATTTCAGCCACACACCTATATATATTGTAAATAAGGAGGCAGTGTAGTTTTGTTTAATCTCTAAGAATGAAGATCATGCAATTTTTCATGATTCGGAAATCCGAATACAATAGATATACATGTTTTCAAGTTACATGAAGTTACTTTCTTTCAGCCAGTCTATATTTATTTTATGTCTATGGAGCTGATTTATTGATTGACTTCATCTTAGAATATTTGCATGCTTTAGTTTGGAGTTTAATCAAAAGCAAGAGAGATAACTTCGAATATTACTAATTGTATCATGCTTACTTCCCCTATTTATATTTTTACAAATACATGGCTCTGCTAGAACAGTGCTATGTTTTTAATTATTGGTCGAATATATCAGGATCAAAACACCGGCTGTAGCAGGTAGATGAAGGTGAGTAACAGATTAGATTATTATTTACCAAATAGATATAGATGTATATCGTCTGGTGTGATCATGGATCAATAAAATAGAAAGAAAAAAAATAATCTTGAGATTTCTAGTACTGGATTAATAAAGTACAGACCGGAAATGAAATGCATTATGGACCAGAGAGCCAAATGTCAAGTCCAAGTACAGCGTCTGACAATAAATTCTAATTAACAGTAGCCTGTACTGGTCACTGGTCAAACTGAATACAGAGAAAATAGTTTGCTCTATTGTGTGTTGTGGCTGAACTAAAAAAAACATCGTATGTGTGGGTATTTGGGAAGAGACTTGGGTGGATACGAAACTAAAAAGGCGAATACTGTGTTGGGCGTTTCGACTTCACAGCAGACGATAAGGAAAGATAATTTAGTTTCGTAAACAATATCAGAAAGCAGAAAATCTAGAAGAAGACTCAGTTGATATGATTGACAAGAAGAATAGAACATTAGGTCAATGCCATCTTGGCATTCTGACATGAACAAAAGCCAGATTTCTATAATTATTTTTTTGTGTGTTTAGTTATGCAAATTGTAGACGTCTGGTGTGAAAGTATGCTAGAGAGAGAGAGAGAGAGACAGACAGACAGACAGACAGACAGAAGACAGAGACAGAAAGAAAGAGAGTGGAATGGGTTGCCTGAATCAGCCAGGAAAACCAACGACTTAGCATAGTTTAATTCATTGATTAACATGCATTAAGATTCACACATGAATTGCGTTGGACGTAAGTATCTAATTGTTCAAGTAACGTCTGCAATATATAAGATAAGATATCTCTCAATGTAGAAATTATTTCCTTATTCGATATCAAACAAAATAATTAATCACCAGTAATTCATTGACTAATTGGTCAATTTTTTACATTGATTCATTGGCTCATGTTTTGTTAGGTATAATAAATATTAACAAAAAATAATTCAGGTTGAGAATGGGTGTGATATAAATAAAGTGTACAATCTTTTCACCAGACATACAAACTGACTATGTGAGTTGATATAAGTTTTGTAAACATGCGTTTATTCATTTGCGGCCCGACTATTAAACCAGTTTCTTTTTTTTTTGTGGCCCCCAATCTACTAGCGGTCACAACCTTGGCACGAGCTATTTAGGAAAATTCTTTCCGAGTTATTTAATTAGTTGAACGATGTCTGGCACCACCAGATACAGAGAACATTAAACATTGCGCGGCCGAAACACAAACACACACACAGTGGCGTACACCGAAGAACACATACACGCTTCGTGCACTCGCTCACACACACACACACATTCATATTCCCCCCCCCCACACACACACACACGGACAAGGCAACACAAAAATATTTGTGTAGACACGAGCAAAGTCCATAAGTTTTGTTCCGTTTAAATGTAAAATAAAAACTCGCTGCACGTGGTCCTAAACAAGTAGAACAAAAAGTCAGTTAATATACGAAACAAACAAACTAATGTCATTAACTCTTTCTCTCTGTAATTATTTACCAACACTCTGGTGGAATCAACGCTGGTATCGTCAGTTAGGAGAGAAAGAGTTAAGTCTCTAGAAAATACCACATTCCACATTTTTATATGCCTGTGAGTCTTGGACGCTGACTGCAGAGAGCTAGAGAGGAGGATCCTAGCAATGGAATGGACCTCATTCACCAATCGTAAACAAACAACATTTTGCCGACAGGTTCTCTATATCTTCTATACACATTACGCAATCCATGAAGGATGTCACGTGATACGTAATTTTCATTGTTTTATCAATATTATCACGTGGCTAAATATTGTTTGTTTACGATTGGTGAATGAGGTCCGTTGAGATGCTGCAGAAGGATCCTAGGCATCACATTCGAAGACCGCATCACACACCAAGAGATTAGAGACAGGGTTACCTGCTAACTATCGAAAAAATGTGGCAAGCTAAAAATCTATGGCCGTATTACAAGGTATTAAGGGCTCGCAAAGACCTTCCTTCAAGGAACAGTACCAGGACAAGAAGAAGAGGCAGACAGATAAAGAGATGGGAAGACAACATAAAAGAATGGATGAGCCTGCCATTGAAAGAGGTTAGGCAAAAGACATAGAGAAATGGAGAAAGACGGTCAACAAATCTTGCGTGGTGCCCCAGCGGTATAACAGACTAAGGGAAGGTAAAGGAAAGAAAATACCAGCACTAATTAAGCTAACTGAGAATAGTATGCTATGGTGTTAGATCAGGGGTTCTCAACCTGTGGGTCACGACCCCCTTGGGGGTCGATTGACGATTTGCCAGGGGTCACCAAAGACCATCGAAAAAATGGATTGTTATTGTCTATTCTTCTATTGCTGTATGTGTGTGTGGGAGAGGGGGGTCGCGGCAGAGTGGGGGTTGTAAAAAGGGGTCGCCGAGCTTAAATGGTTGAGAACCGCTGTGTTAGATTATGGCGATTAACCAAGACCATTTGTTATAGTAGGTCTCAGCACTGACGAAACCTCAAGGCAGTGCAGACCGATACGTGGAAACGAGCTGTTAGTCTCGACTGCCCTCAGGTTACGATCATTATTAAATCTAGGCCTTTAAATATAATGAAAACTGGGCAATATGCACAGCATCAGGGCGGTCCTAGCAATTGCGGGACCCTGTGCGAAACTAATTGCGCGGGGCCTAGTCTGGGTGGGACATAAGGATAATAAGTGAAAATTAAGATTTTGTATTAGAAAATAAATTCGGCTTTGCATTTTATTCATTCTTTTCTAAGTACAAAATTGCGATCAAGTTAATTTTACTTTACCAATCTTGCAACCTATGGCATATTTAAATACGGTGTTGGAACTTCCGGTTATGGGGAAAATTCGTCCGATTATTACATTTTATTGCAGGAAAGCTGACACTGTCTTTTTTTTTTTCGCGCGTAGGAATGACGTTTTCGATAATGAATGACACACACAAAGGATAATTTTGTCTATTTTTTATGAGTTTTCAGGAAATTTTAATAAGTGCAGGTTATTTCCAGGAATTTTTCGTATATATTTTGCAATTAATAATTACAGATAAGATTAGCGCGGGGCCTATGAAAGCGCGGGGCCCACTGCGACCGCATAGGTTGCAGTGGCCTAAGACCGGCCTTGCACAGCATCTTTGCTCTCCTAACGCAGAGAAAACTACGCTGACTCGTACATGTTGCTCGCGTACCAGATGGTAGAATCTCTAAAGATATCTTATATGCAGAGTGTGCTGAGACTAAAGGGCCACCCAAGACTAAAGGGCCGCCCAATACTAAAGGGCCGCCTAAGACTAACCTTCATGGATGTCTACAAGCGAGACATGGGAACCACAGATATCAATGAAAGTATTTGGGAGGAAATATCCCAATCCCAGACAACATGAAGACAGACTGTGCGGCCACATTGGGAAATCTCTGGTTTGACCTTAATGATTTCTAGAATTTTTACAATACCTCTATTTAAGTTACTGACACAGTGTTTGTGTTACATGCAGGGTTCGATATTATATTTTAAGTTGTATAATTGAGTTATTGTATTATTTTGAATGAATTTTTAAAAATGTTTTTCTTGTGCCTGTGTTCTGGGTTTCTTTTATTACGTCACATCCTGTCGACTGGTTTTCACAGACAACATAAACCAATGACGCAATACATAAACATAAATTAAACACTCCTAAGTGTTAGCAACTATAAATTGACGTAAATTCCAAGTCAACAAATAAAGAAATGAATGTGGTTGCATGCAAATCTGGATAACCGAAACGTCAGACTTGGCAGAGGTGGACATTACAGAAAGAGGAGATAATATATCTGGAGAGAATATCTTCGGTTACTTCCCTTTGACGTAAATTAGCTAAAGCTATCAAACGATCATGGGGGTTCCAAAACAGGAAGTACAAAGACTTGTACTTTGTTATGTCCAGACATGACCGGAAGTCGGTGTCGTTATTGGTGACAGTACCCACTGAATGCCTGAAAGTCATTAACCAAATCAGATAGTATATGGCAGTAGCCAAAACACAAGCGCTAGCTATTTTTGTGAAGCGAATACGAAAAAATAAATTTGTTGACACTTAAGGAACGCGCGAAGATTACGTAACGTCAAAAATCATCTTTTTGACCTCATCCCTTTTTTTAAAAAAAAAACAAATCGTAACAAATTTGTATACTCCCTCCCCCCTTCCGTAGTCGTTACGTAATATCCGGGCGTGCCCTTAAAGCGGGTCGGAATAAAATACCACGTCCAAGGAGACACGGATCTAATGTCCATGGCAGCGGTTCTCAACCTTTTATGCTCGCTGACCCCTTTTTACAATCCCCCACTCTGCCGCGACCCCCTCCCCACACACACACACACACACAGCAATAGAAGAGTAGACAATAACAATCCACATTTTCGATGGTCTTTGGCGACCCCTGGCTAATCTTCAATCGACCCCCAAGGGGGTCGCGACCCACAAGGTTGAGAACCCCTGTCCTATGGAATCATATGAAGGAGAAATAATAAGTATAGTTGAGGACACACTCGAAGTTGGCAGCACCCTTGATAAAATAGAGCGTTTTCGTAACTAAGGTTAGCCACAGTTATCTCCTCTTTGTTTACCTTCTGTTTCGTTAACATCCGGGTTACTTTCTCCAAGCAATTAAAAAACAAAAGAGTATGAGTGATGAATGAAATGAGACAAGGGAGGATGAGGGAGAACAAACACACAAGTAAACATTGCACTCTATCCAGAAGAAAGGAAGAAACTAATGGTGAGTAAAATAAATGAGAAATGAACGAGCTCTCATCCGAATCACAAGAAAGATGACACCTACAATAAGCTATCCCGACAAGATCAACATCTAATCTTTAGGACCGGACACAACAGAATTAGAATCACAAGAAAGATGACACCTACAATAAGCTATCCCGACAAGATCAACATCTAATCTTTAGGACCGGACACAACAGAATTAGAATCACAAGAAAGATGACTCCTACTATAAGCTATCCCGACAAGATCAACATCTAATCTTTAGGACCGGACACAACAGAATTAGAATCACAAGAAAGATGACTCCTACTATAAGCTATCCCGACAAGATCAACATCTAATCTTCAGGACCAGACACAACAGAATTAGAATCACAAGAAAGATGACTCCTACTATAAGCTATCCCGACAAGATCAACATCTAATCTTTAGGACCGGACACAACAGAATTAGAATCACAAGAAAGATGACTCCTACTATAAGCTATCCCGACAAGATCAACGTCTAATCTTCAGGACCGGACACAACAGAATGAAAAAAAACTTGTGCCGGAAGCTCAAAATTGGATCCAGTGAAATTTGCCCATGTGGAGTGTCACTGGAGAATGCTGACCTTGTCCTCCAAAACTGCATTCTTTACAAAGAGGCCCGAACAAGACACTGGCCCCAAAACACTCCAATAGAAAGAAAACTATATGGAGAGCTCCCTGATTTGGAAGCCATATATTGGTCTAGTCATCTGAACTCTCCAACAGATCATTTCATATAGGCCTACTGGTCTAATCATCTGAACTCTCCAACAGATCATTTCATATAGGCCTACTGGTCTAGTCATCTGAACTCTCCAACAGATCATTTCATAAGGCCTACTGGTCTAATCATCTGAACTCTCCAACAGATCATTTCATATAGGCCTATTGGTCTAGTCATCTGAACTCTCCAACAGATCATTTCATATAGGCCTACTGGTCTAGTCATCTGAACTCTCCAACAGATCATTTCATATAGGCCTACTGGTCTAGTCATCTGAACTCTCCAACAGATCATTTCATATAGGCCTACTGGTCTAGTCATCTGAACTCTCCAACAGATTATTTCATATAGGCCTACTGGTCTAGTCATCTGAACTCTCCAACAGATTATTTCATATATGCGTTGCCTGAGACACCCATAGTTTAATTCACTGATTAACATGCATGACTAGATTGACACTTAAAATGCGTAGGACGTGATTATCTTCTCCTTTGAAGTAACTTCTGTAATCTATAGAACAGATTGTAAGAAATTGTTTATTTTTTAATAATTTCCCCGCGGCACACTATTTAACATTGTCTGGGAAAAGATCTTATGGAAAGATTGTAAATATTTTATCGGGTATTTGATGATTTGAATAAAACTTTGCATCCGTGAAAACCATGATCGAAATGGTGCTATATAAAATCTTGATTTTAAAAGGAAAACCTTACAGCAACTGTAGCACCCTCTTTAAATATACACCTATGGCACACAGACTGAGCTGTACCAGGTGAGGTCCATTTAGTCATTTAGTATAACACAAAGCCAAGAGTGTAAAAAGTGAACCAAAGACAAAAAAAAAAAAAAGAGGGGGGGGGGCGGGTTCTGAAATAGGTTTAGGTGTTACGTTACTCTCTGCTCCCTAGTTGCAGCTTTTGGCAATCACGAGTCATTAGCCCAGACCGCCTGTACCATAACGACAGGTGTGACCCCCCACCCCTCCCGACCAGGTCTACCCCAGGGCTTGCCTGCTTGCGTTATGTATATATTATAGCTGTTTTGTCTTTAGATTGCAAAAAATGAATAAATAATATTTACTTTCAAAAGCGTGATTTTCAAATGCCAGAGGACTTTGTCATTCTGAATATTTGACATTTACTTTATTCTCTTCTTGTGTTACATGAACACGTGCTACAGATCTATGTTTTTTACAACGCTTATATAATCTCGCTCTGTCTGTCTGGTAAAAAGTTTGTACACTTTATTTCTCCCACACCCACAATCTCAGATCAAGCTGAAATTTTGAGATTTTTTTTTTGTAGAACCATGTATTACAGATCTATAATAGTTACATATCCTTGAGTTAAATATACGGTATGATATCCTTGAGCTAAATATACTGTAGAATATCCACGTAGCTCTAATGTATGAAAACATTGGGTCAAAGATTTGAGAACAAGTCATGATATCACATTCCGATAAGTACATCACTATTTAGTACTAGGACAAAGAACTATTATTAGATTCACTTACTATAATTAGCCCTGAGAGAGTTACTTCACGCAAAACATGGCAGCCGGTGACCTTTACCAGCATGTGCAGTGGTCAGGCTGTAAGTGGACATTGAGTGACCTGAAGTGGTAGAATGTCTGGACTCTTGCTTGTCCGTCTCTATCCACCATTTCTGTGACATTCCTCATATTCTCAGAATGTTGTTGTTGTTTGTTTGTTTTTTGAGACTACAATGTCACCGTATGATGACACAAATAGGGTTGGTTATTTCAGTGCCGGCTAGGGACATGGATTCAGAGGTTGGCTGGGACATTGTTCCCGCCCAATTTTGATGGGCGGGACACTTAGTTCACATGCCAGGCAATAGCCTTCCCATACGACTTCTGTACGGGAAGTTGTGTGCAGGAAAGGGGGATCATTACAAGCGCTATAAAGACACCCATGAGTGCTCCTTCAAGGAGTGTGATATTGACATTCACGGCTAGGAAGCACTAGCTCTCGATCGCTCCACATGGCGGAGTATCGAGATTTGAAGCAAGAAGAGTGGCCAGGGCGAAAGAGCGCCGAACCCACAAAAAACTGAGAAAAGAATCAGGCCTATCTGCAACTGACCAAACCTCCCCATGCCACGAATGTGGTCGGCCTTTTAAAGCGAGGATTGGACTTTACAGTCATCTTCAAGTTCATAGGATATAAAAAGTGTGCTCATCCTTGACCACGAAGGAGGACCTGTATTCCAGCTTTTGACAGAATTATTTCAAAGGTGTGCTGGAACATCTTCGCAATAGTTGCAAAGTCATTGTTCCATTGTTTTCATTTTCGCACATTTTTTTTTTAGAAATAAAATTTCTATGCACATTTTGAATACCATAATTCCTTCATTAAAACAAAAGGTAAGGGCTGTCCACAATACCAAAATGATTATTTAAGAGCTGCACCTATAAAAAAGGAAGATAGGATTAGATATACCAATCTCTATGTAGCAAAAACTGTCAGTTCGACCTATTGTATACTAGTACGCTACAGGGCTGAATTTAAGTCAGGCAGGCGGGGCCACTACCCCGGGGACTCGATAAGAAAGGAACCCTCACAAAAGAAATATAAATGCATAATACACATGTTAACTATATTTTTAAAAGGAAAATGAGAAATTTACAAGTACTCCATTAGATTCTTCTAAAATATAGAATGCTTTTTGAATTAAGTATTATTTTTTATAAGTTGATCTTTAAGCTTTTGAAAAAGTGTAGGGGGCTCCAAAAAATCTCGCCCCGGGGCCTCCACATACGCTAATCCGGCCCTGCTACTCTATATCAAATTATGACTTCCACGCAATGTACTAGAAGTACTGAGACAAGCAATAATTACTTCCACACAATGTAGACTGGTACTAGAAACTGGAGCCACACTTTTCAATTGCTAGACAATAAGTTCAATGATCACTCGACATAATTGTTTCATGCCCTTGACTTTCCAAAATAAATGATAGAGCAGAAGTGGGTTGCCAAGTGATCATAAACATATAGCAGTTGAATTATGGGTAGTTCAGAACAGCACACCGGAAATTCTTCATAAAAATTAGGAAACTTTTTTTTTATATAGACCAGAGGTTCTCAACCTTTTAAGCCCGGCTACCCCTTTTTACAACCCCCACTCTGCCGCGACCCCCCTCCCCACACACAGCAGTAGAAGAATAGACAAAAACAATCCATATTTTCGATGGTCTTAGCCGACCCATGGCAAATCGTCATTCGACACCCAAGGGGGACGCGATCCACAGGTTGAGAACCCCTGATATAGACAGTGAAAAATGGAGTTTGGTGGTAGTAACTAGGGAAATGCTTCCATGATAGACTTTCCCAAATAATTGTTTGAATAGCCAACACAAACTTCCCTCTATTCGTCTAGACTTTAAACTATCGATGAAGACACCACAGAAAACAGTTAAGTGTTAGTTTAGTTTTTTTAAGAATGTTCCTTTACTTTTGTGTTTGAGACGAAAACGTCTGTCTGGTTGTGCGATTAGCGCTCTGGACTACCGTCTTGATGGCTCGTGATGGAAACCATCCGTCGCCGTCCCTTAGGTTTGGGCTAGACTGTAATAATATTCTACTACGAATGAACGTTAGAAAAAAAACAACAACGAAATAGACACAAACCATGAAAAAAACAAAAAGGATTCCCGATTCTTCTATGACTTCTAAAAGGGGGGCAGTTGGTTAAAGCCTTACTCTGGGGCTAGCGATTGGGTCATGAGGTGGGGGGGGGGGTGAACAAATTGTGTCGATTGAAAGGTTTGTGAAATAAAAAAAACAACTTCTTGTTAAAGGGCGATCGCAGGTCTTTCCGCCTTCCTTATCCTGCCCCCCTCTTTCTCCGATTCCAGAGAGAGCAATCATTGGATCCCCTTATTGTATAATTAATTGGTTGGGGAACTCAAGGGGAGAGGCGTAGACGTCGAAGTACTTAGGGGGCGCCGTGTACACACGAAACAGTATACCCACTTGTACACACTTACACACACACACACATTCGTTCGTGGCCTTATACGAACACATTCTCCCACGCGTTAGTGTAATACACTCTAGAGACTAACACATTTTTTAAAAATTATTAAAACACATGCATCATCGAGAGTTGAAGTGGGGGGGGGCGATCTCCTCCATTTTCACTGAGACGTTTACGCCCCTGTAGTCTACTTGTGTTTTATTTTAAAATTACGTTTTTTTTCTCCGATTCTGACTTCGAAGTTGATTCTATTCTGGAACGATTCTGACCTTGTTACGTCTATTCTGGAACAACTCTGGAGTGTACGCTGTGACTGTAATTCTTGGAGTGTTTAGCAGTAAGTTGGAGAAATGGATTACTCTGTTTATATCATCGGTTTGTTTGTGACTTAGTTGAAGTTATAGACTTCACATAAATCACAGAAACCATGGATACATGATTCATAGATACATGGATCACAAATACGTTGACCACAGATTCATTGACCACATATACCACGAATACATAAAGGTAAGCCTATGTAAGAGTTTTTTTCTTGATAACGTAATACAGCATTAAATAATAAAAAATATAAAAATTGTATATCCCTCCGGAGCGGACTCTGTGTCAAATCGGCCCTGGCATTATCATTCAACCCTGCACTCACACTGTGTGCTATATGATAAGAATGGGCATCCGTACAGACCTGTCCACGTATTATAACATTTGGTAATTTTAAAAGAGATGAACTCATGCATGCTTGGGTTTAATAGCTAATATAAGTTTCTGGTAGACTATATGTTATACCAGTGTGAACAAACATTACCTTAATAACTATTATTATAGAAATGAAGTCATATTCATTCTCTGGCACTTCCAGGGTCGAGTTTCGTTAAAGAGAAACAAAATTCATTGAGTCCCTTTATCAGTTTCCACTGAGAAATTTTTCTGCTGATGTGGCAGGTCTGCAGCAGTACAGGCCTCTGACAGGCAACGAGGACCTTTCTAGGGATGTTAAGGGTCTTGAATGTCTGTTGTAGACGGTTGACTTGTAGCACCAAACTGCTGACGACAGTGCCGCTAATCTTGCATCATCCACAACCAATCGCTAACTCCTTCTCACCGTCACTAAGGAAACACAAACTCCATAACAAGATGTCTGCGAGGTCAGATGTCATTATCCCCTCAGTCACTAGCGGATCCAGTAACCCTGACCCCAAGCATAGCATATATTTATATATTAAAATTTAAATTTAGAAATAGCAGCGTTTCTCAACCTTTGGCGAAAAATAAATGTTGAGGCCTTTCTCTTGACAGCTATGGGGTCTGGGGGAGGGCAGTAAGCTCCCTCAGTGGGGTCTGGGGCTAAGCCCCGACGCCAAAAGCGTTTTCTTGCATTCTTCGCTGCAGAAACGCATTCACCTGACATCTACTGCTATTAAATAAGGACCTTTTGAATAATGTTTTACTTGAAAATATTCTAATATGAATTTACAGACCCTGACTACATTGCAAATACAACCGATTTTTCCTTGAAAAGATAAGATACCTCACATATTTAGATTAACGATTTGAGGATCGCCGCCGAAAAAGACATTATTCGAAAAACTAATAATAATAATAAAAACAGCCATGTTGAGGCCTTTCTCTTGACAGCTAGGTGGAGTAAATACGTGAAATCTCGCCTCTTTAATAATTTCTGCTAATGACTGCATTTGGCATTAACGAATAGGAGGTGGGGCGTCTCGATATAAGACTTTTATTTATAGCATATATAAATAATATTAGTGACATTTTTTTTTTTAATTTTGTAATTTCCTAACTAAAAATACAAAAACAAAAAAAAAGGATTGGTTTTTCCGATGGGCGGAAGGCGATTTCATGTATCACCCCTATCACCTGGTACAACCCTTTTTATCATTTAATGTTTACTAATGATAAAATTTGAGATCAGAGTCTGTGTGCGACAAATGGGTTAAAACATCAAAATGTACCTTATATTATATAGATGTAATGGATGACTGCCTGGTCGTGCGGTTTGCGCGCTGGATTGTCGTTCAGATTTATCGATGGTCCAGGGTTCAAACCCTGCCCGCTCCCATCCCCCGTCGTCCTGCGGGAGGTTTGGACTAGGAAGTAATTATCTTCAACTCTGAAGGAACATCCGAAACATGTCAAACATTTTACGAACAGTTTACAGATATTCAACTAATTTTGTTCACGAACTATGATTTCTCCATAAAAATAGGACCGCCCCCCCCCCCTCCACTCATAGGGCTAGAGAGGGGAGGGCAGTTGAAGCAATCGCCCTACACCTCACCAAATCGGCTAAGATACCAGGAAGTGTTGCGATATAATATTGTTATAACCCTAGTGGCGGACTGAAAGGGTTAATGTGTGTGCGGCCTACTGACACACATGATTTAGGCTAATCACACAGGTCAAGGGCTGTTGAACAATTGGACATTACTGCTAATGCACGCAATATGACCAATAATGTTGTGGTCATGTGACCGAAAAGCCTTCACGGACGAGAGACAGAGCGTGTTAAAAAGAGAGTCCAGGACAGCAAGCAGTAAGGACTGTGCTGTACCTTGTGAGTCCTCGAAAATGTAGCTTTACGAGCTAGAGAGACTTGTAGTGATTAGTTAGGCAGTTCTGTTGTGTAGCAAAGCATTGGAAGTTAGTGTAGCCAATTGTGTTTATTGGCTGTTGTAATGTATTTGTAAATAAACCGCCACCTTGTTTATTGAAGCTCTTGTTGTCAAGTTGATGTTTTAAATGTGCTGTGTTGTTGGGCAGTGTTTGCAGAAGGCATGGATTAGAAGAACGTAACAATATAATATTATGAAGTAATTCAACTAATTTTGTTCACAAACTATGATTTCTAATTAAAAGTAGGACCGCCCACCCACTTAAAGGGTTTAGGTGGGAATTGCAGTAGATGTATTCGCCCCCCCCCCCACACACACCCACACCCAATCGGCCAACAGGGGAACGACATAATATAAAGATCGGTTAAAATATCAATAACAAGTTGTTTTTTTTATTCTTTTAACATGCTGTGATTTCTACAAATAAATTGGACCGCCCCTCCCCTCGAAAGTTTATCATTGGGGGGAGGGGCGGGATTGATGTCATCGCCACCTCTCCATCCCACCAAATCGGCCAACATACTAGAGGGGGGGGGCGAAATAATCTAAAAATAGGCTGAAATATAAATAATTATCATATATTATTAACATAACTAATAAATTCGTATACAAAATTGTGTGATTTCTTTACTAAAATTCGTCCGCCCCTACCAACCCCCCCCCCCCTGGATCCGCCAGTGCCCTCAGTGGATGTAACAACAGGATATATTGTATTAGACAACTTTCATATCTTATTATTATTATTATTATCCGACTATGTTTATACTAACGTAATTTCTGTAGGACGCTAAAGGGTGGTCGCTAGAAAAGCGGAAAATTAACTGTCTATAGGGCAGATGATGTTAAGGTCATCTGTTTCTTTGTCCAACGGTCAACGAGCAGGTGTCATGTGGCCAACACATCGACCGACCGCCTTTACTTTCCCCATTAGAGTTGGGTGGACTCAGAGGCGCCCTTTAAAATCTCGAAGTTCAAAATCCAAGTCTTCACCGCGATTCGAACGCAGGACCTCAGGTTTGGAAGCCAAGCGCATAACCTCTCAGTCAACTCGCCACTTGACTTAAGGTCATCTGTTTCTTTGTCCAACGGTCAACGAGCAGGTGTCATGTGGCCAACACATCGACCGACCGCCTTTACTTTCCCCATTAGAGTTGGGTGGACTCAGAGGCGCCCTTTAAAATCTCGAAGTTCAAAATCCCAGTCTTCACTGCGATTCGAACGCAGGACCTCAGGTTTGGAAGCCGAGCGCATAACCTCTCAGTCCACTCGCCTCTTGACGTATTACTGGTTACAATGAAATAGTTGTAAAAAATGTTTCACATGTTTCGGATGTTCCTTCATAGTTGAAGATAGTTTACTTCCTAGTCCAAACCTCCCGCAGGACGACGGGGGATGGGAGCGGGCAGGGTTTTGAACCCGGGACCATCGATAAATCCAAACCACAGTCCAGCGCGCAAACCGCACGACCAGGCAGCCATCCTGTATTCGAAGAATGTGTGAAGAAGTAAAAGAGAAGAAGAGAAGAGTAACGGAGAGAAAGAGAGAAGGGGGAAAGAGAGAGAGAGAGAGAGAGAGGTGTGACCAGGAGCTTCAATTCATGGTGGTTAACTCCGTGAGTTTGAGTCTGTCACGTGAGCGCTCACAGTGCAATGGCGCTACTCGCGCGCCGGACGTAGACTCACGAATTCAAACTCTTGTGTTTTTTTTTCTCTCAACTCCAGTCTCCCAGTAAAAACAAAAAACAAAAAGGGAGGGAACAACGTGGAAATGGTTTAAAAGTAGAAATGTTTTCTTGGATTTCGAGCTGATTTTCTCGTGTGAGGCAACAGCTGATTCTTTTTCACAACGCAGTAAGTAATAATCATCCAACGTTATAAGTTTCAACCAGTGATTCTATTGGATATATTAATAAATAAATTAAATTGCGTTGATATTGTTTTTTTTTTATGTTTTAAAAAAATCTTATCTTATACTTTTAATTACAGACGTTACTTAAAAAATAAGATAATGACGTCCTGCACGTACAGAAGTGTGAATCTGGTCGTGCTTGTTAATCAGAGACTTAAAACTGAAATGGTATTATTAGCTTTTTTAAAAAACATCGTTTCTTCAATATTTAAACATATTTTTAAAACCTAATTAAAAACCCGAATTTCTTCCCGCTTTTTATTTGTTAACTTATGTCACGTGTCTTTATAAAGACAGAATTTCACTTTTACGCATTTAAGTTCTAGTATTTTTACTCTTCTGAAAATCCAGTATTAATTACAGAAAGGCGCCCCCCCCCCACCTCTCTTTATTTCTCCTTCACATTTATATGATATATTCAATGAGCTTATTTATTATTTTAATTTATTAGCATCACATGACCCAACAGTTAGAAGCGTAAAATTGTTGCATTAGGTCATTTAAGGTACTAATTAAGTTGCAGTTATCATAGGTCAGTTTATACGATTAGTAAAATCACACTAAATCACTTACAGCGGTTGTTGTCATTTCGGCATTGGATTATTTAAGCAAAATTATTATTACTATTATAATGAGTGTCTGGTGTGAATGTAGATTTTGGTTTTCTATAGTTATAATGTTTCGTTTGGTGTAAAGCATTAATTGTAAGACAGATTTCCTTATGGATAATAATAATAAAGATTATTATTATTATTATTATTATTATTATGTTACAAATGAACGAGTAGTCATTCTCTGGCGCTGCCAGGGTCGAGTTTCGCTAAAGAGAAACAAAATTCATCGTAGTCCCTTTAACAGTTTCCACTGAGGAATTTTCTGGTGATGTGGCAGGTCTGCAGCAGTACCGCCCTCTGACAGGCAACGAAGATGTTCCTAGAAATGTTAAGGGCCTTGAAGGTGTCTGTGAGGTCAGTTGTTATTATCCCCTCGGTTGATATAACAATGGGGTATATTGTTATTTTGGACAATTTCCATAGACGCTTAATCTCCAAGCCCAGGTTCCCATATTCTCTTTGTTTTTTTATCTCAGTTTTTATTAAATTATGAGACAGTGGTACGGCGATGTCGATAATGGTAGCGGTTTTTTCTTTTGTATCAACGAACAGAAGATCCAGGCGATTGAAATCTATCGTTTTGTCGGTTAGAATAGGCCTATCCCAGTATTATTATTATTATTAAAACATAGGGTATTAGATAAAATATAAATATTTGGTCAGTTAATTTATATAGAGTATTTGATTCTGCAGTGCTAAGAAAATGCGCACAAAAAATGATACCTTTAAAAACATAACTTATCGATACTCCCTGTTACTTTGTACCCAGAATACACTAAAATGTTTGCTATTTATATATTTTGTTCCACCATGTATGATAATCTCAAATAAATGGCTTATCTTAAAAACTACTAGCTGATTTTGAGTGATAGACCTTCGACCAAAACAGTCTTGAAAAACAATCTCTAGAAACCCCCTTCTCTTAGAGTATTCGACCGATGTTTAGTCAGTCATGCCCTGCCATTGGCTGAATGGTCTGTGACTTTCCCAGTTAAGTATAAACCAGTGGAGCCTGTAAGTACCCTCCTCCATGGAGGGGAAACTTACCTACTTACTACGGCTTCAGAAGTAAATGTACTTTGCCCAAGTATGTTGTTAGAAGCTAAACACGACATCTGAGACCAGTACCATACTGACAGATCACAGTTCAACTATGACCACACTGACGTCGTGATGAATGGTAACTGTGAGGGGGGGGGGGGAGGAGGTGGTCTGGGTGTTCGGGTAACGGAATGGCGATCTAGAGCAGGGGTTGTCAACCTGTGGTTCGCGACGCCCTTGGGGGTCAGTTGACCATTCGCCAGGGGTCGCCTAACACCATAGAAAATATGGATTGGTATTGTCTACTCTTCTATTGCTGTATGTGTGTGTGTGGGTGGGGGGGGTCGCGGCAGAGTGGGGGATTGTAAAAAGGGGGTCGCCGAGCTTAAAAGGTTGAGAACCGCTGATCTAGAGGATATTTGGGGACATTGGTATTTAATTTCATTCATGCACTGGGGCCTAATTCTTAAGTCCTAACTTTGCGTTGCATTGAGATTTACCAAATGAGATTTTTTAAGGACATTTATTGTCCTCTTCTTTTCTTTTTTTTTTTTTTGATAAGTGATAAGAAACTTCAAGATTTGTCCTTGTCACTAGGCTTTTTCCTCATGGGTCTCATGGGCTCAAGTACTCTTTTCTTTGCCTCTTTTGTTGGCTTTCTTTCTTCGCCTCTTTTTGGGCCTATCTGCCTCTGTTATGGGCTCCCCCCCCCCCTCTTTTTTTTTTTAATTTAAAAAAAAAATTCCACCATGTACATGCTATAGATGATTAGAATGTAATGAATTAAACAAATGTATAAAATATGATTAACTTATACACAAATAGAAGATGGGTATTTGTTCGATAAGAATTGAAATAACCAATTCTTGATACTTCTTGTGAAGATTGATCTACGATCTTGGTTTACTTGTGAATTGTTTTAAATTCATATTTAGAAAATCCTAAGATCATGCAAAGAATCGCTTGTGAGTAACAAAATAATGCTTAATTTCTCAGTAAAAGAGAGCCTAGATAATGATTCTTATCCAGTTCTAAAAATTTGAAGTTTACTTAAAATTGGCTAACCATAAAATATTAGTAAAGTTTCATAATGCTAATTTTTGTTTAAAATACTAAACAAATGTCAACAGTAATTATTCTAAACATTGTCTTTTTTTCCTAAATTTTGTCGCTGCTGTTTGTGTCAACGCCTGACAGGTGCCGACAATTTTGTGCCAGGCGATTGTCTCCTCCTGACAGGATAGTTACCTTGGCTGTCAAGACATTATTCGGGATACCGGACAATCTACTTCCGTTGAAAGCCGTCAAACGTTTTGTCTTGTACAAACAAACTCGGGAATCAGAAACTCTTGCAACAAATTGACGTCTTCACGTAAGACGTCAGGACGTCAGAGAACAGTGCCACGTCCAAAGGAACTACTTAATTTGCGACAGCCTTGAAAGTCCTTCGACCCTTTTTTCGATAATTAAAAAGAAATAGGAAAAAAATGGGGGGGGGGGTGTAAGTACTTGTAACTTAGGCGGAACCACTGGTTGGCAGAACCACGGGTTGGCGGAACCTCATGATGAAATAAACACGGTTCCTTGAAAAAGATGGTGGGGGGGGGGGAGGGAGAGGGGTCAATAGTCCCAGTTGTACAGTGTCGCTTCTAATTGTCTCACTGAAATTTTTTTTTTAATATTAAAAATGAAGAAAAGATAACAAATGAATTTTATAATAAGTAATATGAAGGTAATATGAACAAATAATTAATTCCTACTTTATGTTTACAAAAATATTGTCATTTAACAAAAAAGAGAAAGGAAAAAAATGCCAGTAACACACGACCTCTGTGTTATAAGCGCGCCTCCATTCAACGGACTCCCTAGTCCCTGCTGCCTGGTCATACGGTTTGCGCGCTCGTTCGGATTTATCGACGGTCGAGGGTTCAAACCCTGCCCGCTCCCATCCCCCGTCGTCCTGCGGGAGGTTTGGACTAGGAAGTAAACTATCTTCAACTCTGAAGGAACATCCGAAATATGTAAAACAGTTTACAAAACAAACAAACATTTTACTATGTGTGAAATTTTAGCTTGATGTATTTTAAAGAATTCATTTTTGTTCTTCTGAATGTTGTTGGCCGGTCGTTGGTTTGTAGCTCCGAACTTCTAGTACAGCTAAACCAGTGTTGGATTATTATATTTTTATTTATTGCAATCATTTGTAATAAACAAATTTTTTTTTTTAAATCAAAAACTTATTTTAACTTATACATAGGTTCAACTTAAATATACATAGGTTCAACTTAAATATGCATAGATTCAACTTAAATATACATAGATTCAACTTAAATATACATAGGTTCAACTTAAATATACATAGATTCAACTTAAATATACATAGTTCCCCTTTCAGACCTTGTGATCTTTAGGACAGATGATGTTAAGGTCATCTGTATCTGGGGCTCACTGTTAACGTGTGGCCAATCCAACGGCCAACCGCCTTTACGTTTCCCCAACCAATGTCAGTTACCCATCAGAGTTGGGTGGATTCAGGGGCGCCCTAAACATCAAGAAATTCAAAATCCTAAATTCGAACCAAGGACCCCAAATTTGGAAGCCAAGCCCTAAATCTACATAGATTCAGCTTAGATATACATAGTTTGAACTAAAATATACAAACATTCAACTTTAATATATATAGATTTTTTTTTGTCTAAAAAAAGGCTATGTAAAGTTTTCTTTCTAAGAGGTCACTATTCTCCTTTGCCCTTTTTAAAAGTTTTGCTTAAATAATAAAAAGTTTTTAATCGTGTATGAATATTCTTAAATTACTTTTCGGACATTGCTATATGTCCTTTTATCTTCTAGCAATTCAACAAATTTTACAATACATATGGATATATTGACAGACGTTTCTCACGACCGATTATGACGTGTCCATGTCAATGTTTTCACTGTTAAAAGGAAAGTTAAATTATTCTATTTGAATGAAGGTTTTAGCGTTGTTTTAAATTAACATTTACCTATTAATATATTGACGTATGCAGATAAATTAAACTATAATCTAAGGATCCTATTGCCTAGCTTGTGAGAATTAAGGCACAGTAAAGGGGGGAATCCAAACCTCAGCTTCTAGCGTTGTTTCTGGTTCTTAAATTAGAAGCGAGATAATTTTAATTTGTCTATATTCTGTTTGCCAGCGTTAATTTTGAAGAAAATTTTTATTTGACTTGTTTCAATGCACCTCTAGTTTCTTTTTCCATCACAGCGTCCCCGTTTAGGGCCCATCGCCCTCTGGGAGTTTTTATTTCTCTTAAGTTCTCCCATATGCTAGGACAAATTTGTACAAATACTCCTTCTTCCCTAGTGCTATTAGAGCATGGAATGGGTTGCCTGAGCTAGCCAGGAAAACCAGTGACTTGGCAGAATTTAAGTAATTAGTTAATATGCATGACTGAATGCATGACGCGTAGGACGTAATCATCTTCCTTTTTTGAAGTAACGTCTATAGTATATAAGATAAGCAAAATTAACATTTAGAAGTGTTTATGTTATAAATATTCATGTAACAAAACAATAAATTATATATTTTTTAATAGTTTTAATTTATTGTTTATAATACACAAAGACTTTTCATCAAACATTTTTTTTTGTTTGGGGGGGGGGGGGGGGTTGCAGCATGGTGGGGTTTATATTAAAGAGGTGGTAGAAGTAAACAGGTTGAGAACCGCTGATGTCCGTCTATTTATTTATACCAGACTTTACCGAATACAAAGGAACATTTGAGTCCTTAGCGAGAATTCCTATCTAGGCTTTAAAGCTTACATCATCTACCCTATAGATCACAAGGTCTGAAAGGAGAACTTTACTTTACACCCAGACAGACAAACAGACAGAGTGAGTTTTATAAGATTTGTAAAAATGAGAAAACAAAATAGCTGTTGGAAAATAAGGTCACTGAGCAGTGGACTGATTTTACCAGAACAGTTGACTCAGGTCCCAGGTCCCAGGAGTTAGGTCACTGAGCAATGGACTGATTTTTACCAGAACAGTTGACTCAGGTCCCAGGTCCCAGGAGTTAGGTCACTGAGCAATGGACTGATTTTACCAGAACAGTTGACTCAGGTCCCAGGAGTTAGGTCACTGAGCAATGGACTGATTTTTACCAGAACAGTTGACTCAGGTCCCAGGAGTTAGGTCACTGAGCAATGGACTGATTTTTACCAGAACAGTTGACTCAGGTCCCAGGTCCCAGGAGTTAGGTCACTGAGCAATGGACTGATTTTACCAGAACAGTTGACTCAGGTCCCAGGTCCCAGGAGTTAGGTCACTGAGCAATGGACTGATTTTTACCAGAACAGTTGACTCAGGTCCCAGGTCCCAGGAGTTAGGTCACTGAGCAATGGACTGATTTTACCAGAACAGTTGACTCAGGTCCCAGGTCCCAGGAGTTAGGTCACTGAGCAATGGACTGATTTTTACCAGAACAGTTGACTCAGGTCCCAGGTCCCAGGAGTTAGGTCACTGAGCAATGGACTGATTTTTACCAGAACAGTTGACTCAGGTCCCAGGTCCCAGGAGTTAGGTCACTGAGCAATGGACTGATTTTTACCAGAACAGTTGACTCAGGTCCCAGGTCCCAGGAGTTAGGTCACTGAACAGTGGACTGATTTTTACCAGAACAGTTGACTCGGGTCCCAGGTCCCAGGAGTTAGGTCACTGAGCAGTGGACTGATTTTTACCAGAACAGTTGACTCAGGTCCCAGGTCCCAGGAGTTAGGTCACTGAGCAGTGGACTGATTTTTACCAGAACAGTTGACTCAGGTCCCAGGTCCCAGGAGTTAGGTCACTGAGCAGTGGACTGATTTTACCAGAACAGTTGACTCAGGTCCCAGGTCCCAGGAGTTAGGTCACTGAGCAGTGGACTGATTTTACCAGAACAGTTGACTCGGGTCCCAGGTCCCAGGAGTTAGGTCACTGAGCAGTGGACTGATTTTACCAGAACAGTTGACTCGGGTCCCAGGTCCCAGGAGTTAGGTCACTGAACAGTGGACTGATTTTACCAGAACAGTTGACTCGGGTCCCAGGTCCCAGGAGTTAGGTCACTGAGCAGTGGACTGATTTTACCAGAACAGTTGACTCGGGTCCCAGGTCCCAGGAGTTAGGTCACTGAGCAGTGGACTGATTTTACCAGAACAGTTGACTCGGGTCCCAGGTCCCAGGAGTTAGGTCACTGAGCAGTGGACTGATTTTACCAGAACAGTTGACTCGGGTCCCAGGTCCCAGGAGTTAGGTCACTGAGCAGTGGACTGATTTTACCAGAACAGTTGACTCGGGTCCCAGGTCCCAGGAGTTAGGTCACTGAGCAGTGGACTGATTTTACCAGAACAGTTGACTCGGGTCCCAGGTCCCAGGAGTTAGGTCACTGAGCAGTGGACTGATTTTACCAGAACAGTTGGCTCGGGTCCCAGGTCCCAGGAGTTAGGTCACTGAGCAGTGGACTGATTTTACCAGAACAGTTGACTCGGGTCCCAGGTCCCAGGAGTTAGGTCACTGAGCAGTGGACTGATTTTACCAGAACAGTTGACTCGGGTCCCAGGTCCCAGGAGTTAGGTCACTGAGCAGTGGACTGATTTTACCAGAACAGTTGACTCGGGTCCCAGGTCCCAGGAGTTAGGTCACTGAGCAGTGGACTGATTTTACCAGAACAGTTGACTCGGGTCCCAGGTCCCAGGAGTTAGGTCACTGAGCAGTGGACTGATTTTACCAGAACAGTTGACTCGGGTCCCAGGTCCCAGGAGTTAGGTCACTGAGCAGTGGACTGATTTTACCAGAACAGTTGACTCAGGTCCCAGGTCCCAGGAGTTAGGTCACTGAACAGTTGACTCAGGTCCCAGGTCCCAGGAGTCGGTACAAATACTTAACATTCTAGAAGTGACTGTCTTTTTTTTTTGTTTGTTGTATTCCGGACAGTCACGTGACCATCTCATGACTGTATACACTTTTAAGGTATGAAATTATAATGTTATACATCAGCGGTTCTCAACCTTTTTTGCTCGGCGACCCCTTATTATAATCTCTCGCTCTGCCGCGACCCCCACCCACACAGCAGTATAAGGACAGACAATAACAATCCATATTTTCGATGGTCTTAGGCGACCCCTGGCAAATCGTCAATCGACCCCCTAAGGGGGTCGCGAACCACAGGTTGAGAACCCCTGTTATAAAGGCTACCAATGTGAGCGGCTACGGTTTTATATAAGCTAGGTCTACTTGGGTGCCAAGAGTTACATGCATTTGACGGCCTGGTTGTGATATGCAATGTAAAATTAATGTGAGTAGATTGATACATTTTAAAGATATTTGACGATGGAAGGATACGCTGCTCGTTTCGTATAGATTTGTTTCAGTATTAAATAAAAAAAAGATACTTCCCTGTTTGACTTTTAGACTATATGAATATTTATGTATCCAAGTCTTTTTTTTTAAATTTATTTTTACTTTTAAAGATTGTTGATTGAAATGGTCTAAAAATCTAAAAGTAAAAAAAAAAAAATTAAATATGAAAAAAAAAAATACTTGTAAAAAAGCTACCTTATGTTGAGTAAAGACTATTTTAAATCAATCGTAACCTGTACACTATTGCATAAATTATTCTTCGGGTCTTGTGATTTGCCACCTTAACCTCCGAGTCGAGAAATGTCTCCACTGTCACATGACAAAGAGTTTTACGACATAAACCAAAGTCGTCCTGAACTGAAGAAGGCACACATACACACTATCCTGGTCTTGCGAATTTTTCACGTATTCAATATTAGCACGTTGACGAGAGTTTCGTTAGCGCTCGACCGCTGCCATGAGTCTCCCGTTAGCTTCGTACCTTTTCCATATAAGATAAAATTAATTAATTACGACTAATTGATTAACTAATATGGTAATTATTTGATTGATTCGTGTGTTGTCATCGACATTGAATAAATTGTTCCAAGTTTTAACTGGATCCGTGAACGGGAAGTGGTAGAAGTAAGGTGTACACGATTTTGACTTGGCAGACGGCATAGTTTATTACAAGCGAAACAAAAAGGGTAATTCTTTCAGACCTTGTGATCTGTTCATATGGCCGAATATATATATATATATATATATATATATATATATATATATATATATATATATATATATATATATAGAGAGAGAGAGAGAGAGAGAGAGAGAGAGACAGAGACAGACAGACAGACAGACAGACAGACTGAATTACCTCTGTGTATGTGTTCGTATAGTGTGTGTTTGTGCATGTGCATAGGTATTATACATTATTAATTTCAAAAAAGGAGAAAAATCCGATTCAGCATTACATGTAACATACAAGAACATATAAAGTGCACTACTATGCTAACACTACTACTATGGTCTCCTTCAGTCACGTAGCGACTATGGATCGTCTCATGGAAATGGGATGAATTCCTGGGCATTAGCTGTGGTCGGAACGATGTCGCCCACACATCAGTTCCCCCCTCTCCACGCAGCTGATGTATCCAAAGGAACGGCAGTGCCGATACAGTTTGGGGTCAGCGGCGTCGCAGGTTCTGCCAGGGTGTAAGCACTGGGTGCTGCAAACTGCCTTAGGATCGCGAGCTCCTGATTTTTCCTCAGGGTTGACTCCCGAAGCCTTCCCCATGATTGGGTAAAGCTGCAAGGCAGCAGAGGTTTGAATTCAGAGTTTTCCTTCTCCAAGGTGAGTAGCCAGTCATGGCTCACGAGACCCCTCCTGCCCGAAGGGTAGCGACACCATTAAACACATTACGCGTGCATGATTTCCTTACTCCATACAAACAAGAGCTTTAAGAAATATAGGTCATGTGATACTCAACTAATAGGAATGATTGATAATTTTTTTCAAAGGGCTTAGAAAATAATGAGCAAATAAATGCTATTTTATTAGACGTCTCGAATGCATTTGTCACATTTCAATATCATAGCTTGCCTATAGAAGTAAAATATTTTGGTATTATTTATTCATCACATCAATGGATTCAGGATTTCCTGATAGAGAGAGAAGAAGCTGTAATAATAAACGGCTCTAAATCAACACCAATAACAGTCAACTGAGGTGTCTCTCAAGGAACAATCTTAGGCCCTTGTACTGTTTCTAAATGGCATAAATGAACTTTCAAACTGCATTAGTTCAGGAACATACAACACTGAACCACTATTTACAAATACAAAATGCTAGGACAGATTCGTCCAAATAATCCTTCTTCCCCAATGCCATTAGAGAATGGAATGGGTTGCCTGAATCAGCCAGGAAAAAGTGATCAGAGTTTAAGTCAATGATTAACATGCATACTAGATTGATACACGAAACGTGTAGGACAGGAGTTCTCAACCTGTGGGTCGCAACCCCCTTTGGGGTCGATTGACGATTAGCCAGGGGTCGCATAAGACCTTCGAAAATATGAATTGTTTTTGTATATTCTTCTTTTGCTGTGGGTGTGGGGAGAAAGGGGGGGGGGGTCGAGGCCGAGTGGGGGATTCTAAAAAGGGGGTCGCCGAGCTTAAAAGGTTGAGAACCGCTGGTGTAGGACCTAATTAAACATCTGTAATTAATAAGGTATTATAGTGTAGTGAATTATCTGTGTGTCTTGTCTATTGAATTACGTGTGTGTGTGTGCGAGTGTGTGTGTGTGTGTGCATGTGGTGTAGTGAATTAACTGCTTGCTATTACGTCTAGACCTGGCGATAGAAATTCCCCCCCCCCCCATTCTTTTTAAACGCTTCACATTTCTGTCTATATGAAATCCTGGGGGGTCTATATAGACCACTTTGGGAATCACTGGTCTAAATCTTGTTCAAGTTTTAATTTAGGACAAACCAAATTTTTTTAGTGGAGAGACGAAACAGATTCAAAGTGGGACTAGAACTGGCTCCTTCAGTGTTTCCCTTCATACTGTTGTCCTAGAGCTGCCTCCTTCAGTGTTACACCTACTGTAACAGCGACACTGGAGCTTAACGAATCCGGGGCTTGTTTTCCCTTCATACTATTGTCCAGGGCTAATCGATCTATTGTGACATTGGTGGTCATTTCTCTGGGACATAGCTGAAGCCACTAGCTGTAAAACTGACCAGAAGTCCATTTTTGTGTGTGTGTGTGTCCCTGCCTGCCCGAGAGCTATGGGACTACTGTGAGTGAAAGCGACGGGGAGGGGAGGGGGGGGTCGATTAAAGGGTCCGGTGACCAAGTTAAAAATATCTCTTTAGTGACCTGGCGACTATCGATAGTTATCTGTTTGTCTTGGTTACCGGTTCACCGTCGTGTCAGATGACCACCGGAAGTGTCCAGTCAACTGATTCACATAAGACAGTATGCCTAGAAGTAACACAATTTATATGTGTTAGTGTGTGTTTGTGAATGAGTGTTTGGTAGTATTCGTTTCGAGAGCGTGTTTGGTGTGTGTGTGTTTTGGTTTATGTGTTTAAACACTTTCTTCTGAAGCACATAGAAGACGTTGGAGCTGAGTGGTAAAGCGCTAGGGTTTCACAGGCAGGGGCGTAGCTAGGAATTTTCCATCCTTTGGGGGCCCGGGAGGCTTGACCTCTTAGGGAGCCCCTGCATTTTGAGTAATATTTAATTTTCAAAGTAAAAAACACTCATTTGGGGGGGCCCCCCTCAAATGGGGGCCCGTGGGGATTTTCTAATTCTCCCCCCCCCTCCTCCACCCCACCCCAGCTACGACATTGATCACAGGTTCGAATCCTGGTGAATAATGAATTTTTTTTTTTATTTCGGAACCCTTAAGTTTGCTAAGCTGGATATCTGACATTAGCTTGGGGAAAAGTAAAGGCGGCTGGTCGTTGTGCTGGCGGCATGACGCCCTCGTTAACCGTGAGCCACAGAAACAGATCACCTTTACATCATCTAATTTTTTTTTTCGAATTAGCATTTTTTTTATCAATGAAAACACATTAATTTGAAAAAAAAAAGTCTTTTTGCTGCTTATTTATTTTTTAGGGGAGGGGGGGGGGGCATCATTAGGAGCTGCCGCACTGGGCATCATATACGCCACTGGGAGTATGTGTTTGAGAGTGTGTTTAGGAGTATGTGTTTAGGTGTATGTGTTAGTATTTGTTTAGGGAGTGTGTGTTAGGGAATCTATGCTTAGGAGTGTGTGGTTGGTAGCTTGTGGTTTGGAGTGTGTGGTTGGCAGTGTGTGGTTGGGAGTGTGTGGTTGGCAGTGTGTGGTTGGGAGTGTGTGGTTGGGAGTGTGTGGTTGGCAGTGTGTGGTTGGGAGTGTGTGGTTGGGAGTGTGTGGTTGGGAGTGTGTGGTTGGGAGTGTGTGGCTGGGAGTGTGTGGTTGGGAGTGTGTGGTTGGGAGTGTGTGGTTGGGAGTGTGTGGTTGGGAGTGTGTGGTTGGCAGTGTGTGGTTGGCAGTGTGTGGTTGGGAGTGTGTGGTTGGGAGTGTGTGGCTGGGAGTGTGTGGTTGGGAGTGTGTTGTTTGGGAATCTATGCTTAGGAGTGTGTGGTTGGTAGCTTGTAGTTTGGAGTGTGTGGTTGGCAGTGTGTGGTTGGGAGTGTGTGGTTGGGAGTGTGTGGTTGGCAATGTGTGGTTGGGAGTGTGTGGTTGGCAGTGTGTGGTTGGGAGTGTGTGGCTGGGAGTGTGTGGTTGGGAGTGTGTTGTTCGGAGTGTGTTGTTGGGAGTGTGTGGTTGGGAGTGTGTGGTTGGGAGTGTGTGATTAGGAGTGTGCGTTTCGTGCTTGTAATATAAATGCAATATAAAGAGACAATTGAAATATTTTACAATAGCATACATATTTATGAAGGTAACATTTCCATGAGCTTTCCTGTATCCACCCCACCCCCGTTCCCGTCTCATTTTTGTTTTTTAATTTATATCCTGGGTCAGTGAAGCCACAGATGGACATGGGCGTCACCTCTTCTTTACATTACCCTGCTCGTATAACTTGGCCAGTAGCTGTCTTAGTTTTTCTTACAGCGCCGACTCGTTATCGAGAATGGGTCATAATAGGGCACGCGTAGAAGGGAACCCACAATGGAGCTCATTCACCAATCGTAAACAAACAACATTTAGCCACGTGATAATATTGATAAAACAATGGGAAAAAACTGTCAGGTGACAGCCTGTGTGTATTACGTAATTTGTATAGAAGAGATAGAGAACCACGTGGCTAAATGTTGTTTGTTTACGATTGGTGAATGAGGTGCATTCAGTGCTACAGGGAAATGTCGCGTGTCTTACGTGGCATATAAATGTTTTTCATTGGATTCTGGTAGCTTCGAGTTTCCACCTTCTGCCTTCACCTATCCCCCTAGTCTGTTGGACCGTCTGGGCACCCCACAAGACCTGTTGGCCATCTTTCTCACATAAAACCATTGTAACAGGCAGAGAGAGAGACAGACAGACAGATGGAGAGGTAGACAGATAGAGAAGGAGAGAGACAGAAAGGGAGAGAGACAGAAAGACAGAGACATAGAGAGAGGGAAAGAGACAGACATAGGAGAGAGACAGAGATAAAGATAGAAAGAGAGACAGAGAGAGAGAGAGACGGAGTAGAGAGAGATAGAGAGAGAGTGGGAGAGATAGAGAAACTAAATATAGAGATATACACAGATAGATAGAGAGACAGAGAGAGTGAGAGAGAAAGAGACAGAGATAGAGAGAGAGAGACAGAGAGTGAGAGACAGAGAGAGAGAGAGAGACAAGAGAGTGTGAGACAGAGAGAGAGAGAGAGAAGAGTGGACAAATAGATCAGAAATTCGAAGAAGTAAAACTAAAGTAAAAATAGAATGCAACTTTAAGAGAACAAACCTTTCTCTCTCTCTCTCTTCCCTACAGCTCATCTCTATTAATCTTGTGTGCTTTATGCCGCCACGATATACAGCTATACGGGCAAGTTTTTAGCCCAACACACAAATTAAGCTTGCATGCTTCTAGAGTTGACAAAATGGCCATATACGACGGAATCTTTCTTGATGTATTTGGGAACCTCCCCTGACGTAATGCCGAAGATGACACGGAAAGAATACATTTGCAAAGCACGTGGGATGTATCACGTTGATCGATGATAAACGTATGGCAGGAATGAATTTGCATACCATCACGTGACTCAATTAAATATTCATAACAGCGAGTAACAGCTCACAATTGTCTTTTAACTCAGATTTGTAACCTCCCCCCCCCCCAAATAAAAAATCTAGTTTGGTGATGTTTTAATAGTACTATTTAGATACTGTTTAGTGCGGACACAATGTAGATATAGTGTAGACATTGTGTAGATATAGTGTCCCTATCAATTACACCGTTCAATGGACCTCATTCTCCAATCGTAAACAAACAACATTTAGTCACGTGATAATATTGATAAAACAACGAAAAAAAAAACCTGTCACATGATAGCCGTTGTGTATTAAAAATTAGATCGTAGTTTGTATAGAATCACGTGGCTAAATGTTGTTTGTTTACGATTGGTGAATGAGGTCCAATGAAACATGTAAAATTTAATATTTTCTTTTGAAAAGACAATACATTCAATATGAACGTCCGAATGTTTGTTGGCCTCCAAGAGTTATAGAACGACTATGGTTGATCTCGCACACTTCCTCATGTGGCTGTGGAGCCCTATTTTGGAGAGACACTCCCGTCCACAGATAGCGCAGGTTAAGGTGCCTTTTGCTTCGGTGGTAGAGGAGCTGGCCATTTTTTCGTATTGTCCGTTTTTCTTCCTGAGCTGAGACCCATGTTCTTTCGCTGTCCATAGCTTTCTTGGTCACTGTCTCTCGCCATCTGGTGCGGTCTAGAGCTATGTCTTCCGAATGAAGCTTATAATTATCATAGGTAGGATTACTCCACTCTTAATACCTTCATCTTCACCCTTAGTCTGTTGGACAGTTCAGCACAACACAAAATTTGTCGACCGTCTTTCTCCATTCCTCTCTGTCTTTTGCCTTGGATAGAACCTCTTTCAAGGGCAGGCCCGTCCATTCTATTACTTTGTCCTCCCATCGCTTTCTTTGTCTGCCTCTTCTTCTTTTTCCTGGTACTGTTCCTTGAAGGAAGATCTTTGCAGCCCCGAAGACCTTGTAATATGGCCATAGAGTTATAATTTCCGTTTTTTTTTAACACTAGTTAGCAGGTCATTGTGGGGTCCGGTTGCTGTAGTAAAGCTGTCTTAAATCTCTTCGTTTGGGACGCTGTCTTTACATGTGATACACAGGATCCTTCTGTAGCATCTCAGTTCCATTGCTAGGATCTTAATAACTAATGAATGACAAATTAAAACAAGGAAAGTTATTCCCCACACTTATTACTCTAAATCATAGCTAAGCGCAATCACATGTATAAATCTATATAAAATACTAGTCTACTGATACAGTTGCAGACATGGTGACATTGAAAGACCGTAGTCTAGACTAAAATATTAGATCTATAGATATGGCCACGAGATACTAGTTTGGTGATATAGATCTGAACCATAATCTTCAAATACAAAAACAAAATTTAATTAAAATACTCAGAAAGACACAAAGATAAAGGCACATTCCTCATCCCATACGCTAGGACAAATTTGTACAAATGCTCCTTCTTCCCTAGTGCTATTAGAGCATGGAATGGGTTGCCTGAGCCAGCCAGAAAAACCAGTGACTTGGCAGAATTTAAGCCGTTGGTTAATATGCATGATTGAATGCATGACGCGTAGGACGTAATCATCTTCTTTTTTGAAGTAACGTTTATATAAGATAAGATAAGATCTAGACGCATGAAAAGACAATAGCCCATGCTAGAATACTGGGCTTGTATGTATGGTATATATAGTTTGGAGATAGGCTTCTAGGTCCATAATTACAAGAATGTGCCCAACATGTTCTTGAATATCTATTTATTTATTTCACTCTAATGGAAACATGAGGGAATACCCGATGACGTTTTTTTGCGTGTTCAAGATATATTAACTCATTATTAACCGTGTTTGACCTCCAAACCAAATTTAATTTCAAGACAATTTTTTTTTTGAAAAATTATAAAGGTCAAACCAGATTGTTCCATATATGGCGAATTAGCAAGTTTTCTTTCCTCAAAGATGTTTATAAATTGTAAAATTTAAAGGAAAATTGTAAAAGCCGTTTTCGAGATCCTTGTTTAGAGTGTTGTCAGATTTTGCTTCCGTGTAGAAATAGCAAGCTGATAAAAGGAACAGTAACAAAATCGGTTAAAAAGTCTTTGTTATGTGTACAAGGTCTACGTTGATTTTGGGTTGTTTCTGTAAAGTTAGCAATATCCGGTAAATTTTAGACATATTCAGAGCCTCTACTTTCTGTTTTACTTTGACATTTACTCTGAATTTATAAACACTTATAAAAAAAAAAGAATTTTGCTTTGTATTCAGATCGCGAAATCGAGATATTCGTTAGATTATGTCCCCCTGTTTTTAAATGTGTAAAGTAAGGAGTATAACTCTTGCAGACGATATTCGTCGGTTCCTTCCCATGAATATCATTATAACGCTCTTTCGACTTCAGTTAGCGAGGTCAAACCGGCATGAAGTAGAACAGACCGTCACACCATTACCAGGTTTGGCTGTAGGTGCTTAGCCTCATTCTGAGATGGCCCCTCCTTCCAGTGTTTACCACTGTCATCAGGTTAACAATGTCACTGACCGCCATATTGATAAGTCTTCTTTTTCTATCCCCTGATTATAATGCTGCTGGGTTTATATAAAAGTCTGGGGCAGGCGTAGGACGTAACCATCTTCTCTTTAGAAGTAACGTCTGTAACTTATAACTTATAAGATGTCTGAAATGACTGGACAGGGTTTTCCGTGTTGCTAGTTATTAGAGCGATGATAAGGTCTTAATGGTGGGGTCTCAATGGTGGGGTCTTAATGGTGGGGTCTCAATGGTGGGGTCTCAATGGTGGGGTCTTAATGATGGGGTCTTAATGATGGGGTCCTAATGATGGGGTCTTAATGATGGGGTCTCAATGGTGGGGTCTTAATGATGGGGTCTTAATGATGGGGTCTTAATGGTGGGGTCTCAATGGTGGGGTCTTAATGATGGGGTCTTAATGGTGGGGTCTCAATGATGAGTCTCAATGATGGGGTTTCAATGATGGAGTCTCAATAATGGGGTCTTAATAATGGGGTATCAATGGTGGGTCTCAATGATGAGGTTTCAATGATGGGGTCTCAATGATGGTGTCTCAATGATGGGGTTTCAATGATAGTGTCTCAAAGATGGTGTCTCAATGATGGTGTCTCAATGATTCGTCTTTTAATAATGTGGTCTCAATGCTGGGATTTCAATGATGGGGGTCTCAATGATGGGGATCTTAATGATGGGGGTCTCAGTGATGGGCCTCAATCATGAAGTCGCAATTATAGGTCTCAATGATGGGCCTCAATAATGGGGATCTCAGTGAGGGGTCTCAATGACGGGGTCTCAATGATGGGGGCTCAATGATGGGTCTCAACGATGTGGTCTCAATCATGGGGGTCTCAATCATGGGTCTCAGTGATGTTGTCTCAATGATGGGGGTCTCAGAGATGGATCTCAATGATGGGGTCTCAATGATGGGGTCTCAATGATGGGGGTCTCAGTGATGGGCCTCAATCATGAAGTCGCAATGATAGGTCTCAATGATGGGCCTCAATAATGGGGATCTCAGTGAGGGGTCTCAATGACGGGGTCTCAACGATGGGGTCTCAATGATGGGGGTCTCAATCATGGGTCTCAGTGATGTTGTCTCAACGATGGGGTCTCAATGATGGGGGGTCTCAATCATGGGTCTCAATCATGGGTCTCAATGATGTTGTCTCAATGATGGGGGTCTCAATGATGGGTCTCGATGATGTCTCAATGATGTTGTCTCAATGATGGGGGTCTCAGTGAGGGGTCTCAATGATGGGTCTCAATGATGGTGTCTCAATGATGGGTCTCAATGATGGGTCACCATGATGGGTCTCGATGATGGGGGTCTCAATGATGGGTACTCAATGCATTTCTAACTGGTCTGTCAGCACACGAGAACTGCATCCTATTCCTCAAAAGAGACTGGACCAATATTAAAACCTTAGACTGTCAATGGATCAAAGGATGTCTCCACTGGCATAAACACTAAGATCTAACTCTCTCTCTCAAACCTTCTCTTCAAGACTATAGACAGAAACACACAGTCAATGCTGCTCATACACAGAGTGTCAATGTTGCCTCCTCGAGATCTGTTTATGTAGGTGTAATCTGATGTTCAGACTTGCAGACGATGACCCGCCAGTGCAAGATGGGCGGTACCGATTATAAAAAAAAACGGCATCGATACAAATAGTCTCTTTGATTCCATCTAAAAACAAACCTCTTTGAAAACTTGTTGATGAAGACCTATCTTGTATTCTGTGAAAAGATTGAGTCTACCAGCTCTGGGAAACAGGAGCTTGTTCAATTCCATTTCATTTACTTGTAATATTTATGAATAATGCGAAATCATTTATCTGGACTCAGAGAGTAGCGACTGTGAAATTAGTTTCGCACTTTTTACTTTAGTCCCTCTATTTCGGGTTTCTTAACTCTTTCTCTCCGTAATTATTTACCAGATTCGGGTGGAATCAATGCTGGTATCGTCAGTTAGGAGAGAAAGAGTTAATAAGGTGTTCTGGGTTTATTTTTTCTCCAAAGTATTTACTAAAGAGATGACTAAAACAGCGACACCTAGTGGTAGTAAAGTGTGAGTCTTGAAACCATAGAACAAAGTCAACAAACTATTGCCATCTATCCAAGTGTTTATCAAACCAAAGTTCACGCGTCAGTCTGATTTTCCCGTCATAATTAATGGCATCAATAGCAGAAGTCGAATCAATACGAAAGTCACGTGCCCAGTGCATCTCACGTCTGCTCGATGGGCGCCGTTGTAAAAACAAAACAAAATGTGCTTCAGTAGCGAAACAAATAGTCGTGGCTAAACAGATTCTAGACCAAAACAGATTCTAGACCAAAACAGATTCTAGACCAAAACAGACTCTAGACCAAAACAGATTCTAGACCAAAACAGATTCTAGACCAAAACAGATTCTAGACCAAAACAGATTCTAGACCAAAACAGAATGTAATCGAGACTATGTTAGCAATACACTAACCAACCAAGGTACCGATTTCAGACCTTGTGATCTATACGGGAAGCCGATCATGTAAATCTCGTCTGTTTCTATGGCCGACAATCAATGAGTGTGGCGCCACCACAACGACCAACTGCCTTTACTTCAACATTGTATTCCAGTGCCCAGTAGAGTTGGGTGCACTCAGGGGCGTCGTAACAGTCCCCAAGTCCAAGTCTTCACCGTGATTAGAACTCCAGACCGATATATTAGGAAACCAAGCGCTATAGTACACAATCATGAAATGTAAGCTGTTTTTTTACAGAAGCTGATTTTATCCCATTTAAGCTGATTTTTTAAAAAATGTTAGATGATTAAGGTCATTTCAAAGTAAGCTTGAAGGAAAAATATTTAAGAATAATAAGTCCCGCCAGCAATTCTAATTTGAAAGTAAAAACTTTTAAAACGCTAAAATTTTATTATGGTCAAACGGTCAGATGAGGCGCGGTGGCTGAGTGGAAAAGCGCTTGGTTTTCAAACCAAGGATTCCGGTATCGAATCCTGGTGAAAACGGGGATTTAGAAATTCGGGATTTTAGGGCGCCTCTGAGTCCACCCAGTTCTAATGATTACCTGATTTAGTTAGGGAAAAGTAAAGGCGGTTGATCGTTGCGCTGGCCAAATGACACCCTTGTTAACCGTGGGCCACAGAAACAGATGAGCTTTACATCATCTGCCCTATAGATCGCAAGGTCTGAAAGGTTTTTTACTCTTTTTTTTTACAAACAGTCAGATGTTCCAACGGTCAAATGGTCGAACCGTCAGATGGTCTGACGGTCAGATAGTCACACGGTCACATGGTTAAACGGTCAAACGGTCACACGATCAAATGTCTGAGATCAAAATGCTACTGTTGAATTCTGCATTAAAAAATAACAAAAAATTTTGAAGCAAAAAAATGTTAAACTCTGATGGACCTCCAGGTCAAAATGTTGATGTCAGCGTGACATGCATCAAAGCAAAGGGTTGCGCGCGCATATACAAGGAGAATGCCAAAAACGGGGGGCGGGGGGGGGGGCGGGGGCTGGCGCCACTTCACCTTGAGCTCATTGTGCTTGACATTGTTCATGTCTCCTTTTATTCACTAATTAGTTTGTATTCCTTTCATCATTTGGACAAGGGCGTCAATTTCCTAGAGAAGATGAACTGGTAGGTTTTATTCCTATCGAAGCATCTAGACCCCCTCTATCGACCCCCCCCCCACACACACACCCCAGCATCTCACCCCTGTACGCATTCTACTCCCCCACCCCCCAACCCCACCCCATATAAGACCCCCCAATAACTTTTTTTTTAAAAAATGAAATGTTTTCTTTGATTTTGCGATATTTCAAGCAAATGAGATTTGTACAAAAAAATTTTGTAGAGCGTTCGGTTTTTTTTTTTTTTTTTGTTATCTGTAATTGTGATGAAGGAAGATTGGGAGTATGGGATGTGTGTGCGTGCGTGCGTGTGTGTTGCTTTCATAAGCCACTGCAAGTGTTTCTATTAGTTTGTGTGTCTGTGTGTGTGTTTGCGTTCCTTTAATCTGTGTATTACTCTGAGCGTGTGTGGGCGTTTCCGCTAGCTTGTGTATGTTTGTAGCATTATCTGTCTGTGTGTTTAGGTTAGTATGTATGAAATGATGATTTCGATTTAGCGTGACTCTTTCAATTTAGTGGGGAAAAAATACTTAGGTCAGTTGCTCTGGTCAACTTAAAATGAGCAGAGCGGCTTTTTTTTTATATTACAGACCATAACTGACCTTTGGTGTCATTTCTTTTGGGTCAAAGACATCGTTTAAAGATTTTTAGCCATCGGTTAAACGTCTCTAAGCATCTGTTAAACACCAATTGGGTATCGTTTAAAATTTCTTGGTGAAAGACCACCGGAAATGAACCTATGTCACCAATCGTAAACAAACATTCCTTAAGTTTAAGTTACTCGCTTTTATACAGCTTACGACCCGTTTGGAATCAACCAAGCATATCACGTGACCGTTGTGTGTGAGGCAGCTGCACAATTGCTATTATTATCAATGATTGCAACTTTAAAAACATTATTTCTTTCTAGCTTGAGAATACATCTTAAGTTCTATAAGTTTCTTGATGAACATTATGTAGCGAAATATGGATAATATGGCCAGGTGTTTTCAAGTATGAAATCTCTGTCGGCCAAAATTATTTTTCAATAGACTAATTTGAAAAAAAAAAAACTGACACAGAAAACTTCTATAATAGAAAGTCTGTTTTCCCAAGGCTTGAGAACGCACCGTAACGCTTTCATAAGCTAACTAAAAGAGTTGATTAAAAGGGGCAGTAATCATGCGTTGTTTTTAATGGAGAAAGTTTGAGAATCACTGTTCCAATTATTCCAGTTGTGATCACCGGTTGAGAGCTGGTTAAGTTTAGATTACTCGACTTTCAGTTTGACCCATCAAGATCACGTTCCTCGTTACTTCCCTTTGTGTGTCATGCCCAGCTTAATTGTCTTCCCTTGTCTTAAGTAGTTTAGGCCATGGCATTGGCTACAGCATTCAGTGTGAGCATGTATGTGTTTAGTAAGAGCTGACACGTACTCACTTAGAAGTGATACTTTAAGAAACATCAGTGAAGTTTATGTATGATTACATTACAAAAAGTAAGCATGATATCTTTAAGTAGTAAAGCTACGTCTTGATTACATCAGTGAAATTGTAAGTATATCTTATAAAATACAGACGATACTTGACCAAAAAAAGATGATTACGTCCTACGCGTGTCCTTAGGTCAATCTAGTCATGCATGTTAATCAATGACTTAAACTTTGACAAGTCTTTAGTTTTCCTGGCAGATTCAGGCAACCCATTTCATGCTTAATAGCACTAGGGCACTTGAGTGCATCAGTGTCTTCAACCGAGGCCTCGAAATTTTAAGCCAATGCTACTCTACTCTGTGGTCTTCAGCCCTGAAGCATCTATAAGTTTAGTGATTTTACTAATAGTGTTACTCTAGTCCAGTGTTTCCAAAACTTTTGACCTATTTGTACCCCTTTTATAATTTTTGTAATGCCGAGTACCCCTTCCCACACCGAATCTTAATTTATTAACAAAACATAATAAATGAGTATGTTTGGCCGAGTGGAATACGCAACTTGACTACCTGAATGGTGTTGAGTTCCAATCCCGATGTAGTCTAGGGCTTTTTAAGTTGATATATGACGAGAGTTTTTCGAGATTTGACGATATATGACGAGAGTTTTTCGAGATATGACGAGATCCGTCTATAAAAGAGACTCGAGCGTAGATCAGAGTGTACTCGGCAAGCAAGAACAATAATTTGTCACCCTTTCTGCCCTCTTCCGGTCACATGACCACTGCTCGATTATTATTGTCAATATAAATTGACAGAAGCGGTGTTTACGAGTGGCGAGTAGGGGCGGCAGCCAGATATCCCCCGATCCTAAGATTCTTTTGCATTCAGGGAGAGAAAACGAGAGAATATAGAGATGAGAGAGAGAGAGATAAAAAGGAAGATGAACAAAGAGGGTCAGAGAATGAGTAATGGAGAGAGAGAGAGAAAGATAGAGAGAGAGAAAGATATATATATCGAGAGAAAGAGAGAGTGAGAAAGAAAGATAAAGAGAGAGAGGAAGATAGAGAGAGAGGAAGATAGAGAGAGAGAAAGAGAGAGAGAGAGAGAAAGAGAGAGAGAGAGAGAGAGAGAGGAAGATAGAGAGAGAGAAAGAGAGAGAGAGAGAGAAGAAGAGCGTAGGGGTGTGTTTGTGAAGAAGAAAAAGAAACAGTGAGAGAAAGAGATAAAAGAGATCTAGAAAGAGAGAATTAAAGAGAGACAGACAACAAGAAGGTGTCACAAGAATAGAGATGCACGCACGTAACGTTACTAATAAATAATTCCTAACACAATTTAAAGAAGTAAAAAATCAATTAATTTCTATTTTAAACAAAAAGATAAAAAAAAAAAATTAAAAGCGATAAAAAAAGGAAAAAAAAAAAGACAATTAACTTTAATGAGAAAGTCAAGCCCTTTTCTACACTTTACAAAAAAAATAAAAAAATAAAACAACTAAGATAAGATAAGATAAGATAATTTTGTTGGTCTAATCACATGGTTGTTTAGTTTGGCGACAATTCTCCACCTCAGTATTACTGCTCAAACAACAGCGATGTATTAGTGACGTTTCCAGTCACAAGTGCATAGCAACAAATGCTCACTATAGTCTGACAACTTAACCTCGTTTTGAGAACGAGGCAGACTTTGAGCTGATCAGACGATCAACCAATTGCTTCGATCCTTAACCACACTCGCTATAGAAAACCACAGAGCGAGTTGTCTTGTTGGAAGGACATACAATTTGTAGTCTTTGTATTTGGAAGCAAATTTTTTTATTTTATTTCGTTCTTATTTTTTTATAAATGCCCCCCCCCCCTAAATAATTTTTATAGTCTTTTCATGTTTACGTAATAGACCTACATTCGTAGTCCTTTTTGTAGTCTTTTGATTTCTAAATAATATTTTTTTTTTCTTTTCATTTTAAAGCTCTATACTTAATAGTCTTATAGTCGATTAATTTTAGGTTTTAAATAAATCATTTATAGACTCTTCATATCCAAGTACTGCATTTTGTGGTCTTTTCATTTTCAAGTTCTACATTTTATGGTCTTTCATTTCAAAAGTACTGCATTTTGTGGTCTTTTCATTTCCAAGTACTACATTTTGTGGTCTTCTCATTTTCAAGTACTACATTTTGTGGTCTTCTCATTTCCAAGTACTACATTTTGTGGTCTTCTCATTTCCAAGTTCTACATTTTGTGGTCTTTTCATTTCCAAGTACTACATTTTGTGGTCTTCTCATTTCCAAGTACTACATTTTATGGTCTTTTCATTTTCAAGTACTACATTTTGTGGTCTTCTCATTTTCAAGTACTACATTTTGTGGTCTTTTCATTTTCAAGTACTACATTTTGTGGTCTTCTCATTTTCAAGTACTACATTTTGTGGTCTTTTCATTTTCAAGTACTACATTTTGTGGTCTTTTCATTTCCAATCACTACATTTTGTGGTCTTTTCATTCCAAGTACTACATTTCGTGGTCTTTTCATTTCCAAGTACTTCATTTTGTGGTCTTTATATTTCCAAGGAACCCATCGTTTCACCAGTACAGGAAGTTAAAAGTTTCCACTTGTGTCAAACATTTTTATTTAAGTACCTCCTCTCCCCTCCTTTTTCTTCTAAAAAAAAAAATCCTCTCCGAAGGTCAAGGCTATTCCCTCTGACAAGTGAGTTTCAGATTTAGAAACTTTACAGGGAAACAAGAGTGCCAGTGCGCTTCGATTTCTGGTTTATTTGGTCTCCGCCTCGACGTCTGGACTTAGGACTTTAAATCTTCGGAGTCACTAAATAGAAATCTTCATTACTTGGAGACAGCAAATTTAGAAGTTCATTGAATTTGATTTTAAATTCTAAACTCTGCAGGCAACATCATTATAAGGAAGTAACATTTTTCTCAAGCCCCAAGTTCCTGTTACAAACAGGAACAATTTGGTGCTAGAGTATGTTTTTCACGTCTGCTGTATCGTACACTTGGTTAATGTGTATCTTGGGGATCTTATTACCAAAAGTTGAACACAGTAGTCTGTTCGTTGATGACACTTTGACGTGACCCCGCTTACGTTGTTAAATCAAAGGGGGTAAAAGAAAAAATTCAGTAAGAGAGAGAAAGAAGAGTAAGCGGTATGAAAAAATGTGATGGCGATTTAATGGTACACAAATAAAAACACAAGAGAAAGATTTGAAAAATAGGAAACAAACTAGAAAAAAATAATAAAAATTTCTTAGTGATACAAGTGATACTGCAAAGCAATTTAATTCTGCAATACTTAAAAAGTTCCCCTTTCAGACCTTGTGGTCCATGGAGCAGATGATGTAAAGGTCAACTGTTTCTGTGGGCCGCGGTTAACGAGGGGGTCATGTGGCCAGCACAACGACCAACCGCCTTTACTTTCCCCCCAACTAATGACAGGTACCCATTAGAGCTGGGTGGACTCAGAGGCGCCCAAAGATCCCGAAAATAAAAATCCAAGTCTTCACTAGGGTTCGAACCAGGGACCCTCCCGGTTCGGTACCCCACCGCTTTAATAATAATTTACTTATAATACTACGCGGTTCTGTACACCAGATGCAACAAAAGTTTCATGATGTATTTGCTTCCATTATGAAAATCTCCATTTAGTATAGTCATAGTTAATTTTCTTTTTTCACCGTAATTTTTTTCTTAGTCTCGTGATGTTCCGTATTTTAATAATCGCACATTAAAATAAAACAACAACTCAGGAATCTGTACTCTTAAACCAAATTCCGCGTTCCGACTTAAAAAGTCCAAATGTAAAGCAGGAGGAAAGAAAGAAAAAAAAAAGTGGCCTGACCTACATATTTTCCCCCGCGTTTTGTAATCTCTTCTGTTATCTGACGTTCTAGCGCTGTAACCGACATGTCCCTGCAATTCTCAGCTTTCCTACTGGCCGGAGTGGGAGCCTTGTGTTGCTACGCTTAATTTCAGTAACTACTTGATCTAGATGGGGCGTGGTGGCCACGTGATAACCGTATTCTCTCGGGTTTGAATACAGTAACATTTTTTTTTTAAAATTACGTGTTTTCCAAATGCCCCCCGGAATACCCCCAACTCTTAAAGCGCCTGCCGAGGAAAGTAAAAAAAGCGATTAGTCGTTGGGCCGGCCTCGCAACAGCCTCGTTATTCCTGGTCAATGTCGCAAATATCGTAAACAGAACAATGTAGAGTATAAATTTGTTACAGACAGCTTTTATAGGCAAAAAGTAAATGGAACTCCATTCAGACTTTTAGGGAATATAAAGCTAATCCGTTATTGTTTTTTGCTGACAATTTACGAGGGTGTCATGTGGCCAACACAAAGACCAATCACCGGGTCTAACGTATCTGGGGTACCTTTTAGAAAATTGGGTGGACTCTGGGGCGTCTTACCAGTCTCGCAGTTCATTATTCTCACCAAGATTTGAACTCGAGACTCCTTGGTTCAGAAGCAAAGCGCTTTACCACTCAGCCACCTTCCCTCCATTGGCATCTGTGTAAGGTTGGTGTATGGTTATTGAAATGAATACTGTATTTACTTAGAGTTGAATTCAACTTTTGGAGACTATATCTGGTTTATAATAATAGTCATAAAATAATTTTATTTTCCCATATAATTAAAAAGGGGGAAAGGGGGGGGGCTGCTCTATTGGTGACTGACCATGGCTCATGCCCAGGCTTTCATTTCATTTCTATGAGATGATCCAAAGTCACTTCGCGACTGATAGATGACACAGTTATAAAGAGAGGGCCTACGTATCCCGAAGCATCATACTTCTTCACCACTCAATCGACGCTCAAGGTCCAGCGCTTTAAGAGGTCACGTGATATGGATACTGTTTTGTCACCACCATCCTGTAGTACACATCTTCTTCTTTGAAGGAATGTCTGTAGTGTATAAGATAAGAAAAGATAAGAAAAGATAAGAAAAGATAAAGAAAAGATAAGCAAAGATAAGCGTTGGACTGTCGTTCGGACTTCTCGATGGTCTCGGGTTTACACCCTGACCGCTGCCATTCCCCGTCGTCCTGCGGGAGGTTTGGACTAGGAAGTAGATTCACTCTGAAGGAACATCCACAACGTGTGCAATGGTGTACAAGCGAAACAATTTCGTGAACATGCGCAATGGTTAAATAGGTCAGTGTGTCAGAGTGTTAGAGTGTCAGTGTGTCGGAGTGTCAGTGTGTCAGAGTGTCAGTGTGTGAGTGTGGGAGTGTGTAAGTGAGTGTGTGTGTGGGAGGGGATGGAGAGACAACACAAAGAGGGGGAGAGATAGGTGCTCAGGTTGAAAAGAAGTCTAGTTGGAGTTTTTGATTTTTCCAATTCCTCTTATTGGCTTGCAAACTCTTCAAAGGGTGGAACCTAAATCTAAAGCCCGCCTGGCTGGGTGGACACGGACATTTTAAAAAGCGGCTCTAACGATTTTCTAGAAATTTTCAATTACCAGTTAATTGGCCACGCTCTGGTTTGACTGTTATAATTTTCACAAATATAATCAGTTTAAAATTAAATTTGGTCTGGAGATCTATATCTTGAGCACAAGTCATTCGAAATTCCCGCTTAGAGTTAAATATACAAATATACGTTAGTAACAACATACGTACCGTCTTAGGTAGAAAACATTATCTGGACTAGAATCTTCTTTATCATATCTCTAACTAGAGCTAGTATTGTAATTCTCTAACTAGAGCTAGTATTTTGATTCTCTAATTAGAGCTAGTATTTTGATTCTCTAATTAGAGCTAGTATTGTGATTCTCTAATTAGAGTTAGTATTGTGATTCTCTAATTAGAGCTAGTATTGTGGTTCTCTAATTAGAGCTAGTATTGTGATTCTCTAATTAGAGTTTGTATTATGGTTTCTTTATGCTAGATGTCACCAGCTTCAAAAAAGGAGGAATAATTATTTTTAACAAACTTTTTTTTAGTGACCTGTTTATGAATAAAATGTGATATTGCTTCTTTGTCGTGCCCAGGTCTATTCAAAAGGCATCACATTTCATTAACGTGTTTTCCAATGTACCAACATTCCGTTCTAAAACTTAAACACTATGTGCTGGATTTATTCGATAACAATTTTCCCATACAAGCGATTGTAACTCAATATTGAATCTTTTTCTGCATCTATTAACATTAACATTGAAGCTCTTAAAAGGATATTTTGAGTTGAGTTTAATAAAATACTCTGAAAGACACAAAGATAAAGGCACATTCCTCATCCCATATGCTAGGACAAATTTGTACAAATACTCCTTCTTCCCTAGTGCTATTAGAGCATGGAATGGGTTGCCTGAGCTAGCCAGGAAAACCAGTGACTTGGCAGAATTTAAGTCATTGGTTAATATGCATGACTAAATGCATGACGCGTAGGACGTAATCATCTTCTTTTTTGAAGTAACGTCTGTATTATATAAGATAAGATAAGTTAGGGGTTAGACTTCGCATGTGACACTCACCCAGCGCCCCGCGGTATTGCTAAGGCCGCCTCTAAGTTATGAGAAAGCTTATTTCCATAAATATTTGACTTCTGGCGTTCCATAGGAAGACATAGATCTAGTAGGCCAGACTTTTCTGCAAGAAGTAGCCAGTTGTTTTATGGGTTGACTACGTGTCAAGGGGCAGAATACATAAGTCATGCAAAGTTGAACAGAGTTGATGCGCCTGTTGGTGCTAAAGTAATGGTAAGCCAGTGAAAGGGAGATAAGACGATGTATTGGTGAAACTGGCAAGGGGAGGCTATCAGTAAACAGTAGATAGAAAGTATTAAAAGGTGATGAAAAGTGTTCTCAGACAAATTGAAACCATCGGATAAAATACTTTAATAGCTCTACAGTGTAATACAGGGAGTTACTAAAACCCAGAATACTGTAATATTTATGCACCATAATGTTTTAGTCTAGAGCAGGGGTTCTCAACCTTCCGGTCTCAATCCCGTGTCGAATGACCATTTGGGTACTGTTATAAACTTGGTGGTGGCACAGAGAGGGGTAGTGGTGTGTGTGTAGTCAGCCGACACAAATCGCCCCAGGCCAGCGCTAGACGAGCGGTCAACCGTGACGAGTTACGACGATCGGCCGAGACGAGTGTCAACAAGAGAGTTCGGGAAGGATCGCCGACGTGAACAGAGCTCAGGGGCGTCACGAGAGTTGTAGTCATCTGACCACCTAGAAACGTCGAGCGCCGTTCTGTCCGGTTCGAGAAGGCCAGTAGGGACCCTATATAAGAGCGGAGGTGTCGCAGTCAAGACGGTTCAGAAAGGAGGTTCACGACAAGAGTTCAGAACACGGTCGACTACAGCACAGTTCAACGGTGTGGTTCTGTACGGAGCATTACGACGGTTCAGTGCGGAGTACTGTCAAGTACAGTTGAGACGAACGGCGTCTTGATCTTGGTCTGTGATCGAGTCCGACACAACGAGCCCAAGTGTGTGAAGTCAGTCCCGAACTGTTGAACCCAGTGCAAGCCCGGAACGAGACGGAGAGGCCAGTGCAAGACTTGATACGGCGGAACGGTGTTATTGGAGAGATATTTGTTATCGCAGAGCTATTTGTACTGTTCTACGTGCTGCCAATTGTACAGTATTGGCTGTTATTTATGGACATTAAACCTTTACGTTATTTTGGAGCCCTGACTTGTCAAGTTCTTTAAGTTGGTGGTGTATGGTGCAGTTTGCAGAGAGCCTGGATAGTGAGATTCGTAACACTGGTGTCAGAAGTGGGATAGGATCGGAATCGGATTGGATCGGATCTACTATGGCTCGTCTGAAACTGCTGTACGAACTTGAAGTTATAGAACTGAGGCGAGAACTGCGTGAACGAGGGCTGAAGAATGGCGGAAAGAAGGAAACCTTACAAGCACGCCTCCGAGAAGACATTGTGGAAGAAGGGGAAGATCCGGACACATATCTGTTTGAAATTAAACCAACTTTAGGAGAGCTCTTGCACAAACAGCTAGATGAATGGAAGGAAGAGTTGCGGGCTATGAATACGACATGGAAGAAGTCCAACGAAGAGACCTGTACCAAGCTTGAAAAGATGTATATTTCGGTGAAGGAAATCACGAGCCCCATGGTGAAGACGATGGACGTGTTGGAAGAAACCCCGTACGACCAAGGAGACATGAAAGATAAAGGAGCTGCGCCATCGTTAAACAATGAACTACTAGCCACCCAAAGCTTTGAAGAAATATGCAGTGACAACGGCAATGCTGGTGAATGTGGTGCTGCCTGTCAACCTGAAAACAGGGAGTACAGACCTGTGGAGCCGAAAGAGACAGATGAAGAGACAATGGAAGCTGCCCATAGTTCGAACGAAGCTTGTGATGCAGCTGTACCTGATATGAGCACCTCAAACAGCAAGGCATATCAAGTGAATGTTTGCTCCGCGTCCAAGCATTTTGCTGAGGAACGTTTGCAAGTTGCAAGTGGCGTACGAAGGTGGGACCCTACTGACGCTTGCCCAGATTCTAAGACCAGCGAGAGAAGCCCTGATGGTGACCATAAGAACCCAATGAGATCTGACGAAGCTGTTGAGGGACATTTGCAAGCTAAGAGATACCAGCCAGGTCCGTACCCAACAGCCGTTGGTCCAGCTGCCAAGACTGGAGAGGAAAGTCCTGAAGGTGGTAAAGAGAATCCAAGGCAGTCTGACGTTGACGAAAGTCATCGACAGGGTCTGAAACCAACAAACGATTGGCCCGATACTGAGACAAGAGAGAGAGGTCCTGATGGTGGTGAAGAAAGCCGAATGGAGCCTGAAGCCGAAGACGAGGGACCTTTGCACGAGGAGTGTTACCAACCTGCCCCACAAGTATGCCCTCCAGACAAGGCTGAAGATGATGACCTGTCCCACAATTCCATGTCCTGTGGATTTGAAGCCCATCCCAGTCCTTCTTCGCAAAGCCCTATGAAGCCACCTCTTTTGCCAACGATCTTGGTATCCCCAGCCCTTACATCCTATACCTCTCCATGTGCCAAACGGCTGCCCTCAATACCGAACGACAAGAGAGCGACGCGACCACGACATCACTGCAGCCACATGAAGACCAACTGGCGGAGAAGAAGAAGAAGGCTACTTTTGTTGAATGCAAGATGGATGACGATGCAACCTCGATATCACTGCAACCACATGAAGACCAACTGGCGGAGAAGAAGAAGAAGGCGACTTTTGCTGAGTGCAATATGGATGACCATGCGATCACGAGGTCGATACAACCAGATGAAGGCTAACTGGAGGAGAATAAAACGTTTTCTGAGTTCCACGTGGATGGCGATGAAAGCACGACGGCGAGGAAACCAGGCCAAGGCAAACTGGAGGAGAAGAAGGAAGCGACCATTGCTGACTGCAACATGGATGGCTCCGTCAAGCTCAAGAGGCAAGCCAACTGCCACCGATCGACCCCCGCCTGCAGCGATGAAACTTCACAGCCAACGTCATGAGCTTGATTCTGTCCGGGACGGACAGATCTAAGGAGGGGGCAGTGTTATAAACTTGGTGGTGGCACAGAGAGGGGTAGTGGTGTGTGTGTAGTCAGCCGACACAAATCGCCCCAGGCCAGCGCTAGACGAGCGGTCAACCGTGACGAGTTACGACGATCGGCCGAGACGAGTGTCAACAAGAGAGTTCGGGAAGGATCGCCGACGTGAACAGAGCTCAGGGGCGTCACGAGAGTTGTAGTCATCTGACCACCTAGAAACGTCGAGCGCCGTTCTGTCCGGTTCGAGAAGGCCAGTAGGGACCCTATATAAGAGCGGAGGTGTCGCAGTCAAGACGGTTCAGAAAGGAGGTTCACGACAAGAGTTCAGAACACGGTCGACTACAGCACAGTTCAACGGTGTGGTTCTGTACGGAGCATTACGACGGTTCAGTGCGGAGTACTGTCAAGTACAGTTGAGACGAACGGCGTCTTGATCTTGGTCTGTGATCGAGTCCGACACAACGAGCCCAAGTGTGTGAAGTCAGTCCCGAACTGTTGAACCCAGTGCAAGCCCGGAACGAGACGGAGAGGCCAGTGCAAGACTTGATACGGCGGAACGGTGTTATTGGAGAGATATTTGTTATCGCAGAGCTATTTGTACTGTTCTACGTGCTGCCAATTGTACAGTATTGGCTGTTATTTATGGACATTAAACCTTTACGTTATTTTGGAGCCCTGACTTGTCAAGTTCTTTAAGTTGGTGGTGTATGGTGCAGTTTGCAGAGAGCCTGGATAGTGAGATTCGTAACAGTACCAATATACTTTACATTGCAATTTTTTCACTGGATTTGAACGTTGAGTACCGTGTCACCAAAAGTCATTCAAACTCATTACAGGCCTATGATTCATGGACATATATTAGCAACGAAGAAACTGTCACAATCACAATACAGCTGATTTTTTTTTTTCCATTTCATTTACACAATTCTGTTTCAGGTGTTTACAGTCATATCCCGTTCTGAAATTGTTTTGCGTTGTCTTCTATTTCCGACAACATATCTTTAAGACTCAATTCAGAAAGAGAACTTGATACTGAAGGTTACATTCGTTATGATCTAACTACCAGGAGAATTCCGCATCCGGGGAAACAGAACCAAGCTTGTACTGACGTTGGCGTGTTTGCAAACACTGTCGCAACAATATTTTTATTGCAATGCAGTTCACTGTACTGTTGTAACTCTAGGCTAGGCACTCAACGTAAAGGCAGGCAACTCAACACAGTTTAACAGGAAATAAAGACAGGTGTTTATTCACTAGGGTAAACACATAACATTCTTCAACTTCCCCAGAGTCTTGCTACTAATTGACCAGTCCTTTAGACAGCAACCCGAATGTGGACCAACGACAGCCTTCCCCGCTTCCCTCCAGGTCCCTTCTACAACCTTCAGGCAGCACCAAAAGCTGGCTTCTTAGTTTCCCAAACATTCAGACTCTTCACAATCCCTGATGCACTGTTCTTCTCTCTGTCCTAGTGTCTTCCTGTTTACGTTCAACAGTGCGCTAGTGCGCATCTAGAGCACTGGTGCAAGGCAGGGTGACAACTGTATTAACAAATGTACGTTTTCCATGCCCCGCCCTACTTTTCACATTGTCACTTAAGTTTGCATTAACATAATAAACATGCACTAGAAAAGTAGATGAATAAAAGTCATAAACTTAAAAAAAAAAATAATCTAACAACAAAATTATTTTACAATAAATACAATTACTTATTTAAAGCTATTGCTGTGTTCAGATTATATGTAAATACATCATGCATGTCCGCCTACGTGCTGATGACGATTATATAAAATTAGCAAAATGAAATTTACACAGTCCTATGAATGAAATAAATTGTACAGTTGGGGGTCGCCGCCTAGTGAGGAATCGTGGTAGGGGGTCGCCGAGCTAAAAAGGATGAGAACCGCTGGTCTAGAGCAGGAATACTTTTACATTCATTTAATATTGATACTTTTGAAACAAGTATAACAATGATGTCATAGAGAACGCGCATTCTCGTAACCAGGGCTTTTTTTTCAATGTGGGGAATTTTTTATATATTTTTCTTGTATTTTAACGATTATTATTAATATATTAGTACTTAAAAGTTAGGCAATCCATCACTGAGTGCCTGCACCTAATCACTGAGTACCGGCACCTAATCACTGAGTAACGGAACGTAATCACTGAGTAACAGCACCTAATCATTGAGTACCGGCACCTAATCATTGAGTACCGGCACCTAATCACTGAGTACCGGCACCTAATCATTGAGTACCGGCACCTAATCACTGAGTACCGGCACCTAATCATTGAGTACCGGCACCTAATCACTGAGTACCTGCACCTATTTTTATACAAAAAAAGCTCTGCTCATAATTAACAAATTTATAAATAACGCTTGTCACGAGTCCAATATATATATAATGAGATTGTACGTGTACTCGATTATATAAGATAAGATTATATAAGATAAGATTATATAAGATTTTCCCCAGACAAACAGACGGAATGAGCTTGGTCATACAAAAAGTCAATATTGCTTACCTGAACCTCATTCTTGTGACCTATTTTCCACAACTAGTAGCAGTATGTACAGAAAATTAATCCTAGCTACAGAAAAATTTGATGGACTTAAAAAAAACAACTTTCCGCATTAATTGCATCATCCGGGTTAATCATATAATCACTGATTAATCAGTCGTGCAGCAGCCCAACAATGAAACAGTTCCACTATACACACACTAAGACATCCTTAGCTTCAAGTTCTGTTTGTGTGTCGAGTGAATCAGTCCAGTTGAAAACTGACATTGATTTTGAGTAGACACCGTAAAGTAGGAAGATTCTGTAAAAACAACAATTAAATGTGTACATGCCACGAGGCTGTACGTGATAAACGATAATTATCATGTACACAAACTGGTGGCAGTTACACAATTCACTCACAAAAATTGGTTAACATGCATGACGTAATCGTCTTCTTTTCTGAAGTAACGTCTGTATTTTATAAGATAAGATAAGAAGATAAAAACTACATTCTTTGGGATCTTGCTTCCCCAGGAGCTAAGTCAGACCAAATACTTCAGTAAGTTAAAGAACGTAACGACCTGTTTAAAACTTCTTTCTATATGAATATCATCTCAGCCTGTGGTCCCCTGTACATCACCATCCAGCTCCATCCAGGCGTCTTAGTTCTGTCCCCACGTCTTGCCCATCTGCTTGGCATCTGCTTCGTGTATTTCTGGGCCGAACCCTTCTTCCTGTTTCCGGTGATATCTTGTCTTGTAATGCTGGATGCAGGTCTGCGTCTCTGTAGGAAATCTACATCAATGTTTGTTTGTTTGTTTTACATAATTCGGATGTTCCTTCAGAGTTGAAGATAGTTTACTTCCTAGTCCAAACCTCCCGCAGGACGACGGGGGATGGGAGCGGGCAGGGTTTGAACCCTCGACCGTCGATAAATCCGAACGACAGTCCAGCGAGCAAACCGCACGACCAGGCAGCCATCCAATGGGCTGCTGCTTTCTTTCTTTGTCACAGTTCCTCGTTCGAGATCTTGTCTGGACAGCGGATCATGAGGATCTTCCTCAGGCAGATATTGATGAATACCTGAATTTCTTTCATGGTGTTGACAGGTTCTCCAGGCCTGTGCTCCAACAAGGGTGCTGAAGAGCCTGATCTTGGTGTCGGTGCTTATTTCCCTTGATTTCTTGGAGTTCTTCAGCTGATGGAAAGCTTCTCGAACTTAATGTAGATGTTAAAGATATCGCGCAAATTAAATCAGAAATTAAATACACCACAAACAAACAATGCTCCGAAATCGGAATGTTACAAAGTCGTGGGACTTAATCTAGAATATTATAGAGGGTATATTGAGGTCACTTATACAGGCCGCGGGCTTCACATTTGAGACCAAACGAAAATCCGCTGCCGAGGACAGACGTAGGCGACGAAAAGAAAATCTAAATTGACCATCGGCGGACTATTGTTATGCCTGCACTGGGTGTGGAGAAATCTGTAGGCCACAGCTGGGGCTGAGTAGCCACGGGAAATACTACATTCATAAACCTTCGGACAAACAGCTAAGGAAAAAAAGTTTTTTCCATTTATGACACGAAGGTTCATTTCACAATTCATTTTGCTGCGTTAAATCCTTATCTTATCTTATCTTATCTATCTTATCTTATAAAGAGAAGATGTATACGTCCTTAGCAATTCATGTGTCAACCTAGTCATGCAATGCTAATCAATGACTCTGTCAAGTCCTTAGTTGTCCTTACTGATTCTGGCAACCCCATTCCATGCTCCAATGCACTACGGGGAGAAGGAGCACTTGTACGATTTCGACCTAGCATATGGAATAAGAAATGTGTCTTCATCTTTGTTGCAATCAACTCTTATGTCTCTTACAAGAACGATTAATGCCTGAATAAGTTGCAACCTATGTTATAAGTTAATTTTAATAAATATTGACGAGTTATTATTATTATATTATTATAACTAATCTGTGATCTATACATAACTTACTATTGAAACAATAGACTGAACCTATACATAGCTAGGAGGCTATTTTACTTTTTTAAAACTATATTTTCACACGGCTTTGGTTCGGCCAATAATAGAATATGCATCCTCCGTTTGGGAGCCCCCAACTCAAGAAAACATTAAGAAACTGGAACAGACACAAAATAGAGCAGTGAGATTCATGACAAACGAATATTTACTTTTTGACTAGAGTAACACCTTTAGTAAAATCACTAAATTTAGAAAGCCTTCAGGACAGAAGGCTCAAAAGTAAAGTAGCAATTATACATAAAACACTGAACCATAATCTTCAAATACAAAAACAAAATTTAATAAAATACTCAGAAAGACACAAAGATAAAGGCACATTCCTCGTCCCATATGCTAGGACAAATTTGAACAAATACTCCTTCTTCCCTAGTGCTATTAGAGCATGGAATGGGTTGCCTGAGCTAGCCAGGAAAACCAGTGACTTGGCAGAATTTAAGTCATTGGTTAATATGCATGACTGAATGCATGACACGTAGGACGTAATCATCTTCTTTTTTTGAAGTAACGTCTGTATTTTATAAGATAAGATAAGAGCCTTATTGTCTTTGGACTTTTAAGCACTCTCAGAACGGCCTTGACATTTACACAAGAGGTGCTAATTTTTTAATTGCATTCTGAGATTCACGAAATTGACCCAAAAAAAAAAAAAAAATGTCGGACGGAAATAATTTTATTAAAAAATTTGGCAAACTTATTTTTTCTGTGTGTGTGTATTTGTATGTGTGTGTTTGTAATTTCAGTTCATTCATATTTGATTTAGTCATTTGTTTAATTTTTTTTTTTTACAGATTCTTGAGAACCTTGAGGCTAGCACTGAACTCCTGAGGAAACTGTTTAAGAAAACGTGTAGAGGCATTCTGGGTTATTTCTAAATCATTTGTTGGGTTTATTTAGAATTTATTCAGAATGAATCAAACTCTCTAAACAGTGAACCTAAAAAAGTATATAGTGGACAACTGAACTTCACTATAAACATCACATATGCAAAGAATCAAGGTCTGAAAGAGAAAATCAATTCTATTGCATCAATTTCTGAAAGATAATATCAATTATATAACATCAAATTCCGAACAGGAACATTAAATATATCGAATTCTGAGAGAATATGCAACATTGATTACACCACATGAAATTCTGAAAAAAGAACTTATTTAAAATGTCTCTGAAATAATCCGTTTTGGTGTTTGTGATTAGGCTTTTCTTAATAAATATTCATCTTGATACTGTAAAATCCTAAAGAAACGGATTTATTAAGAATGTTTTATTGACGAAAGTCAGATTTGTAGTTCTGTGTAGTATTTTTGTTTCAATAACAAAGTATTCATCACAACAAAATGAAGAGCGTTGAGGTGCCCGACGAGCACGTTGATGATTTGAAAAACTGGAGATTAATTGTCAATGCTACGTGTGAGTATATAATGGCCACGGAGACTATTCCTCAAGATGGTAAGTAGATGGCTTTTTATGCGTTTGTGTTGTGGTTATATGATGGGTCAAGCACTCCACATTTATCAATGATGTGTCAGGCTCTACACATCTATTAGGTTATGATGTGTCAGGGTCTACACATCTATTAGGTTATGATGTGTCAGGGTCTACACATCTATTAGGTTATGATGTATTAGGGTCTACACATCTATTAGGTTATGATGTGTCAGGTATTACACATTGAATGTGTCAGGGTGTGTCATTCAACCTGTGTGTCTTGTTTAGAGCAAAAACGTATTTATTTTTTTGTACTAAATTATACATATATATATATATATATATATATATATATATATATATATATATATAGAGAGAGAGAGAGAGAGAGAGAGAGAGAGAGAGAGAGAGAGAGAGAGAGAGAGAGGGAGAGAGAGAGAGCGAGAGAGAGAGAGAGATAGCTAGCTAGATAGATTGATATATAGATAGATAGATAGATAGATAGATAGATAGATAGATAGATAGATAGATAGATAGATATAGATATAGATATAGATATAGATAGATAGATAGATAGATAGATAGATAGATAGATAGATAGATAGATAGATAGATAGATAGATAGATAGATATAGATATAGATATAGATATAGATATAGATAGATAGATAGATAAATAGATAGATAGATAGATAGATAGATAGATAGATAGATAGATAGATAGATAGATAGATAGATAGATAGATAGATAGATAGATAGATAGAGATAGAGATATCGGACTCAGAAAGTAAGGCGTATGTATGTCTCGCATAGAAATCAAAACCGTTTGATAAATCTTGATAAAACTTATAAATGCTCTTTGGGTACTAACTGGAACCGTAACGTATGTATAGAAGTCCTAAAACAAACTTAAGACCATAAAATAAAAGTTGCCCATTTCTATGAAAGTATTATTATGTATCTAGGTCATGTTTACATGAGACAACATTGAAAGGATCTAGTTCGAATTCTAATTTTAAGAACTACACTTTGCGCGAATATTTTGTTTTACTTTGACACATGATAATATAAAATATAGTCAATTGATTTCATTATTTAATAAAATTAACCTTCAAATTTGTGTTTCAAAAGCATTTTTACATAAATATCTGCGAATTTAGACGTCCAAATACCCCAAATTGACATGTTTACATGAAACAAGACGGAACGCATGCGCAGAGCGAAGGCTCCACGCTTGCACGCAAAGCTCCGAAGCCTAGATCTAATTCTAACTCTTGATCTAATTCTACGATGACAGGTCTACTTTATACTTAAACGAAGGAAAGCGCTCGCAAGGTGGTCAAAGAAAGCGCTTCAGGGACACCCTCGAAGCTTCTCTGAAGGCGTTCAGCATAGACCCAGCCACCTGGGAGACAGAGGCACATGACAGAGCATCATGGCGTCGCGCTGTGAAAACTGGCGCACAGGTTGCTGAGGAAAAGAGAACCACGCTGGCAAAAGAAAAACGCCAGAGAACAAAAGCAAGGCAAACGACACCAGCTTCAGCTGGAATAACCTGCCCAGTGTGCAGCCGAACATTCCGGGCTCACATAGGTCTCACCAACCACAAGAGGAGACATAAAACCCCAGTGCAAAGCTCTCAGTCCCCTTGATGACAAAGTGGTCATCATCGAACCACGATGGACGAACTATATATATAGGCTCCCTGTGCAGCGCACGATCACTGATGATTGAGGTATCTTTTGACTTGAGCGGAGCACACTTGCTGGTGTGAGGTCCAAAGGCTTTTCTCATGCCTTCGTATAGTCCTCTTATGTTACCACAGTCGGCACAAGATTGAATATCTACACGTAGCTCCTGCCAGTATTTGTTAGCGCACTGTCTCCCTATTCTTTGGGCATTCTTCTTCTTCTACGTTCTCATTGTTATGTTGGAGTGATCAGACGACTAGACCAATACATGAGATGAACTGCTCAGTGGTTTCCAAATCAGGGAGCTCTCCATATAGTTTCCTTTCTATTGGGGTGATTTGGGGCCAATGTCTTATACGGGCCTCTTGGTAAAGAGAGCAGTTTTGGAGGACATGGTCTGCATTCTCTGGTGATACTCCACATGGGCTGATTTCACTGGTATTGTTCCGTGAAGCTCTGAGCCTTTTTAAGTTACTTGGGGTGGGATCCTACTTGTAGATTTGCCAGGATACTCTCTTGTTCCTAATGGCAGTTTCCATTTCTGGTAGACTAGCTGCAAGCCAGTCCTCGCTTTTCTTGATTTTGTTTCCATAGGCCAGTGATGATGCTTGGTAGATTGTATCTATCGGGCAGATGATGTTAAGGTCAACTGTTTCTTTGGCCCAACTGTCAATGAGCAGGGTGTCATGTGGCCATCACAACGACAATCCGCCTTTACTTTCCCCAACTAAAGTCACATAGCCAGTAAAGATGGGTGAACTCAAGGATATAGCCTAAAAATTTTGAATTTCAAAATACAAGAATTCACCGAGATTTGAGCCCAGGACCCAAGTTTCGGAAGCCTAGTGCTTAACCACTCAGCCAGCGTGCCTCCTTGTAGTGTACGTGCCTATCTGTTTGTGTATCTGTGTCGGTCTATAAACTTGTTTGTTTATCTGTGTCGGTCTACAAACTTGTTTGTGTATCTGTGTCGGTCTATAAACTTGTTTGTTTATCTGTGTCGGTCTACAAACTTGTTTGTTTATCTGTGTCAGTCTATAAACTTGTTTGTTTATCTGTGTCGGTCTACAAACTTGTTTGTGTATCTGTGTCGGTCTATAAACTTGTTTGTTTATCTGTGTCGGTCTATAAACGTGTTTGTGTATCTGTGTCGGTCTACAAACTTGTTTGTGTATCTGTGTCGGTCTATAAACTTGTTTGTTTATCTGTGTCGGTCTATAAACTTGTTTGTTTATCTGTGTCGGTCTATAAACTTGTTTGTTTATCTGTGTCGGTCTATAAACGTGTTTGTTTATCTGTGTCGGTCTATAAACGTGTTTGTTTATCTGTGTCGGTCTATAAACGTGTTTGTTTATCTGTGTCGGTCTATAAACGTGTTTGTGTATCTGTGTCGGTCTATAAACGTGTTTGTTTATCTGTGTCGGTCTATAAACGTGTTTGTTTATCTGTGTCGGTCTATAAACGTGTTTGTTTATCTGTGTCGGTCTATAAACGTGTTTGTGTATCTGTGTCGGTTTATAAACTTGTTTGTTTATCTGTGTCGGTCTATAAACTTGTTTGTGTATCTGTGTCGGTCTATAAACTTGTTTGTTTTTCTGTGTCGGTCTATAAACTTGTGTATCTGTGTCGGTCTATAAACTTGTTTGTGTATCTGTGTCGGTCTATAAACTTGTTTGTTTATCTGTGTCGGTCTATAAACGTGTTTGTTTTTCTGAGTAGGTCTATAAACGTGTTTATCTGTGTCGGTCTATAAACTTGTTTGTTTATCTGTGTCGGTCTATAAACGTGTTTGTTTTTCTGAGTAGGTCTATAAACGTGTTTATCTGTGTCGGTCTATAAACTTGTGTATCTGTGTCGGTCTATAAACTATATGCGCAGGTCAGTGTTTTCATTCAAATTACGTCTAACTTCAAAAGGGGTCGGAGGTGACCAAGTCCAGTTAGATGTGATCAATGTGTTACTAGAAAGAGAACTTCTTTTAAGAGCTCGGTACAAAGACACAGATCTAGGTTATTTATCCTAGATTATAGTTTATTTCTGCGAAGTGAATTCAAACTGGAATTCTCTGTGCAGACGTGGAGAGTACAGTCCAACCTTGACCTTCATACTGAGACGAATGATGCTCTTAATAAATTCTGGCTCACTAAAAGACGGGGATATTCCACTGCCAAAAAAAAAAGTTTATTTAATTATCACTTTAAAGTAGTTCATAAATAACTTTAACCTGTGGCTACCCCTCCCCCCCCCCTCCGGCCTCTACGGCTCCCTCTCTCCAGCCTCTCGCCTGACGTCAAAATAAGAAACTTATTCTATCGAGTGTCAGGCGTTCTGCCTTAAAACTTTTTACACGTTCTGCTTCAAACGTGTGTGTGCGTCTCGTGTGTGTGTGTGTGTAAGCGAGTATGTCAGATAATGAATGGGGGAGAGAAAAAGACCATGGCAGATCCGCAGAGAATGATTTATTTAGAACGGAGTTGGATTAATAAGTAAGATTAATTTATACATAAATTTTATGAGATGAAGACAGCAAAAAAAAAATTACTTTTATCCATTTCGTAAGACCCTGTACCCAGGAGAGGGGTACAACAAGTTTAATTCACTGCTAACTTTATGCTCTGAGAAATCAGGAGTAAATCTCGAGGACAATTAGATGCTGAACGTGTGCACAATTAAACAATCAACTTTTATATTCCCACTAAGAGTTTCTGCAACTGAGTTGGTGTCAAATGTTTTGCATATTATTCCTTTAAATCCAACCAGAAAGAAGAACTTTGAAATAAAGGGGAATTTACAATTCTTTGTCATAATGTGAGGGTAAAAATGATCTATGAGACCATGTCGAATGCGTGCAAAGTCAACTCTTTCTTGAGTTATCAGCTTGATGACCTTTCTCAGGGCCGGCCTTACGTAATTGGAAGCCCTAGGCAAAGTGAATTTGGTGCCCCCCCCCCAAAAAAAAATAATAAAAGACTAAAAATGAACAGAAATAAAAATAAAATAACGCGATTTCTATCGTTTAATTAAAACAATCACTGCTGACAAGTCACGAGATTTAATAAAGCACCTTTTTTCATTCTCCGTTTTTCGTCTGCGTTTTGATGCATCAACCTCGAAATAACGTTTTCACATATTCACCAATAGGAAACAACAAGGTCCTTCTAACAATGGTAGTCTCAGGTAGATCTAAACATTTATGAGCTATAGCAGACACTTAGTGCTAGGCTAGTAGACAGAGTTCTCTCAGAGTTCTCTCAGAGTTCTCTGCCATATGATAGAGTTGATCCAAGTATTGTATTTTTTTTTTCGAAAAATTTGTTTCTGGTGGGGGGCCCCCCTCCAATGGGATGACCTCTGCGGCTGCCTAGTTTACCTATGCCTACAGCCGGCCCTGCCTTTTCTCGCAGTGCTGTGTACATTATTCACATGACGCCTACCCGAAATCGTGTTTAATATCTAAGGCCCAGGAGATATGCCTTTAAAGGGAAACTCTGCTATTCTACTGCACAGTTAACGAGAATAGAAAACAGAATTTTGGTGTCATATTTTTTAATGTGAAAAGAAAAAAAAAACTAATTTTACAGTTGAAGAGAGACTTGGCCAAAAGTTCATTATAAATTTTTTTAAAGTTCTTCAATGTTAATTATTAAAATATTAATGAAGGAAAGAGAACAGAAACAAAAACATTTTTTTTAAATATCATGTTTCGGATGGTCTTTCAGAAATGAAGATAATAACCCCCTGACCAAAGCTAAAACAGAATGGTGGATGGTGGCGGTGAGCAAGGTTCGAATCTGTACTCATGCAGCCATCCATAGTTCGCAATATGCATTCTATCATGTGATATGACTCTCAATATTTAGAAATAAGAAACTCAAATAATAGCCTGACGCGTAGGACGTAATCATCATTTTCGAAGTAACGTCTGTATTTCATAAGATAAGATAAGATTGTTTTAAAAAAAAAATAGACCATCAACCATCAGAAATAAGGAACTAGACCAATTTCATTTTTTAAAAAAAATAGACCATCAACAATGAGAAATAAGGAACTAGACCCATTTCATTAAAAAAAAAATAGACCATCAACAATCAGAAATAAGGAACTAGACCCATTTCATTAAAAAAAAATAGACCATCAACAATCAGAAATAAGGAACTAGACCAATTTCATTTTTTTTTAAATAGACCATCAACAATCAGAAATAAGGAACTAGACCATTAGTAGGTTACAAACAACCTTTTATCAGACCACATTCAAGGGGACACAATCGTGGCTGTCACTGGAGCTGACAGCGAGTCACATTAAGTCAGTTCGACATCGGTCTCCTCCCGTCCAGTCCTTTGTCCAGATTTTCAGAGAATCCTGAGAGCCTAATCCTCTCTCTCCGGTGATACAAATCTTATTTACGATTTCAGGAATGTCCGTCCAGACGATTTTTTTTTTTCATAGGACACAAAGTTTATGTAAACACCGGTATCGTTAGATAACTCTTAGTGCTCAAAAATAATTATGTGGTATACAAGTTAGCTCCCTTTTCATATTATTTGATGTATTTATAAATATGCAAGGGTATAACGAGGGTGAACTAATTCAACCTTGAACTATGAACCACGTATTGCTAGATTTTACCTTTTTACCTTTTACCTATCCCTTAGTCTGTTGGACCGTTGGGGCACCAGGCAAGATTTGTCGACCGTCTTTCTCCATTCCTCCCTTTTTTTTGACTTGTTTAGAACCTCTCTCAATGGCAGGCCTGTCCATTCTTTAATGTTGTCCTCCCATCGCTTTTTCTGTCTGCCTCTTCTTCTTTTCCCTGGCACTGTTCCCTGAAGGAAGGTCTTTGCGAGCCCCGTAGATCTTGTAATGTGGCCAAAGGTTTTAAGCTTTCGTCTTTTCACAATAGTTAGCAGGTCGTCATGGGCTCCGATCGCTACAGTAACCCTGTCTCTGATTTCTTGGTTTGTGATGCGGTCTTTGAATGTGATGCCTAGGATCCTTCTGTAGCATCTCAATTCCATTGCTAGGATCCTCCTCTCAAGCTCTGCATTCAACTCAACGTCCACGACTCGCAAGCTTGCTAGATTAACAGTATGTAAAAGCAAAGTAGGGGGAAAAACCCACTTTTGATATATTTTATGAATTGTACAGAGATCTTCTGTTTTCGTAGTAATCAACATAGGATTGCTTCCCTTGAACACGAAAGCTAAATTTAAAGTAGATTTAAATATTACAATGATTCAACAAGAATGTTCGATCAGCTCGACCTCTATCGTGGATCAACTTGACCTCTATCGTGGATCAGCTCGACCTCTATCGTGGATCAACTCGACCTCTATCGTGGATCAACTTGATCTTGTTGGCCAGAGCACCTTGAGTATTGCAGCAAATTGACTCTACTATTTTAGTTTAGAAGCTAGACCATTCTGGTGGATCAAACCGACTTTTTGTTTTGTCCTTGAACTAGATCAGATCAAGGACGCTAAATTGAAATTCAATGATACCAGCTAAATAAACGGAAGAACTTAAAACATTTTCTCCATATATGAAAATCTCTAATCATTGCAGAAATACAAAGGACCTGTAGTATCATAATTCATATTAGGTTTCAGTGAAGAATCTACAATTTTGTTCCCTGATTCAGGGGCGGCCTTAGGCATAGGCAAACTAGGCAGCCGCCTAGGTTAAGAAATAAGGAAATGTGTCCTCAATGTTATTCTTGGAGTATAATAGGGTACCTGATATTAGTTGGGAAAAAGTAAAGGCGGTTGGTCGTTGTTCTGGCTACATGACACCCACGTTAACTTTAGGCCACAAAAACAGATGAACTTTACTTCATCTACCCTAAATACCACAAGGTCTAAAAGGGGAACTAGTTAGGCCAGGTTCGCATCTAACTTTGCATTCACTTTCACCTATCCTTTGATCTGCGGGACCGTTGGGGCACTACACAAAATCTGTCAACCTTCTTTCTCCATTCTTATCTCTCATTTGTCTTTGATATAATTTCATTTGGATGTTCTTTCTGAAAATATTGAAGCCTGCCTGGGTGGACCACTTCGGGGGGCCCGATTTTGAGTTTGTGTTTCCACACAAACTCTCTTTTGTAACCTTGTTATATCTTGTTGTTTTGCTTTATTTTTCTGTTTCATTTTCATGTCATTTCATTACGATTGTAACACTATGGTTTCGTTGAGAATCATGAGAAATGTCAAATAGGTTGTTTGAACTTGAAATAGGGGACTTCACAAGGTCTATCAAGGGGGTACTGGTCACATGATTGGACAGACCACATGATGAAAAGAACCGCATGCTCAGTAAGTGAGTCTGCGCCATGTTCTGAGAGGAGACAGACGTGTTAGGTCTGTGGTTTAGAATGTTTTATAATTACTTATTGTGTAGTCATATTGGAATTGTAAATGTTTGTAAAACATATTGGAGAACGTATTCGTGTTATTGATAGCTGAGATAGCCTACTTGTAAGCTATTATTTTACTTAATAAATGTGAGTCTGCAACATTTGAGTTAGTACTAATGTATATGTCTTGTGGTTGAAGCACACAGCAAGCTTAATAAGAATGCACTAGAAAGTCATGAAGATATAAGTATTTAATTAACAAGACAAGAACTATAGATCAATACCAGAAGGGGTATCTACAGCACACTAATCCAGTAACACCAAATAGCAGTTGTGTGTGTTACAATGACCACCGAATTCACTCCTTCTAAGGCTTCTAATTATCTAAGGCTTCCAACTATGTAAGACCCGCCATGATCACAATAGAGACATATATATGGAACAGAAATCGGACTAAAATTAAGTCAATTTTTTCTTGGAAGAAGACAAGTCATTAAAACTTTCTAGAATGGTTGTCGTGCGGAACAGATGTTACATTTAGCAGACGTCAACACAGCTTTACAATTAGCATTCCTTCCCCTTAACAAGCGCGCGTGAAGTCAGAGCAGAAACTACTTACTGTAAACTTCCGACCATAGAGAGCTCCTGACACACCGATCACATATCAGCCATGGGACACGTGGGACTGAGTGCAGGATGTTTTGCATCTCTTGATTGGTTCTAAAGGAACCAATAGTAACGCTTGTCATGGAAAGATTTCTCTTTCTTCTTTTAGCCTTTCTGAATAATGACCCCGGACAACGCGAGTTGACCTTTGAACTCAATCAGTACATCGTTACTCACGAATTATGATTAAAACCAATGTCGCAATAAAATAATTAAAATCCCTAATAAATTATTATTTAAGGCGGATTATTAAAAAGGTGAGTTATCGAGGAAGCATTGGCTGACATAGAAGAGAGCACCTGATTGCATGCGGCCTCAGAACGAGACAGCTGGAGGTCACTCACGAAAGCCTCGGGATACACATTTGAGACCAAAAGAAAATCTGCTGCCGAGGACAAACGCAGACGAAAAAAAAATAAAATCGACCACCTGCGGACAATGGCTATGCTTGCCCTGGATGTGGCAAAATATGTAGGTCATAGCTAGGGCTGCGCAGCCACCGGAAATACTGTATTCCTCACTAATCTTCGGACTCGAAGACAAGCCTTATTATTATTGGCCCAAATTAAAACTTTTACAATGCAAAGAATTTCTAGACTATTATTACATTTTACCACTAATTGATTATCTAGTTAGCTAATTTTTTGATTGATTCATATATTGTCATCAACTGTGAATAATTGTGCAAAATTTCAACTTGATCCGAGAATGGTAAGTGGGAGAAAAAAAGTGTAAAAGAATCCACCCAGACAGACAGACGGAAAGAGTTAATATAAAGTTTATAAAAAAATATTTAAAAAATGAATGAAAAAGTATGACTCCCGCCCATGTTATAGAAGAGGATAATGAGGATTTTACACAAAAAGCCAATCAGAGTTATTTCTTCATTGATGTGGAGGATCGCGGTTACATTTTCCAATAAGCAATTAAATTCTGCAAAACTAAAACAAAAAAGAGAAAGAAATAAGAAGAAATGTTGTGGCGATGTTATGGAAACTTAAAGGAAGAAGCAACAAATAGAAAATAAGAAGATATGGAAAGACTTTGACAAAACAAAAAGTATTAATTTGAAAGATCACTGCTGTCAGTTACATAATATACATATATATATATATATTTCATAAAAAAATAGGCCCCTGACAATGTTATACCGTCCTGAAAATAAAATAGGCTCATGACAAAAATATAGGCTCCCGGAAAAAAAACATAGGCTCCTGACTATATCATAGCCTCCTTACAAAAACAGGCTCCTGACAAAAAACATAGGTTCCTAGAAAAAACATAGGCTCCTGGAAAAAAACATAGAACTCTAACAAAATATATGCGCCTGACAAAAACATAGGCTTATGACAAAAAACATAGGCTCCTGGAAGAAAAAACTCATGTATATTATCTCTGACTCTTCGGATCAACCACATCATGATTCCGCAAGCCTCCCGTCTTTAGCAGCTCAGACATTGCAATCCAGCTGGGTCACTTCTGAATCGTCCTGGCGTCCACTGACCGAGTCCAGACACGAATTTAAGTCCAGGGGACGAAGCCGAGCCTTCACTTAGATCACTCCAAAGCCCTCTCATTTAAAGAACGTGATTTATGGCAGTACAATAGTGTACAGCCCTGCAACTAAACTCAACACGCCCAACAATCTGTAGACATCACTAACACACGGCTTACAAAGGACAACCTTGATATCAAGTTCTCAAACCCAGATAAAACCCCAAGATCTGAAGAAAAAAAAAACCTCATAAAAAGCCACCAGAAATGTAGTCTGGGAGTGGATTACTAGTAGTAATGATTAAGTATTCAGCCACAGAAACATCTTTCTTCGTTTTTTTTTTCTTTTTGTGGTTTCTTGCGCAAGTTGCCTGCCCTTGTTGTAACGTGGCAGATCTTAGAGACTAAAACTCGATTACTGCCCCTTAATTCGCGTCCTGGGAGAAAAAAAAAGTATCCGTTAAATCCAGATCGGTGGTAAAAAGTTAACTCCCCTGTCATTTGTGAATTTCTCTGATGTGTGTGTGTGCTTGTTTGAGTGTGTGTGCGTATGTATGCGTGTGTGTGTGTGTTGTTGAGGTTTGAAACGTCCGACATCAACTTAAGTTGTCAACAGAATCACTCGATACGCTCCCTCCCTCCCCTCTCGGCTCTTGGTGTGCGTGATAGCATGGTTAGGGTAAAAAAAAAACTACTTTAAAATCATGTCCTTATAGTCCCCCCCCCACACACACACACCACACATTACCCCCTCAAGGCCCCACACTGGCCCTCGTGGCTCACATCGTAAATAACAGCGTATGTCCCATACGTAATAATATATTAATGCAAAGTGTGGTCAGTTGGTACCATTGGAGAAACCACACGATGGTTGAAGATAGTTCTTAGCACCCTTAGTACGCATCGTGTGATGAAGTACAGTCAGAGGTTAAGTCTTGCTGCAGACACCACGCAGTACAGAAAGTGGCTGTTGTAGAGAAGCTGGAACGGATCTTTGCATTGAGATCTGTGCAGTTCTTTTATTTTAACAAAATACCCTACAATCAGCAGTCGTGTGTCTTCAATCTTTTCAAATAGATATTTCAGTTTTTTCAAATAGATGTGTCTTAATGTTTTAAATAGATATAGCTACGGTGTTTTTTTTTAAAGATGTGTCTTCAATCCTTTTTTTTTCTAAGACGTGTCTGGTTTTTTTTTAAAGATCTGTCTTCGGTCTTTTCAAATAGATGTATATACATGATGTGTCTACATTTTGTTTATACAAAAGTGTCTACAACCTTTAAACAAATATACGTCTTCAGATTTTTTTTTTTTTTTTTGGGGGGGGGGGGGGGGGGTTTGAAAATATGTGTCTCAAAAATGTGCTTCTACAGACTTTTTTTTCTTATCTTATATATTACAGACGTTACTTCAAAAAAGATTATAATTACGTCCTAAGCATTTCACATGTCAATCTAGTCATGCATGTTTATCAATGACTTAAACTGCCAAGTCTTTGGTTTTCCTGTCTGATTCAGGCAACCCATTCCATTCTCTAATGACAATAAGGAAGAAGGAGCACATGTACGACTGTGTTCTAGCATAATAAGGCTTGTCTTCGAGTCCAAAGATTAGTGAGGAATGCAGTTTTTCCCGTGGTTACGCAGCCCCAGCTGTGACCTACATATTTTGCCACCAGGGCAAGCATAACCATTGTCCACAGGTGATCGATTTAGATTTTCTTTACGCCGTCTGCGTCTGTCTTCTGCAGCGGATTTTCTTTTGGTATCAAATGTGTATCCCGCGATCTTCGTGAGTGACCTCCAACTGTCTCGTTCTGAGGACGCATGCAACCAGGTGCTCTCTTCTATGTCAGCTAAGGCAAGTAGGCGCCTAAGCTAGTCGTTGAAGCGTCGCAAGGACATCGCTGTTTGTAGTGCGGTCTTGCTACCATATGTCCATGATGGAGCGCAAGCATTTTGGTGAAAGCGCTCAAGTAGTCTTAGCTGATTTCTGTATAGTGTCCACGTTATAGCATAAGAATAACGAGATGTGCCTCTATCTATTCGAATAAATGTTTATCTAGTTCCCAGTTGCCTAGCTAGGGATTTGGGGGCCCGGGAATCTTGACCTCTTTAGAGGCCCCTGCATTTTGACATTCGACATCATGACATGAGATAATGGCGTAATATTTAATATTTAAGATATAAACAAATTTCGGACACTCATTTGGGGGCCCTTTCAAGTGGTGTCCCGAGAGGGGAGGGGATTTTCAAATTTGGACCGCCCTGTCTCCCACCCTAGCTACGCCACTGCTAGTTCCCATATAAAGAGTTTCCGTAAAAACCTTTAATGTCTAGCTGCCTAGCACATAAACGAGAACATTGACCAATGAAGAGGACTCAGTCCCCGCGACATAACAATCTCCAAGCATCATCCGTTGTCTAAACATTCAGAATAACAGCATTCTTAATCAAAGGCGAAATGTGCCTTTTTTGTAGCTAGAGCACTGTAGCTGTGTTGGTAACAGCTATAGCTGGTGTCCAACTAGCTTAAGCCAATTAAGACCGTGACCATGTAGAGATTCTGTCGTAGAACACATTTTTAACAGGTTTGTTGACTCTACTGATTAGACCAGGCTCACCGGATCAGCACAACAGTACATTAACTTAATTAGCCTTTTTTTTCTCTTTTAACTCAAACTATAAGTTTGACTATAACAAGTTCGATATAAAAAAAATACTTTTTAAAAACCTGGCTTATATCGAGTGAAATTACATCAATTATTTTTAATCAATCATAACTGTACACAAATGTCTTAGTTACTGTACTCTTCTTTTAGGAGTCTGCTGTCTTGACAAGAGCCCCATTCGCGGTTTACAGGGGAGAGCATTGTTCGATCACTGACATATCTCTCAGTATTGTAGTGGTAGTCTACTGTTAACTTAGTACGTTTCTCATATAAAACAAGACTAATTCATTACAAATACTTGATAAACTTTTGATTTTTTGATCGATCCATGAGTTGTCATCGACAATGAATAATTGTGCAAAGTTTCAATATGATTCGAGAATAGAATGGCGGTGAAATAAACCGTAAAGGATTTTGACTAGACAGATAGGCAGACGCCAAGAGTAAGATCACGCGACACATTTGTAAGGATAAAGTTTAGATCCTACAAATGTGATAAGAATCAGAGTGATGACTAGTTCTAACACTATATAATTATTTTTTTGAGATGTGCTGGACTCTATATGTGCAAAATTAAAAACCTATTAAGACTATAAATTATTGAAACTGTTTGTAGGTTTTCTTTAATGGCATAAAATAATCTTAAACCGCTGATTACCAGTTTATCCCCCCAGTAACGAAAGACAATTTGCACCTATTTACATCACAGTTACATCAGCTCTGGACGAAGTGGTCGTCTCCTCTCCATTAAGGCTAGGACAGAAAGATTTTAAAACTCCTTTATTTCAATTTCTGTCGGGGTGCTTCAAGATCAGTCGTCATCACTGAGAAGTACATTCGTATAGACCAGTGGTTCTCAACCTTTTAAGCTCGTCGACCCCTTTTACAATCTCCCACTCTGCCGCGACCCCCCCCCCCCTCAACACACACACATACAGCAATAGAACAGTAGACAATAACAATCCCTATTTTCGATGGTCTTAGGCGACCCCTGGAAAATCGTCAATCGACCCCCAAGGGGGGGGGGGTCGCGATACCACAGGCTGAGAACCCCTGGTTTAGACCAATCAAAGAATCAATAATAAAATTATCTTATCTTATCTTCATAATGTTATTGTTTTAAAGAAATGGGCCAAATAGTACACGAGACTTTTTCACGATTAATGAACTCTTGTCTTTTTTTTTGAGTTATATTTCATAGAGAGTTTAAAATACTCTTATTTAAAGTAAATGTGTTAGTGTCTTACAGAGGGTTTCCTACATTACATCAGATCAATGGTTCCCCAAACTTTTTGTTTAAAGGAACACTTCGTGGAACATTTAGTGGAACATTTTGCTTATTTTTTTAGACAGATTTATTCATGCCTGCTAGCTCATTATTCCAGTAGTTCGTGGAGCACCTATTTATCTTATCTTATATAATACAGACGTTACTTCAAAAAAGAAGATGATTACGTCTTATCTTATCTTATAAAATACAAACGTTACTTCAAAAATAAGATGATTACGTCCTAGGCGTCATGCATTCAGTCATGCATATTAACCAATGACTTAAATTCTGCCAAGTCACTGGTTTTCTTGTCTAGCTCAGGCAACCCATTCCATGCTCTAATAGCATTAGAGAAGAAGGAGCTTTTGTACAAATTTGTCCTAGCATATGGGACAAGGAATGTGCCTTTATCTTTGTGTCTTTCAGAGTATTTTATTAAATTTTGTTTTTGTATTTGAAGATTACGGTTCAGTGTTTTATGTATAATTGCTACTTTACTTTTGAGCCTTCTGTCCTAAAGGCTTTCTAAATTTAGTGATTTTACTAAAGGTGTTACTCTGGTCAAATGCGAATATTCGTTTGTTATGAATCTCACTGCTCTATTTTGTGTCTGTTCCAGTTTCTTAATGTTTTCTTGAGTTGAGGGGGTCCCAAACAGAGGAAGCATATTCTATTATAGGCCTAACCAAGGTTAACCTAGTCAGGCCTCGCGGAACACAGTTTGGGAAACACTGCATTAGACGTAAAGTGCATTATTCCTGAACATGATAAATAAGTTAATTTAAAAAAAAAACAGAAATGATGCATTGTGGGTGCTTTTGAGATTGTTATGATGGATAGCTATGGGTCACGTCAGGTATTTATTACAACTATATCTTTTTGCCCAATTTTTTAAAATCTTATTTTGTTCTAGATATCTTTTTGTTTTACCGAAATACACTTTTTTTTAAAAAAAAAAAAAGCTTATATCAGCTCTGTCTGTCTGTCTGTCTGTCTGTCTGGTAAAATGATTGTACATGTTATTTCTCCCACACCCAATCTCGGATCAAGTGGAGATGTTGCTCACTCATTTCTTGTAACTAATAAAACAAGAATCAAACAAAAAAAATAATTAAGCACTTAGACAATTAACTATTAGTCAATAATAACTTAGTTTTGCATCAAATATGGAAAATAAATAGTACTTGACAGATGAGGCGATATAAGTTGAATGAGTGCCCTTGATGAGGTTTGAGCCCTAAGTAAATAATTTTTTTATGCGTTTAAAAAATCGATCATATTAACATTGACATCTAACCCCTTCTTTCCACACCCCCTTTTCCCTACTGGTCCAGGCAAGTGATACGATCATAGTGCATTGAGGAAGCTATAAGCATGTAATTGTGCTAAAACTATTGGTAAAAAAAAAAAGTTCTAATCACACAGATTTATTATTGTTAGTTCAGATCTATTTCAAAAGTAATCATATGACTGGTCCAAACTAATTGATACAATTCAAATTAGTATACGCTTTATTTTTTTTTTTAAAGTATTTTTATTCTCATATCTTAAAGCTACTAGGTGGCTGCCTGGTCGTGCGGTTTGCGCGCTGGACTGTCGTTCGGATTTATCGATGGTCGAGGATTCAAATCCTGCCCGCTCCCATCCCCCGTCGTCCTGCGAGAGGTTTGGACTAGGAAGTAAACTATCTTCAACTCTGAAGGAACATCCGAAACATGTAAAACATTTTACAAACATTTTTACAAAGAGCATGGGATGGGTTGCCTGAGCCAGCCAGGTAAACCAGTGACTAGTCAGAATTTAAGTCATTGGTTAATATGCATGACTGAATGCATGACGCGTAGGACGTAATCATCTTCTTTTTGAAGTAACGTCTGTATTATATAAGATAAGATAAGCACCTCTCTCTCTCTCTCTGCAACACTCTCTAAGCTAGCTGTCGTACTCTCAAGCCCAGACGCATACTTATCCCTTGATCCATTTTTTTTATTTCCCGCCATAAATGGAGGATGTGGCCCAAAAAATAAGAGACAGAGAGAGAGAGAGAGAGAGAATATTTTCGGAAAATCCCGGATATCGTCTGATCATCCTTTTGCCAGCTCACTTTGAAAAAAAACAACGCATGAGGGTTTTCTAAGGCTCAAAGTGCGGGGGGTGGGGCGGTATTCCAGTATACAAAGAGCCAATTCACTCCTTAATATCCCGCCCCCCTTCCAATCTGATGCTTATATCTCCATGTTGAAATATTTAATCATCTGTGCTGGCCCTGGTGATGAATTATTCTCTATGTGTAGGTCAAAGATTGAAGCTGTGTTCTCGACTGTCTTCACTGTGATAGACAAAGGATAGCATTGGATTATGAAGTGTCTTGACGAGCCTCTATCACGTCCAACATTTTGAAATACCGATGACTCAATGCTTTAAGAAAAAGCTTAGCGTTGGGGTGGGTGTATATTTTCTGTGTTTAATAGGTTCTTCTTTCGACTTCAGAAGTGCTTGCAAGGGGGAGGGGCGCAATTCAGTCTAGGTGGGGGGTGGTAGAGGGCGTATCGGTCTGACTAGATGGTGGCTGGTAGAGGGCGTATCGCTCTGACTAGATGGTGGCTGGTAGAGGGCGTATCGGTCTGACTAGATGGTGGCTGGTAGAGGGCGTATCGGTCTGACTAGATGGTGGCTGGTGGAGGGCGTATCGGTCTGACTAGATGGTGGCTGGTAGAGTGCGTATCGCTCTGAATAGATTGTGGCTGATGGGGGGCGTTTATGTTTTCTACATTGTGGGTGGAAGGGGGCGTATCGCTCTGAATAGATGGTGGCTGGTGGAGGGCGTTTCGGTTTTCTAGATAATGGGTGGTGGCTGGTGGAGGGTGTTTCGGTTTGACTAGATGGTGGGTGAATGGGGGATGGAGGAATAATAATAACGTATTCAAATTAAAAGCAATGGCGTAATTAAGAACACATTTTTTTTACAAGTCAATTTTTGGCGTTCTAAGAATCGTCATTGAAAGTTAGCCAAGTGACAGCTAAGCGATAAATGGCAATGTCTTGGGAGAGTAGTGGCCGAGTGGTACAACACTTGGTGGTGACGCATAGAGGGTCAAAAGTTGAAATCCTGATGAAGAATCGGGTTTTTTTAATTTCGACACACTTAAAGCGCATCTGGGTTCCCACTCTAATCAGTAACTTGGCATTAGATAAGGGATAGTAAAGCCCTAGGTCGTTGTGTTAGCTACATGACACCCTCGTTAACCGTCGGCAATAGAAAGAGTCGATTTGCCTTATTAAATCGCATGGTCAGAATACGGAACTTCAGTCTTATTTATGTGACACTATGGCTCGCGTACACGCACAAACATTTGTCTTGTAAAAGCCAAATACAAACCCAAACATGAAGTGTACACCAACTGCATTTGTTGAATACAGCTCAGTCTAAAAATAGCTTAGATTTACACAGTTTGTTTTTTGTCTGTCCGCATGATAGTCTGGAGATGTTAAGCTGAAATTAAGAAATGTTTTTTTATGAAACATGATTCTATAAATATACAGCCCATGTCGTTGTACTGTCTGGTTTAAACTCCTACCAGCAGGGGCGTAGCTGGGAAATTGCCATTATTTGGGGACCCTGGGGAGGTGGGGGCTTGTCCTCCTTGAAGGCTTCTGCATTTTGCGTAATATTAAATATTTAATGTAAAAAAAATACTCATTTGCCCCCCCCCCTTTTTTTCAAGAGGGGGCCCTGGGGGGGGGGAGGGTAAAATTCTTCCCCCTCTTCCCCCCCCCCCACCCCATACTAGCTAGCTACGCCACTGACTACCAGGTCGTTTGATATGCGCTCTGAACTATCGTCTTGATTGTCCTGGATTCGAGTCCTGAAGGTCGCAACCCCCCCCCCCTCGCGTGTAATAATTCTCACTTCTAAGGAAACACCCGAAACCTGTACAACAGACCTGGAGTGTACACTATTTCCTTGTCATCTTAAAAGACAGCCTGGCATTTCAATTGGACCACGCCAACAGAACATAACCTCAACATGACACACAAGTCCGAATGGCTTTGAACAATTTTTTTTTTGTTTTTGTATGTTCCTGTGGCTGGAGGTTTTGCGCCTTCGTCCACTTGGCTGAATATCGGACCATGGTCCCATCTGTGATGAATCTCAGACAACAGGGGAAGATAACCGAATGTCTACAGTAAAAATCAATGAAGAAGAAGAAGAAGAAAGCGCCGCCATGTTAGACCAATGTTTCTAGGGGAGCTAATAAAAGTAATGACAGGATGTTACGTAGAAAGATAGCTCAAACGGGAGGCAACTGAAAGAAAATGTTTTTATTGGTTCTTTTTTTTTTTTTATGTGTAAATCTATCTAAACTTTTCTTCAAAAGATTCAGCGCTAGATTTTTTTTTTTTACCCAGCTTGTTTTTCTTGACTTGATTACGTTCCCTCCTATTACTTTGTCACATATCTATAATTTCAAGTCACGAGGTCATCGGAATAAAAGCTCTTCTGTTCTCTGGAGACGGGAGAGTGGGGACCCGACAAAAGGCGTTTCCAAAAAGTCTATTTAGCAAATTGGGTTGTGAAAAACGTGTTTTTATCCCGAGATTTCACTGACCTGTCTACTTGATCTCTTCGTACTCGAGTCAACTGTGAACTTTCAACTGTGAACTTTCAACTGTGAACTTTCAACTGTGACTTTTCAACTGTGAATTTTCAACTTTGACTTTTTAACTGTGAACTTTAAACTGTAACCTTTCAACTGTAACTTTTCAATCGTGAACTTTAAACTGTGGCTTTTCAATTGTGAACTTTAAACTGTGAACTTTCAACTATAGATATCTAGTGCATAATACTTTTATTGTAAGCTATAATTTATTTCCTCTTATCAGTGGACATTAATGTAGATAATTGTGCGCATGAGGGACAGTAAAGAGGGAAAGTAAAGAATTAACTATTTTAAAGATTCAGTTTTGGTTTCTTATAAATACATGAATTTAGTTTATTCTGAGTTTATAATACGTAACTATAAAGTTTAGATAAATAATATAAAAAATACTTCAACATTATATTAGCACGTTTTAAGCACTGCAGAATCCATCCAGAAAGGCTGCCTGGTCATGTGGTATGCGATCTGGACTGGCGTTCGATAGTCACGATGGTCTGTGGTTCAAACCCAGCCCGCTACCATTTACCCTTGCCTTGCGGGAAGTTCGAGGTAGAAATTATCTTGAAATCTGAAGAATTATCTGAAACATGTTGAACAAAACCATTTCTTTATTCTTGAGTTTAAAATTTTTTTTATTTTTTTTTTGTGTTTGGTTGGAAACAGTGAAATTTTGATTTGATTGCACCCACATTTCTCCATACTGTTTTGTATTCTTTTTCTATGTTACTGTATTTTATTGCCTAACTAATGTAAATCTGATTTAAAAACCAAAACAAAATGTGAACTAAGAGGAACTTATTGTGATGAACGTTAAGTAGGCCTATGGAAAATCAATTAATTAGAGTTAGGACGCTACACGCATTGTGTAATACACAACCCCATAGTCTGTAAGGTCGCAGAAAAATATGTATTGTCTTGGTCATTTGTATAACTCTCTCTCTCTCTCTCTCTCTCTGTCTCTCTGTGTCTGTCTCTCTCTCTCTGTCTCTCTCTGTCTGTCTCTCTCTCTCTTTCTCTCTCTCTGTCTCTCTGTCTCTCTCTCTGTCTCTCTCTGTCTCTGTCTCTCTGTCTGTCTCTCTCTCTCTGTCTCTCTCTCTGTCTCTCTCTCTCTCTGTCTCTCTCTGTCTCTCTCTCTGTCTCTCTGTCTCTCTTTCTCTCTCTGTCTCTCCCTCTGTCTCTCTCTCTGTCTCTCTCTCTCTGTCTCTCTGTCTCTCTCTCTCTCTCTGTCTCTCTCTCTCTGTCTCTCTGTCTCTCTCTCTGTCTCTCTCTCTGTCTCTCTCTGTCTCTCTCTCTCTGTCTCTCTGTCTGTCTCTCTCTCTCTCTGTCTCTCTCTCTGTCTCTGTGTGTGTGTGTCTCTCTCTCTCTTTCTCTCTCTCTCTCTGTCATTCTCTCTCTGTCTCTGTCTCTGTCTCTCTCTCTGTCTTTCTCTCTCTGGCTCTCTTTCTCTCTCTCTGTCTTTATCTCTCTCTTTCTCTCTCTCTCTCTGTCATTCTCTCTGTCTCTCTCTCTCTCTGTCATTCTCTCTCTCTCTCTCTCTCTCTCTCTGTCTTTCTCTCTCTGGCTCTCTCTCTCTCTCTCTTTTTATTTTTGTTACCAGACACCGTTTTTTGAAAATCTAGACCACCTTTAAAAATAGCAGCACAGAACGACGTCTGGGAAGGTCAAGGTCAAGTGCTTGTGTACGCCTTACGCTATAATCCAATTCTGTGCAATATTGCCAGGACTGGCACTTGACAAAACACTATAGAAATTATTTTCAACTAGCCGTAATACCCAGAAATACCCAGCGTAGCATCTCGGCTAAAACAAAACCATTACTATTGAAAAACCTTTTTGTTATTTATAGCTCTTCTCCCGCTCCCCCTCCCCTTTTTCCCCCAAAAAAAAATCAAGCGGTGCCTCTACGTTTGGGGTGAGGGTGAATGGTGCAGCGCTTAGCTTATGAAGCGATGGGTCTCTGGTTCGGGTCTTATTAACTCTTTCTCTCCGTAATTATTTTCCACCTTCTGGTGGAATCGACGCTGGTATCGTCAGTTCGGAGAGAAAGAGTTACGACTCTAGGACTTTGAGGTTCAGGTTCTTTTAGGACGTCCTCGAGTCCACCCAAATTCTAATTCTAAGTGGCACCTGAGATCAGTTGGGAAAAAGTAAAAGCGGTTGGTCATTGTGCTGGCCACAGACACTCTCAGTTATAAAAATTCTCATAAAGATTGGTCGAAAGGTGCTGGTCAAAGGGTGTTGGTCACTGTTGGTTTTTATAAGGAAAACGCTTCATCTCTCTATGTGGTTTATATGTTAGCACGCACAAACACTTACACGCATTTATACACCTTCGCACTTTCTATGCTTGGTATAATAAAATCTGTTTTTTTTTATTTTAATGTTTCATTCACCTCCAGTTTGAAAGTTGTTTCATTCACTTCCGGTTTGAAAGCTGTTTCATTCACTTCCGGTTTGAAAGTTGTTTCATTCACCTCCAGTTTGAAAGTTGTTTCATTCACTTCCGGTTTGAAAGTTGTTTCATTCACTTCCGGTTTGAAAGCTGTTTCATTCACTTTCGGTTTGAAAGTTGTTTCATTCACCTCCAGTTTGAAAGTTGTTTCATTCACCTCCAGTTTGAAAGTTGTTTCATTCACTTCCGGTTTGAAAGTTGTTTCATTCACTTCCGGTTTGAAAGCTGTTTCATTCACTTCCGGTTTGAAAGTTGTTTCATTCACCTCCAGTTTGAAAGTTGTTTCATTCACTTCCGGTTTGAAAGTTGTTTCATTCACTTCCGGTTTGAAAGCTGTTTCATTCACTTTCGGTTTGAAAGTTGTTTCATTCACCTCCAGTTTGAAAGTTGTTTCATTCACCTCCAGTTTGAAAGTTGTTTCATTCACTTCCGGTTTGAAAGTTGTTTCATTCACTTCCGGTTTGAAAGCTGTTTCATTCACTTCCGGTTTGAAAGTTGTTTCATTCACCTCCAGTTTGAAAGTTGTTTCATTCACTTCCGGTTTGAAAGTTGTTTCATTCACTTCCGGTTTGAAAGCTGTTTCATTCACTTCCGGTTTGAAAGTTGTTTCATTCACCTCCAGTTTGAAAGTTGTTTCATTCACCTCCAGTTTGAAAGTTGTTTCATTCACTTCCGGTTTGAAAGTTGTTTCATTCACTTCCGGTTTGAAAGCTGTTTCATTTCAAATGTTTCTCTCAGTTATCTAACACTAAAAAGGCAAATCACGTCTCACTGTTTAACTAGTTTCTGGTTGTTTCAAATAGTTGCTGAATATCTAAAAAAACAACTTTATGTGTGTGTGACTTTTTAAATTAGGAAAACTTTTTCACCTGAACCAATGCATATTGACTAGGGATGGCAGGGGCATCAACTCTCCCAGCGTAATGGAGTGTGTGATTGGATTGTCTGAGTAAATCTGACGTAATGTTTTTGTGTTTGATTGATGCAGAAGAGTGAATAACAAGGGCTGATTACCGTGATTGGCTAATGAAAGACAGTCCAGGTCAGAGACGAGAGACAGGATGATGACTCGCGCTTACTTCATGGCGAAAGTAGAAGTTTTGAAATGACTGACATCTTATTTCAATTGTTTCTACATTAGTTTTAGATTGAAATGGCGGCACGTATATATCCAATATATAAAGCACAATTTAAGAAGTATGTATGGAAGTATGTATGGATAGTAAAATAAGAATCGTTTAACCAATTTTCATAAAATGTGGCATGAATGTTTTATTAAATTACGGCGAAGACAGTCGTTAAGCTAAATGTCCCTTCCACAAAAAGGCCCTAAAAATAAATAAATAAATACACTTATGTCTATTGAAGCGATCCGCGGCGTAGCATACGACATCGTTAACTCGAGTACTATGTACGGGTGCTCCACAAGGTTGTGTACTTTCTCCTGTGCTATACACTCTTTACACTAATGACATAAGAAGCATCTATGACTCAGTTAAACTCATTAAATTCGCTGATGATACTGCCACAGTCGGTCTTATTTCAGGAGACGAAACTCAGTATCGAAGCTCGATAGAAGAGTTTACAAACTGGTGCACCGACAACTTTCTAGAACTGAATGTAACAAAAACTAAAGAACTTATAATAGATTTTAGAAAGAAAAAACAAACTATACGTGAACTGCAAATAAACACTACATCTATAGAACAAGTAAAGGCATATAAATATCTAGGCATTATCATCAACAACAAGCTTTCATGGGAAGACCACCTTGGAACTCTGACAAAGAAAACAGCCCAGCGACTCTTTTTTCTATACAAACTCAACAGTTTTAAATTAAATAAGAAGATCCTTGAGACATTTTACGGCGCGACTGTACAAAATCTGCTAACATACGGAATAAGTTGTTGGCAAGGCAACGCCTCATCTAAACTGTTGCAACGTCTAGAAAACATCATTAAAAAAGCATCAAAAATTACACTCACAACATTACCACATTTAAAGGAACTTTTTGAACAAACGTGCCTAAGAAAAATCGAAAAAATCTTGGAAGACAACGGCCACCCGCTCCATCAGAACTACGCCAGGTCGTCGGGAAGTGGGCCACTGCTGTCAATCAAAACAAGAACGGAGCGGTACAAAAACTCGTTCGTACCTCACTCGGTCAGACTCTATCACCGCCACTCATTGATCAGGGAACATGAAATGCACCAAGATACCTGTGTGTAGTCGCTGAATGAACTCTTTATGTTGTCTGTTGTATTTATGTGTATTTTTCTGTTGTGTTGTCTTTATATGAGAAACGAGTCCTTGTAATCACAACAAATTTCCGTAAGGATCAATAAAGCAGTCTTAGTCTTAGTCTTAGTCTTATTTAGTGATGGGTGAACACTTTCTGAAAGACACAGTTGTCCAAATGGGATGGGTTTGGGCAAACGACTGTGAGTGAATGAAAAGAAGGAACACTGGAGAGAGAGCAACATACAATTGTCTCAGACTGAAAACAGGTTTAGGAAGATACAGATACATGACAGCATTTTCTGAGCCGCGCTCTCTGTTGCTCATGGGGGTAACTCTTGTCCAACTTGCAGAAATAAAAGAGTTATCTTTCCATGACTTTTTCATCGAGGATTAGAGAGTCGGCAAGCGTGCGTGGTGTCCCTAATGGTTGGGCGAAATAGAGAATTGTACAAACATATGTTGAGTGACGTGGCGCTAGATCTGTGATACACTAACAAAGGCCCTCGCGTCATATCCGGCTAGTTTCGAATAAAGGTCAAGGTGTTTTTATGGGGGTAGGAGGGTGTAAACGATGTTTTCTAAAACTTTATTAATAGCCTCTCTCTACACAACCACCAAATGTTTCTAATGAAGACTTGTGTGAAAACTTGTGTGAAGACGTGTGTGAGGACTTATGTGAAGACTTGAGTGAAGACGTATGTTTGTGTGAAGACTTGTGTGAAGACTTGTGTGAAGGTTAGGGACCCCTCAACTCAAGAAAACATTACGTAACTGGAACAGACACAAAATAGAGCAGTGAGATTCATAACAAACGAATATTCACATTTGACTAGAGTAACACTTTTAATAAAATCACTAAATTTAGAAAGCCTTCAGGACAGAAGGCTCAAAAGTAAAGTAGCAATTATACATAAAACACTGAACCATAATCTTCAAATACAAAATCAAAATTTAATAAAATACTCTGAAAGACACAAAGATAAAGGCACATTCCTCGTCCCATATGCTAGTACAAATTTGTACAAATACTCCTTCTTCCCTAGCGCTTTTAGAGCATGGAATGGGTTGCCTGAGCTAGCCAGGAAAACCAGTGACTTGGCAGAATTTAGGTCATTGGTTAATATGCATGACTAAATGCATGACGCGTAGGACGTAATCATCTTTTTTTTTTTGAAGTAACGTCTGTATTATATAAGATAAGATAAGATAAGACTTGTGTGAGAGTGAAAGTCAAGTTATAAGCCGACAAAGGTAAGCTAGACTGCATGTCACAATGAACACTCCTTCCCATGAACAACGCAAACCCCCCCTCCCACACACACACACACACAAACTTATCCTGGTACTGTACTCAATGTTGTTGGTATTCTAATTTCAAGACTCATGATTTATTAACAATCGCATGACGCCGTTTTGGTAAGGTTTCGATAAGGATTTAGGATAATGGGTCTCGCCCCTGCGCCAAGTTATATCCTCGAGAGAGGTTTACGATAGTATTATTGTGGTGCACTTTGGTACACGCCCCTGTGTTTGAAGTGTTGTTCCTAACTACTAACTCAAAGAAAAGGGCGGCTATGTCGAAGAAGGGGGAGTTAAATCAATTTCACGAGTTTCTTCTCTTGGTAATCCACAATTACAGTATAATAGACCACATCTGCGAATACATATATTTACATAAACTAAGGCTGTAGTCGTATTCGTGGAGGGTATCGATTTATGCGAGGTATTTTGTGTTTCTACGATTTCAGATTTGTAAAGAAACATTGAGGAGCAGCTTAATCCAGCCTAGTTCTCTCCCTTGCCCATCGCCCTCACCCACCATCTGTGTAATTGACTAAGTAGTTTAGTGGTTTGTGTTCGCTATTTGTTAAACCTTCAGCCTTATGGCATTTGACATGAGTTATTCAATGGTGATTTAAAATATGAGAACAGATGTAGGCTCCTGCTGTTTTTTAGTCTTATAGAGTTACTAGGAAATGTCTTGTAGAATTAAAATCAAATCTGTGTCACTAAACAATAACATATAGATAGATAGATAGATAGGTAGATAGATAGATAGATAGATAGATAGATAGATAGATAAATAAATATATAGATAGATATATATATATATATATGGCTCCTTTTGTCTCGAAAGGCAATGGATGCGCCCAAATGAGTCACTGGTTTTGGCTTAATCTTGAGACGGGGCAGAATCTGGTGTGGCTAATCAAGCCAATTCTAGAACGGCAGACTTTGCCACAATTCGTACATGTGTATGCCTCTGATTTAGGGCTAGCAGACAGGGCAGCTTTCTTTTTATCCCTCTTGATTAAAGCCGCTTCAATTCTTTTGTTCTCAGCAAGGGTTGTCCCAGCACGCACAGTCTGTCTCCATGCACTCCGGTCTTTGGCTATGTTTTCCCACATACTTTCGCTGATGCCTGAGGCTCTCATGTCTCGCTTGCAGACATCTCTATATGTTAGTCTTGGGCGGCCCTTGGGTCTGACTCCTTCCACAAGCTCAGCATATAAGATATCTTTCGGGATTCTGCCATCTGGCATGCGGGTGACATGTCCGAGCCAGCGTAATCTTCTTTGTGTCAGGAGAGCATACATGCTGTTCATATTGGCCAATCTTAAAACTTCCTGATTGGAGACATGGTCCCTCCAAGAGATGCCCATTATGCGTCTCAGGCAGCGCAAGTGGAAACTATTCAATCTGTGCTCTTGGTACATGTATGTTGACCAGCTCTCACTGCCATAAAGGAGAGTGCTCACAACACAGGCGTTGTAGACTAGGATTTTTGTCGCTGTGGTCAATTTACCATTTTCCCAGACGCGCTTGGAGAGTTTTGCCAATGCTGTGGTAGCTTTTCCTATCCTTTTTGTCAGCTCGATGTCTAAGTCTAGGTTACTGACAATTGTTGAACCCAAGTAGGTAAATTCCTGCACCACTGAAAGGGTGTGGTTCCCAATTTGTATTATAGGTATTTCTGCGACGTCTTGTGCCAGGATTTCGGTCTTGGAGAGACTTATAGTAAGGCTAAACTCTTGACAAGCAGCTGCTAAGGCGTTCACTAGCTTCTGTAGACCTCCTTGTGAGTGAGATACGAGTGCCGCGTCATCGGCAAACAGCAGCTCCCTTATCAAGATACGACGCCTTTTCGTTTTGGCTTTAAGACGTGCCAGGTTAAAGAGCCTTCCATCGGATCTGCTATGGATGTATATTCCGTCTTCCAGGGATTTAAAAGCACTGGATAGTACGACTGAGAAGAAGATGCCAAATAGTGTAGGGGCCAGTACACATCCTTGTTTGACACCGCTCTTAATGGAGAATGGCCTGGAGGAAGAACTTTCAAACTGAACGGTGCCCTGCATATTTTCGTGAAAAGCTGACACTAGTTTTCTTAACTTATTTGGGCAGCCGATTCTCTCTAGTACAGCAAACAGACCGCTTCTGCTAACAAGGTCAAAGGCCTTGGTCAAATCAATAAATGCTATGAAGAGGGGCTGCTTTTGTTCTCTGCTCTTCTCCTGTAGCTGCCGAAGAGAGAAAATCATATCTGTTGTAGATCTACCTGCCCTAAAGCCACACTGCGACTCTGGATAAACACGATCTGCCAGGATCTGTAATCGCTTTAGTAATACTCTAGCAAAAGCCTTTCCGACTATGCTAAGCAGTGAGATGCCTCTGTAATTGTTACAATCAGAGCGGTCGCCTTTATTTTTATAAATTGTAACAATGTTGGAGTCTTTCAATTCCTGGGGGACCATTCCTTGTTCCCAGCACAAGCTTAGCAGTTCATGGAGTGGTTTGATTAGGGCATGTTTTCCAGCCTGAATTACTTCAGCAGGAATGCCATCTCCTCCGGGTGTTTTCCCATGTGCAAGCATGTCAATGGCAATGCTCAGCTCCTTTACTGAGGGCGTTTCGTCTAATTCCGTCAAAATTGGAAGTGATGGGAAGTTGGAAACAGCATTTGGTGAGATGGCGTTTTCAATCTGGTAGAGTTCTGCATAGTGTTCAACCCATCGTTCCATTTGCAGCGAACGATCGCTGATGATTGAGCCATCTTTTGACTTGAGCGGAGCACACTTGCTGGTGTGAGGTCCAAAGGCTTTTCTCATGCCCTCATATAGTCCTCTTATGTTACCACAGTCGGCACAAGATTGAATATCTTCGCATAGCTCCTGCCAGTATTTGTTAGCACATTGTCTCGCTACTCTTTGGGCATTGTTACGTGCAGCTCTGAGCCTTTTTAAGTTGCTTGGGGTGGGATCCTTCTTGTAGATTAGCATGGCTGCTCTCTTGTTCGTAGTGGCAGTTTCCATTTCTGGTAGACTAGCTTCAAACCAGTCTTCGCTTTTCTTGGTTTTGTTTCCAAAGACCAGTGATGATGTTTGGTAGATTGTATCACGCATAAACGTCCAGCTTTTTTCTACCTCAGTCACAGAGAAGTTTTTAAAAGCTTCCTCTAATTTGTTCTCAAATTCGGTGCAAAGATCAGGATTTTTTGTGCTAGTAGTATTCAGGCGTGATTTTCTTTTTCCCTGTGATGTGTGGATCTTAGTTGGCAGCAGTCTTGTCCGGCAGGACACTAAAGTATGATCAGTATCACAATCCGCGCTTTGGTAGCTACGTGTCAGCAGTATATTTCCAATGTCCTTTTTTCGTGTCAGTATCATATCCAGCTGGTGCCAGTGCCCAGACCTAGGGTGCCTCCATGAGACACAGTGCTGTGGTTTTGTTCTGAAGTATGTGTTGGTAATGCAGAGCTTATGGTATGTGCAGAATTCAAGCAGTCTTTGTCCGTTCTCATTCATCTTTCCGATTCCAAAAAGCCCAAGACAGTCTGGCCAGGTAGTGTGATCTGATCCTACTCTGGCATTGAAGTCACCTAGATAGATAGATAGATAGATAGATAGATAGATAGATAGATAGATAGATAGATGGACGGGCGGAAAGACGGACGGACGGACGGACAGAAATAAATCAAGCAATAGTTCCTTTTCAAAGAAATGACGTAAACGATTATAGGTTCACGAGGAAGACTTGTGACCAGCACAACGACCAACTGTGCCCTAATTGCCTCAAACGAAGAAGACTTTCAAAAGAGCCTGTCCCTCTTCGCAAAAATTTTGGCCTCACCATAAATATAAAAATGACAGAAGTGCTGCACCAACCTCCTCCAAATAAATGTGTCACAGAACCAGACATTCTTATAGATGGCCAGAAATTAGCAAACGTCAAAAGGTTTGTCTAATGGGAAGCCCTCTATCAGCAAACGCCAAGCTAGATGATGAGGTAGACATGAAGATTTTGTGAGAGTGATATGCATGACTAAATGCATGACGCGTAGGACATAATCATCTTCTCTTTTGAAGTAACGTCTATATTATACAAGATAAGATAAGATAAGACTTTTGTGAGAGTGAAAGTTAAGTTATAAGCAGACAAGGGTAAGCAAGACTGTCTGTCTGAAGCTATCACAAAACGAACACTCCTTCCCAGCAAATGATTGTCAGGTAACCACTAGGGTGTGACTAGAGTGAGGTGCACTCGGGAACGTCTTAAAGGTCAAGAAAATAAAAAACAAAATATTTCTTTAATTGGATTTAAACTCGGAAACCGAAGCGACTTACCACACGACCACCACACGACTACCACACGACCACCACACGACCACCATATGATCACCACATGACCACCACATGACCACGAACGACCAACATACGACCACCACACGACCACCATATGACCACCATATGACCACCACATGACCACCACATGACCACCAATGACCACCATATGACCACCATATGACCACCACATGACCACCATATGACCACCACATGACCACCATATGACCACCATATGACCACCATATGACCACCACATGACCACCATATGACCACCATATGACCACCATATGACCACCACATGACCACCATATGACCACCACATGACCACCATATGACCACCATATGACCACCATATGACCACCACATGACCACCATATGACCACCACATGACCACCATATGACCACCATATGACCACCATAAGACTACCACATGACCCACCATATGACCACCACACGACCAACATACGACCAACGCACGACCAACACATGGCCACCACATGACCACCATATGACCACCACATGACTACCACACGACCAACATACGACCAACTCACAACCAACACATGACCACCACACGGCCACCAAGCGAGTAATGTGCAATAAAAAGATGCTGTTAACTTAATCGTATGTCGTAATTTAATCTACAGATGTAGATGTCATTATTTGTTCAGTCGTACTTAGGACATGGACTATTTTTTTTTTCACACAATCGGTTCTTATCCTATTGCTAGAACCATCAATCTAGAGCAGCGGTTCTCAACCTTTTATGCTTGGCGACCCCTTTTTACAATCCCCCACTGTTCTGCGACCCCCCCCCCCCGCTCACACATACAGCAATACAAGAAAAGACAATAACAATTCATTTTTTCGATGGTCTTTGGCGACCCCTAGCAAATCATCAATCGACCCCCCTCAAGGGGGTCGCGACCCACATGTTGAGAACCCCTGATCTAGAGTCTATAAGAGTACAAACACATAATACAAACAAGGCGTAGTGACACAGTAGTGATAAGTCCTCAATCTTCGATTGGTTGAGAATCTCTGGCTTACAGTTTCATATTGACCTTAAGTTGACATCTGTTTAAATCTTGTAATCCAGGGGTTCTCAACCTGTGGGTCGCGACCCTTTGAGGGGTCGATTGACGATTTGTCAGGGGTCGCCTAAGACCATATGGACTGTGTTTTTTCTATTCTTCTATTGCTGTGTGTGTGTGTGGAAGGGGGGTCGCAGCAGAGTGGGGGATAGTAAAAAGGGGTCGCCGAGATTAAAAGGTTGAGAACCGCTGTTGTAATCAATGTGTTGTAAATAACTGCACCCACTTTGTCTATGTTGTTGTTTAATATCATTATACAACGCTAAATGTTTGCTCTCAAGCTTAGCGCTGTAACGTACTTTAACACCATTAGTGTAGCACTAGTAAGGTAGCAACAGCAATGTTGCACCAGGAGTGTAGCTCCAGAAGTGTAGCACCAGTGGTGTAGCACCAGTGGTGTCTCAACATTAGTGTAGCTTCAGTTGTGTATAAACAGTAGTGTAGCACCAGTAGTCTAGCATCAGTAAAATATCACTAGCAGCGTAGCACCAGTTTTGTATTCAGTGGTGTATTACCTGCAGTGTAGCACCAATGGTTTATCACCAGCCATGTAGCATCAGTAGCAATGTAGCACCAGTGGTGAGACAAGATAGAATCAGCAGTGTAGCATACTGCATTGTGTGACGTCAGACGTCAGACTATTTCATTGTTTACAAACTTTGCTATCTGTATCGAGAGTCTTTATGGCAGACATCTTAGTTAACATTCACTAAGGCGCATCACTACTCCATCCTTCCGCCTGAAATCAGAGGTGACATTTTCAATTACGGGACTACTTCAGTCAAAATGACGGCAGGATTAAAGAGTTCCTTCACTTTTGAAAAAGGTTCCACCTCAAGTTAATTCAATTCAAAACTGTCACTTAAAGAGTGGCCTACCTTACGTATCCCTGTTTGGTTTGATGAGATCACCCCCCCCCCTTTTTTTTTTCCTTATTTTTTTTCCCAACGCCTTGATTCTTCTTCGTTTCCGATTAAATCCGATTATATCCGATCACGTCTTTGTGGGCGGAGCAAAGGGATCGTAGAGACAAAAAAAAGCTGGCACAATGATGTGTCCACATTCGGCGATGTGTTTATCTATCACAAGTTTTTATGAATTGTAGGAGGATAACAATGTCGAAGCTTTAGTCTATCTAGCATTTAACAAGAGCAGTATAGGCTAAACAAGGTCTAGATTAAAACCCCACTTATTATGGGAGCCCCAAATATTGAGAGATATAGCAACGATTGAGCGGTACTCTCCCTTTGTGTCATAAAAAGTATTTTTTCAATATTTCGATTTTTTTTTTCTGTTTTTTTTTCCTTTATTTGTTTATTTCTTCTTTCTTTCTGCTGTTCCGCTGAAGGCGCGGTGGCTGACAGTACCGTTCAATCGTTGTTCTATCTCTTAATATTTGGGGGCTCCCATAATAAAGGCACGTTCCTCGTCCCATATGCTAGGACAAATTTGTACAAATGCTCCTTCTTCCCTAGCGCTATGAGAGCATGGAATGGGTTGCCTGAGCCAGCCAGGAAAACCAGTGACTTGGCAGAATTTAAGTCATTGGTTAATATGCATGACTAGATGCGTGACGCGTAGGACGTAATCATCTTCTTTTTTTGAAGTAACGTCTGTACTATATAAGATAAGATAAGATAAGATAAGATAAACGACTGCATGTCTTCAAGGTCCTTTATTCCCCCCCGTCAACCAACACTCCTAAAGAATCAACGAGTACCTGTAGTCACTATGTTGCGTTTTACCAACAACTCGTCAACATGGAAGACAAAGTGAAATAAAATCAATGAATTTGGACCCACACTGCAACTCAAACCTCTCTCTCTTCCTAACTCTTTTCTCTCCGTAATAATTGTTACACGTTTCAAAGGAATTCTTCATTTTGCTCATTACTATTTCACTACCCCTGTTATGATTGGGCTTCAATAGTTTTGTTGTTTGTTATCAGAAAATGTTGTATTTGGTATAGAATTAAAGGGAAATGCATGCTCTTTTTATATACAACACAAAGTCAAGGTTATAAAATTAAACATGTTTGTTTTAATGAGGTCAAAAACCAACGATGGTATCGTCGATCAGGAGAGGAAGAGTTAAATAAAATCCCTCTTTTCACCCCCCTCAGTAAAAAACAATAATCAGCGCACCTTTTATACCCCCAACTAATCTCCGAGACAACCCATGGTCAGGTTTTTAAAACATTGAGTACAGTAAGAAATGGGGTAGTTCCGGATCTCTTCTCGGTCACGTGGGTGTGCTGTTTACATTAATGACCTCATTAATTTCATTGTCAATTTAAACATGAAAATAGACTAGATTTATACATCTTTATAAGTAATAAAAAGTATGTTACAATAATTCACTAATTGTTATGATTATTTAGTAGGTCTACTAGATCTAGGCTAGCACTAAATCTAGATCTTATCATAGGAAGATATTGCCTTATATAAGATCACAGTCACGTGACTTTTTATTAAGTAGGTCAGAGATTCGGAACTACCTCATTGACTACAAACTGAATTTCCATTTGATTGGATCAATAAAATTATCTTATCTTATCTTATGTAAACCTTACACTTGTGACATTGGACACAAAGGTTAAAAATGTAAAAGTGCGAAGATCAATTGTCTCATTACTTTGTCTCGGCCACACAATCAACTCGTACACTAAGATCATTTTCTTATGTTATCAACTCTCACCATCTCACTTGTGATATTGTGACATTGTGACATTGTGACACAAAGGTTAGAAATTTAAAAGTGCAATGAATAAAATAATCTCATTATTTTTGTCTTGGCCACACAATCAACTCATACTCCGTGATCATTTTCTCATGTTATCAACTTCTATTCAAACTCAGCAACACCAAATAAATATCTAAAAATATATTGTCCGGGGTGACGCGGCTGCTGGAACTCGTGTCTGTCTGAGGTGCAGACAAACTTTGATCAGCGCGGGGCGAAACAGTAATGCACATTTCATTATTATCTCTTAATGATCGCAAGAGCTAATAGCTATCAAACAGGTTGGGCGAGTTATCAAGTGCGGTAACTCAACGCTGTCGCACTTACCTGGGTTATCCCCCCTTTCCCCGTCTCCTCATTGACTGCGGAGGATGATTAAAGAAAGCGGGACATCTCTTTTGATGTTTCTACTGAAAGTTGAACTTATATCAAATTATATCCAGCATCCCTATCTCCCTAAGTAAATGCATTGAACCTGAGTGCCAAGTGTTGGTTTTTAGAAATGTTTTTCAGGTCGTATCTATATGAATAAATGTAATTCCTGTGTATATAATATTAGTATTTAGGCTAGAAGGAACTCTATTCGGTCTGTGGAGGAGGGAGGTGTGTGTGTAAATGTGTAGTGTGTTGTTTCTTACAAAGCTTATTTCAACTCACTTTGTCTGTCTGTCTGTCTGTCTGTCTGGTAAAAAAAATTGTTCACGCTATTTCTCCCACACCCAATCTTGGAACAAGTTGAAAATGTACATAATTATTTATTGGCTCAGAAAAGACATGAATAGATTTTTAAAAATAACTAATTAGTGAACTAATTGTTGGTAATTAGATATTTTGTTTGATACCGAAAAGGGAAATTAATCCTTCAGTTTTCACGGATATGGCTAAATATGTAGGGTTTGGTCCCCTTTTATACCTGTTTAAGTTGAACATTTTAAACAATCACTTATTGAAGCTAACGAGACTTGAATTATTAAAGAATTAACCAATTAGTCAACTATTATTGGTAATTAATTATTTTGTTTGATTTCGAATTGCATGTATGACATCTTCATTTTTGAGAGATACAGTTGTAAGTGTGGAATTCTTCATCTTAGATTAGCTTTGTGTTTTTAGAATAAAGAATTTTTAAAAAATAATTTGCTAGTTCTTTATGTGGGATGTGTTTGTTTACAACTGATGTGTAGTCTATGTCAGTGTGCGATTTATTTGTTTAATATGTGATGTGTTCTTAATGCGTGGTGGTGTGTGTGTTTGCATGTGTGAAGAACCGGTTCTAACAGGTTCTGGGCCTGTGCTGTACATACTGCGTCGAGCCTCTCTGAGTTCGGATGCTGTACTTTAAGAGAGTGCGGATTCAGACTCGTGAAAGAAAGGGAGGGACAGATTCGAGGATTGGCGAAATGGATCTCTTTAGTTACAACAGATTTTTGTTTTAAACATCGAAAATAAAAACAGAGCTTGATTAAATAATCATTACAGTAATCTTTTAAAAAAAAACAAAAAACTCATCAATATGAAATTCCTTGCACTTGGAACGATAGCAATAACCCAAATGAGTTCCGTCATAAAATGATGCCAACTTTTTTTTATTTACTATCTTATAAAACTGTAGGGTCATATGGGAGCATCTATAGAATAAAAAGATATCACTCTTTCATTAGGTTTGAGTTTAGAGTGATAATATATATATATATCGGATGGCTGCCTGGTCGTGCGATTTGCACGCTGGACTGTCGTTTGGATTTATCGATGGTCACGGGTTCAAATCCTGCCCGCTCCCATCCCCCGTCGTCCTGCGAGAGGTTTGGACTAGGAAGTAAACTATCTTCAACTCTGAAGGAACATCCGAAACATGTAAAACATTTTACAACAAAACATAGGACGTAGTCATCTTCTTATTTGAAGTAACGTCTGTATTATATAAGATAAGAAGATTCTCCTCTTCCCTCAACGGTTTAAACGAGAAGAAGTAAAGGGAAGATCACTCTTTTATTTCTGCGGTTAGCCCACGAGAAAACAAGAGTAGTGTTCACGCTACGGATAGACTGTCTGCGCGCTTGTAATAAAGTTACTTGAAATCTTTTCCAACGTGTGTTACAAAGTCATTGTTCAATTTAGTTCTCGGATGAAGAATGTAACATGGACAGACGTTGTGCAAACAAGGGTCCGAATAGTCTTGGACTTGTGGTCACTAGATAATGTTGCTCTTTGCTTCTAAACTCTTCAGAAGGACTTGGATAGGGTTAGGGTTAGTTGTTTTGTATGACAGTAACAGACGGATGCTCATTTCTATGCCACTCTGCATGACATTTTTACAAATGCTCACTAACCCCAGGCTCTTTGGTTTGACATTCGTTGGGCTGTAGCCTCAAACCCCAGGCCCTTCTGCTTGAGTTTAGTTGGAGTATCCACCTCAATCCCAGGCCTTCTGATTGACATTTTTTAGGATAACACCTGAACCCCACGTTATTCTGGTTGACATTTTTTAGGATAACACCTCAACCTCGGACCCGTCTGTTTGACATTTTTAGGATAACACCTCAACCCCACGCCATTCTGGTTGACATTTTTTAGGATAACACCTCAACCCCAGGCCCTTCTGCTTGACATTTTTAGGATAACACCTCAACACCAGGCCTTTCTCCTTGACATTTTTAGGATAACACCTCAACAGCAGGCCTTTCTGCTTGACATTTTTAGGATAACACCTCAACACCAGGCCTTTCTGCTTGACATTTTTAAGATAACACCTCAACCCCACGCCCTTCTGCTTGACATTTTTAAGATAACACCTCAACCCCACGCCCTTCTGCTTGACATTTTTAAGATAACACCTCAACCCCAGACCTTTCTGCTTGACATTTTTAAGATAACACCTCAACCCCACGCCCTTCTGCTTGACATTTTTAAGATAACACCTCAACCCCACGCCCTTCTGCTTGACATTTTTAAGATAACACCTCAACCCCACGCCCTTCTTCTTGACATTTTTAAGATAACACCTCAACCCCACGCCCTTCTTCTTGACATTTTTAAGATAACACCTCAACCCCAGACCTTTCTGCTTGACATTTTTAAGATAACACCTCAACACCAGACCTTTCTGCTTGACATTTTTAAGATAACACCTCAACCCCACGCCCTTCTGCTTGACATTTTTAAGATAACACCTCAACCCCAGACCTTTCTGCTTGACATTTTTAGGATAACACCTCAACCCCAGACCTTTCTGCTTGACATTTTTAAGATAACACCTCAACACCAGGCCTTTCTGCTTGACATTTTTAGGATAACACCTCAACCCCAGACCTTTCTGCTTGACATTTTTAAGATAACACCTCAACCCCACGCCCTTCTGCTTGACATTTTTAAGATAACACCTCAACCCCAGACCCGTCTGCTTGACATTTTTAAGATAACACCTCAACCCCAGACCCGTCTGCTTGACATTTTTAAGATAACACCTCAACACCAGACCCTTCTGCTTAACAATCGTTGTGATGACACCTCAACACCTGGCCCTTCTGTTTGACGTTAGTTGTGATACCCACCTCAACCCCAGGCCCTTCTGCCTCTTGACAGGGCACTTCTACTGATATCATAATGAATTTAATAGATGTTCAAGCTGTAATCAAAATATCAACCTTTCTACCCGGAGGCAATGAAAGCATTTTGTTTGTTTTCTGGAAGTGATTTATCAGTCAGAAGTGTGATACCCTCCTCCAACTTCCTAATATGATCTTTTATAAGTTTTAAGCTCTTCTGACTAAATTCCTTTCCAGAGTCGTTTGTTCAATGTAGAAGATTCGATGTTGATCTCCAATCGTTTTATCCATGTTTTCTCATAGACTAACACACTGGAGTCTTGTACAAAGTTTAGTGTATTCGTATGTCACGGCGCGTTAATATTTGATTAAAACATAACAACTTTATGAGGTCGCTAGGTGGCGCGCAAGTTATCTCTAGGGAACTTTCGGTACGTCTTACAACAGATTATATTGCGTGACGTCATGGGAGTATAGTACGCCAGTAGAGAAATTAACTATGCATCTCCTCGTGTGTCTCACGTGCTGCTGTGGTTATCTAGCTTTATCATTGGGGAAGATAATTAGCAGGCGCATGCGCACACATCTAGGAAGTAGATTCACGGTATAGGTGTAGATAAACATGGAATATAACGCAGAGGTAATAAAACATATAAGAAAAAGCAAAAAGCTTACACGTGTGTTAAAAAATGTAATCACAAAACACACAGAAACAAAATTTTCTATGTTGGACCAGAAAACAAGATGGCGCTCACCCCACGTTTCATAGGTTAGTTGTACAATATTCGTAGTATATAAATATATCACTGTGCTTTGATGCTATCTTCAGACTATGAAGATGTTCTATGCAGTTCTGTCCACACATTTATGTCCCATGAAATAAAGTCAAGTCTATAAGTATGTAAGAGGTCCAGTTCAAAAGAACGTTGATGTCCAGTTTACAAAAAGGGTTAAGTCCAGACAGTCCAGTACACAAGTAGGTTGAGGTCCAGTTCACAGGTATTTAAAGGTCCACTTAGGGTCTCCTCAGGGGCGGTCTTAGACAATGGGAGGCCCTAGGCGAAGTAAAAATAAAAACTAAACAAGGAAAAAAAAAATAAGACGCAATTTATTTCAAACCTTATGACTCCAACAATAACAAGTCTCGATATTTCTACTTTGAAAAAAATGTTTTGAGTCCTGTGCGATACCCCCATTAATATGAGGCCCTACGCGGCTGCCTAGTTTGCCTATGCCTAAGGACAGCGCTGGTCCACTTCATAAGTAGGTATAGGTCCTGTTCACAAGTAGATTTAGGTCAATTCTACAAGATGACTACCAGTCAAGATGGTTTGTGTAGAGATCCAGGACCTTCAGTTTTTCTGTTATCAGGCGCCATAGTATGAAACCAAGGTTTTACAAAGGAAATAGTAGAAAACCTTTTTATAATATAAACCTTACTCCCCCCCCCCTTTCCTTCTGACTTCAAACTTTTTTTTTTTTGTTATAATCCTAGAGTTTTGATGACGTCACTTTAACAAAACTCGGATCTGAAAGTGCGTGCTAGTTAAACTACGACTTAAAAAAACAAACTGAGAACTGACGTTTGTGAGAGGTTAAGATCTATCTAGAACTGTCACCTGTATCTGCAGGGCAAAAGCATTCATCACAGGAGAAATAGCGGCCTGGTCCAGTGGTAAGCACTTAGGACTGTCGTTCGATGGTCGCTAGTTCAACCACCAGCTTGCAGTCCTACAGTAGCCTCAGGCAAGAAGGTTGTGACGTCATTTCTTAGGCACGTCCAAAACTTGTAAACAAACAAAATATTTTAAAAAATCATTTACAAAATATACAAAAAAAGAGGCTTGTATAAGGGAAAAGGGGGGCGCGGTGGCTGAGCGGTTAAAAGCGTTTGGCTTACGAACCTGGGGTCCTGGGTTTGAATCCCAGTGAAGACTGTGATTATGAATTAAGGGATTTTTAGGACGCCCAACTCCAATGGGTGCCTGACTTTAGTTGGGGAAAGTAAAGGCGGTTGAGCGTTGTGCTGGCCACTTGACACCCTGCTTGATGACTGTTGGCCAAAGAAGCAGATGACCTTAACATCGTCTGCCCTATAGATCACAAAATCTTAAATGGCAACTTTATTCTACTCTTTTATATAAGGGAGAGAAATGTACATTTACCACCTTTATCTCTCAATACTGTAAGATTTATTTCCCTTAGTCCACACAAACAATGAATAATTCTGCAAAGATTCAACTTGATCCAAGAATGGTAATAAGAAGAATTAACGTGTACAGACTTGTACCAGACAGACAGACAGACAGAAAACAGACGGAATGAGTAGATAATAAGTTTTGTAATAAGCAAGCAGTACATACGCGATAGCGCAGTGGCCTCTCTGTCACCAATACTGTAACTGGTCAACTTAACTCTTTCTCTCCTAACTGACGATACCAGCGTTGATTCCACCTGAATGTGGTAAATAATTAAGGAGAGAAAGTGTTAAACTAACTTTACCTAATTCGACATTCTGAGACAATGCTGGTGAGTGGAAGTGGTCTCAATTGTCAATCTGACTTAGTTTTAGGTCACGTGACGTTCAATCACAACGCAGAACGAATTAATGCTCCAGTGAACCTAGCCCTTGAAACAGACAACCCCAGTGACCCCCCCTTTGACGCTGTACGTACTGTTCTAGGATAATTTCAATATTTAACCCTTAAAGTGCTTAGCTGTTTTACAATGAGTTCATACAATTCCGATGTTTAAAGGTTAAACCACCACACGCGTTTTAAGGGTTAAAAAGCACCAGTGTTAGCCAACCAGCCTTCTCTTGTCTCCATACTTAAGTAATTAACTGACCCCTTATCTGTCTCTCACATCTAATCAAATAGCTAAGCGACGCCTCTGCCTGTCTCCAAAATGAAATGAAAGAAGCGACGCCTCTGCCTGTCCCCAAAATGAAACGAAAGAAGCGACGCCTCTGCCTGTCCCCAAAATGAAACGAAAGAAGCGACGCCTCTGCCTGTCCCCAAAATGAAACGAAAGAAGCGACGCCCCTGCCTGTCCCCAAAATGAAACGAAAGAAGCGACGCCTCTGCCTGTTCCCAAAATGAAACGAAAGAAGCGACGCCTCTGCCTGTCCCCAAAATGAAACGAAAGAAGCGACGCCCCTGCCTGTCCCCAAAATGAAACGAAAGAAGTGACGCCCCTGCCTGTCCCCAAAATGAAACGAAAGAAGTGACGCCCCTGCCTGTCCCCAAAATGAAATGAAAGAAGCGACGCCACTGCTGCTTATATTTCTTACTAAACACCTTTTTTTTTTTTACTTATCTCATATAATCTTTTTGATCCGACTCAGTCGCTATTGATTAGCCTAAGTGGCATAGAGTCGTTTCAACCAAACTATTTTAAACAAATAAAAGCTTGGAGGATTTCATTACCTTCCACCTTAACTCTCCGCCTCTACTCCCCAAATTATTCCTCCATTTCATCTTTCTATACCCCTCTCCTCTTTTATCTCTTTTTGGTAACTTTTTTTGCCATTTCGGTGGCGCAACGCACGAAACATTTGGCGGGAAAAGAGCAGATAACTCTTTCACGTCTGCCGCATTGCCAGAGAATAATAAGGGAAGCTAATCTAGAATCAAGGGAGAGAAATGTACAGGAACAACGAGAGTCGTCTCGCTGCCAAGAGGAGATGCATGGCCAGAAAACGAAATCCGTTTGGACTTGCCACTTTGCCACAGGCGGGAAAATCTGGGCGTCTTTTGGCCACAGTTATCAGGAGCACCTGGCTAAGCAAATGGTTTATCTCCAAGCCAAATGATTCAACATTTTGAATAGGTGCTCATTTCTGCTACATTGCGTTATAAGGGGTTCTTAAAATATGTTTAAGTCGATGATATTTGACCCCGCAGTATTATACAGGGTAGCCACGATTAAAGAGGCCTGGTATGATTCACCTTCACCTATCCCTTGACCATAGTCCAGTGTTTCCCAAACTGTGTTCCGTGAGGCCTGAATACTGGAATAATTATCCAGTGTTCCGCTAAATACTCGGAATGTGCGAAGCGTTCCGCTAAATACTAGGAATGTGCGAAGTGTTCCGTTAAGAAAAAGGTTTGGGAAACAAAGACTTAGTCTGTTGAACCGTTAGGACACCACACAAGATTTTTCGAACGTCTTTCTCCATTCATTTCTGTCTTGGATACAACCTCTGTCAAATGCAGGTATTTTGTACAATTTACAGGACAACAAATACTTACAGAAACGTAAATTATAATATAGTATCATGTACAAATAGTAAAAACTGAAAACTATGAATAACAACATTCTGAACTTTTTATAGTTTACAGAAAGTGTTGAAAGTCTACACCATGAATACAAATTAGCACGACTCCAGGCCACCTTATGTTGACCACACTGTACAGTCCGGTGTAAATTTTACTGGACAACTAAATATATTTCAACCATCAAAGCTCGATCGAAAATCTGCCGGTATATGGGTTTCCAACGCTGGCCTTGACCTTGTGCAGACTGTAACAAACAAATTCCATACATTGAAATTTGGGTCGAAGTCAACATTTAGACACCCTGATTCGTCTATTATCCGGATTAATTGGGAACGGGGTCTGTCCGGATAACCGAACGCGGATTATTATAAATGTCCCTTTCCCAAAAATAGGAAGAAAAATTCATATCACACCGTAAACACATAAATTTCACGTCACATGTACAAGGGTACATGGCGTTCTACGTAGCTGTCAGGGGCAGGTAAGGCGAGAGTCAATGTATTTCTTTGTTGCTATTTAGGTAGTAAAGAGTTTCATCCCCTTGTTTATATATCCCCCCAGCGTATGAATATGGATAGTATTCATGTTATGTGGTGTGAATGTTTTGATTTTCAGTATGACAGAGAGAGTGTAGTTGCTTTACTGGGTGTCTCAATATCATTGAACAAGTTGTTTGTGTAGTTAAGGAGATTTTTACTGATAGTAACATTATTGTTCCTTTGCAACAGAATCTATTGCTTAGTATGTTTTCATAGTAAAAGTAAAAAGTAAAGTTCCCCATGTGGTCTATGGCCCAGATGATGTAAAAGTCATCTGTGTCATGTGGCCAACACAACGACCAACCGCCTTTACTTTTCCCCAACTAACGTCCATTAGGGCTGGTTGGAATCAGAAGAGCCCTAAGGATTCGGAAATTAAAAGTCCCAGTCTTCTCTAGGATTGATAGTCGCTATTATATAGAAGTAAAGTGAAGAGTATTATTTACCGGTTACTACTAAAGCTGCCTGGTTTGCGCGCTGGACTGTCGTTCGGATTTATCGATGGTCGTGGGTTCAAATCCTGCCCGCTCCCATCCCCCCGTCGTCCTGCGGGAGGTTTGGACTTAGGAAGTAAACTATCTTCAACTCTGAAGGAACATCCGAAACATGTCAAACATCTTACAAAGCTCACAAGTCTGCAGAGGTCGAATCAAATGAGATTATCAATTTAATCATGCCCCGCAGGTTGAGCCAGGACAAGAACATAGCTGCAGTAGTAGCTTACCTTTTATTGAGAGAAATAATTTCTGTTATCTCGCTGCACATCAGCAAAAACACTTAGATACCGAACTGTTTCGTCTTAGACGACCCCCTGGCAAATCGTCGAATCGACCCCCAAGGGGGTCGCGATCCACAGGCTGAGACCCCCTGTTCATTTCAACGATTTAATTGCCAAAGGAACTAAAGGAGTGATTATACATATGTATATATATATATATATATATATATATATATATATATATATATATATGTATGTATGTATGTATATATGTTTGTATGTATGTATGTATGTATGTATGTATGTATGTATGTATGTATGTATGTATGTATGTATATATATGTATATATATGTATATATATGTATATATGTGTGTGTGTGTGTGTGTGTGCGTGTATCTGATTGGCAGATTTCAGGAAGTGTCGTTCAGCTATGTGTTTTTTAAAGGTTTTCCACACATTGGTGCACTAAAATTTTAGGATCTTCCGCTTGTAGTGTAAAGTAGAATGAACAAAAACAAGAAACTTAGAAGTGCTATCCATGGTAGTGGCGTGTTATACAGTGTGTGTGTGTGTGTGTGTGTGTTTATGGTGACGGTGGAAAGAGGATAGTTATGCATTGTGTGTGAATAATGCAAGATAAGTGACATTGTCGTCTGCTGTCTTGTGTAGGGCAGACGACTCCAGAACGCCTGTTAGACACCTTATTTATATAGGTTAGTTATTTTAGTTATTTAGCGACGCACCATAGTAGACGCATATTGAACGGGACTAGTGACGTTTGGGATATGTTGGGTTAGAGACCGGAAAAGCAGTTAGCGATAGAACATTCCAGGGTAACGACGTGTTTAGTGACAGAGACTTCTACTGTGGCCTTTTATCATAATAAATATATATTAACTTGTTCATCATCGTTGACTACATCTCTTCACCTGTTACAATTGATGTGCCAGTTCTTGTTTGTGTTGTTGGTCAACTACACGTAATACACCCGAACAATTACACCCAAACGATTGCAGAGTAATTGGTTGACTTCAAGACAGCCTGAACTAGCAACATCACACGCCACACTGCCCAAGACGTGCTTTTGTAGTGAGTTAGGATTTGTTCGAAAATACCATTTTATATTCTTACTAACCTCTACCACATTTATTTCATTTCATCACAAGTTGATTTTGTCTATATTGTAATAAAAGTAACATCTAGCATCGCACACAAAAGAACGTATTAAAGTTAGTTCAAGTTTTAGTAGTTAAAGTATAACACGCTTACAGCGGCTTAATTGTGTACCAGCAGTTTGGGGCTACAAGTCAACGCCCTTCCACACTATGGCGCAACTAAGCATGTCACAACAAATGAGCAATTTACAAGAGCGGTACAATTTACAAGAGCGGTACAATTTACAAGAGTTGTACAATTTACAAGAGAGGTACATTTACAAGAGAGGTACAATTTACAAGACCGGTACAATTTATAAGAGCGGTACAATTTATAAGAGCGGTACAATTTGCAAGAGTTGTACAATTTACAAGAGCAGTACAATTAACAAGAGATGTACAATTTACAAGAGCGGTACAAAAGAGTGAATACAAAGACCAACTGCAGTCTATTGAGAAATTGAGTTTGGCAACATTGAAAATTTCATTTGGCCTCTTGTTTCTAGATTTAGTCGTTAAAAAAAAACCCACAAACTAACAAACAACAAAGCTGTGGAAATTCCCAGGAGATCTAGTTTGTTAAATTAAAGTTGTTAGACTCTGGAGGAGAGGGGAGGGGGGGGGTGGACAGTTGTTAGTTCACTTGGACTTGCTTTTAATTTATTTCATATTTGGATAAACACTTTAGCCAGTCGTCATTATCTTATCTTTTGAAGTAACGTCTGTTAATTTATAAGATAAAACGTTCATGTAATTAACGTTTAAAAAAAAAAAAACCACGTGTCACATTACTTCCGCAAGCGTTACTTCTGCTGGTCAATTAAAAACAAGGACTCGGAAGAGAAAGAGTAGGAGCGATGTGAAACGAAAGTGAACTTGGGGCAGAGGTCAAACCGAGTGTTCAATAACGCCCACTCTGGAGTCAGGTCTATCTGGTCATTGGAAAATAACACGGCGGACTCGCTTTAACCTACAGACTTTTCATTTCCGCTTAGATTTGACCGGAAATGCTTATCTTCTGTTTGACCTTGAACTTTGTAAAATGAATTCTTTTAAGTACACACGATCTTTTTTTTATTTATAGACAAAAAAAAAAAATCCCCCATCACCCCCCCAGACACCTGTTTTTGTCTAGACACCTTGAGGTCAGACGATAGTTAATGCCCTTGCTTTATAAAAGTAAAAAAAAAACAACAACAAAAAACAACATTTAAGTAGCGTACAGATGTACACAGGACAAGACAGTGACATGCATGTACATAGACTAAGTACATACAATGGATACAGTGGTTACCTGAATATATTGGATACATGGATATATTGAATACTGTTATATATTGGATACATCGATATATCGATACATCTAAATATTGGTAACATTGATATATGAATGCATGGGTATGTTCGATACAAGGATATATTGGATACATGGATATATTGGATACATAGATATATTGAATATATGGACTTATTGGATATATGGATTTATTGGAAAATGGATATATTGGATACATGGATATATTAGAAAAGGAAATATGATTCCAATGTATCCAGTTCGGACTGAAATCATTTCCTGTAAGCAGGATCATGGGATACCAGTTCAGTTTCCGGCATTTGCAGCGGAGTGCGGTGGTCGAATGGGGTTAAGCGCTTGGCTCATGAACCTGAGGTCCTGGGTTCGAATCCCGGTGAAGACTGGGATTTTGAATTTCGAGATTTTTAGGGGCCCCTGTGTCCACCCAGCTCTAATGGGTCGTTGTGCTGGCCCTGCTCGTTAACCGTTGGCCATAGAAACAGATGACCTTAACATCATCTGGCCTATACATAGATCGCAAGGTCTGAGAGGGGAAACTTTACTTGTACAACTCAGTCCACTATACTCCTCTTCTAGCGTCCGCGGAAAATGTCAAAGTAAACACATCATTAGGGGCTTCGTTTCACACTGTGAGTAGAGGCTTCGTTACACACTGTGAGTAGAGGCTTCGTTTCACACTGTGAGTAGAGGCTTCATTTCACACTGTGAGTAGAGGCTTCGTTTCAGACTGTGAATAGAGGCTTCGTTTCACACTGTGAGTAGAGGCTTCATTTCACACTGTGAGTAGAGGCTTCGTTTCAGACTGAGTAGAGGCTTCATTTCACACTGTGAGTAGAGGCTTCGTTTCAGACTGTGAGTAGAGGCTTCGTTTCACACTGTGAGTAGAGGCTTCATTTCAGACTGTGAGTAAAGGCTTCGTTTCACACTGTGAGTAGAGGCTTCAATTCACACCGTGAGTAGAGGCTTCATTTCACACTGTGAGTAGAGGCTTCGTTTCACACTGTGAGTATAGGCTTCATTTCACACGGTGAGAAGAGGCTTCATTTCACACTGTGAGTAGAGGCTTCGTTCCAGACTGTGAGTAGAGGCTTCGTTTCACACTGTGAGTAGAGGCTTCATTTCACACTGTGAGTAGAGGCTTCATTTCACACTGTGAGTAGAGGCTTCGTTCCAGACTGTGAGTAGAGGCTTCGTTTCACACTGTGAGTAGAGGCTTCAATTCACACTGTGAGTAGAGGCTTCATTTCACACTGTGAGTAGAGGCTTCATTTCACACTGTGAGAAGAGGCTTCATTTCACACTGTGAGTAGGGGCTTCATTTCACACTGTGAGTAGAGGCTTCATTTCACACTGTGAGTAGAGGCTTCGTTCCAGACTGTGAGTAGAGGCTTCGTTTCACACTGTGAGTAGAGGCTTCAATTCACACTGTGATTAGAGACTTCATTTCACACTGTGAGTAGAGGCTTCATTTCACACTGTGAGTAGAGGCTTCGACGTGTTGAAATCACTGAACCATTGGTCGAATAAGTTGGACCGTGTAAGTTGAGCATATCTGATCATCAGCATGTTATATTCCAACATGGGCATATTTTTCTTACAATGTTTTTTTTACATTTGATGTCAATGTCGCAATATTTTAAAGATTTTTTTTTTAAAGCGTGTGGGGAAACTAAAGCTTCTTAATGTCGTCCCTGAGTAAATGTCGCACTCTTTAAAGTAACGCCGGACCCTCATCCCATAAATCTAGAGCGGTGTCTGGACTCTCAAGCGAATGTCGTAAAATCTGCTCAAAATGTCACGAAGAGTGTAAACACACTAGAGATTTTTACGACTTCATTAAGCGCATCGCTTCTGACCCTTCCAATCAAAGGTTCGCGCCATTTTTCAGGCTTAATGTCCGAGGTCGTCGTTATTACAGGATAATTAATGGCCAGCACTCTATCTTTGTCAGTCTAATTTGCTGTTATTTTTTTTTTTTCGTCTCTCCCTTTTATTTTCGTTGGAGGGGTAAACTTTATTGAGGTGAAATTTCAACATAGTTAAGCGCACTCCCTAGGAGAGCTCGGCCACATCTCTGGTCATTAGTTTGGGACCTTTTGTTTTTCAAGCCAATTACGATAGTTCACCTGTTTTGGGCGAATGTTCGTTTGACGGACGCAGAGCAGTCTCCGATTCCTCTCTTTTTTTTCTCATTTTCGTGTGTTTTCTCTCTGAGTTCTTTTGGCAGAGGCTCCGAGAGTTGTCTGTCTTTGTCACAAGTGTTGGCTAATGGGGAGGTAATCTTCATGCTCTGGGGAAAAGGGAAATAATAATAAGAAGAAAGTCTAGCTAGAGTTATTCCATTAGCCCACGATGTATAAGGTAGTGAAGTCGGACCAGATCAATCCGTCACGTAGTGATTCCATTCCGCTGCCTACTCAAGGTTCACAGAATTAGTGTAGCTTTCGTTAACGGAAAAGAAAACGATAATAACGGGAATAAAAGAGTTCATTATTGGTAACAAATACATTTTGGAAAAACGATATAGGCAACGAAGAAAATAGAAATAAACAAAGGAACGGAAACTAAAACTTGACAAAGAAACTACAACTGATCTAATAAAATACTCTGAAAGACACAAAGATAAAGGCACATTCCTCGTCCCATATGCTAGGACAAATTTGTACAAATACTCCTTCTTCCCTAGTGCTATTAGAGCATGGAATGGGTTGCCTGAGCTAGCCAGGAAAACCAGTGACTTGGCAAAATTTAAGTCATTGGTTAATATGCATGACTGAATGCATGACGCGTAGGACGTAATCATCTTCTTTTTTGAAGTAACGTCTGTATTATATAACATAAGACGTAATCATCTTCTTTTTTGAAGTAACGTCTGTATTATATAAGATAAGACGTAATCATCTTCTTTTTTGAAGTAACGTCTGTATTATATAAGATAACTGATAGTTCAAATGGAAACGAAAATCACTTTTCTGTTTTTACTATTTCAATATCTCCATTCAAAAAGTAAATTCAGTAACGAATATTCTCATTCTACTTAGTATTTGTTTCCAATCAATCACATTCAAAGACTGAGGGCGCGTAGATTCTTGTGAGAGTCGAGGCGGTTGGTCGTTGTGCTGCCCACATGACATCCTAGTTAACCGTCGGCTAGAGAAACAGTCGACCTGAACATCATCTACCCTTCAGATCGCTAGGTCTGAAAGTTGAGCTTTACCTTAACATAATTATTCAAAGACTAATAAACTTATTTTAAAACACATTTTTATTTAATGACCACATCCGTGTCACTATTCTTGCTATCGACACACACAATTTTACAATCTTATCTTATAGATTACAGATTACATGTACAGATTACTTCAAAATAAAATCATTAAAAAAAATATTACAGACCTTACTTCAAAAGATAAGATAATTACGTCCTACGCTTTTCATGTGTCAATCTAGTCATGCATGTTAACCAATGACTTAAACTCTGACAATTCGTTGGTTTTCCTGGCTGACTCGGGCAACCCGTTCTATTCTCTAATGGCACTAGGAAAAAAGGAGCAATTGTACGAATTTGTTCTAGTAAAGTTCCTCTTTCTGATCTTATGTGTTCGTAATTTATATACACAAACACAAATAAAACCAAGGTACAAGTAGACAATCAACGACCAGTTGAAGCAGGCGTCAGCACACTGCTCGCGTCTTGTGACAATCGAGACAGACAGACAAAAGACAAAGAGCAAAATAGACAAACAGAACGATAAACAAACAAATAAACAGACACACAGGCAAGCAGACAAACAGACAGTTTAGACAGACTCATACACAAACAAACAGATAGATGATAGATAGATAGATAGATAGATAGATAGATAGATAGATAGATAGATAGATAGATAGATAGATAGATATAGAAATAGATTGATAGATAGATAGATAGATAGATAGATAGATAGATAGATAGATAGATAGATAGATAGATAGATAGATAGATAGATAGATAGATAGATAGATAGATAGATAGATAGATCTTGGTGGACTGAAAGCAGTACTTTGTTTGGTTTAAAATGAAGGCGGCTATCTTGAGAGCCCTAGAAGAATGTTCTGATGCAAGAAAATAGAGCTATATGAATGTCATTTGTCATGTATGACATCTGATGTCATGGAGACGCCTTCCTTCATAATTTTCCTTATTTCATTGTTCGTGTAAGATTGATTCCTGGCAATTTCTGTCTGTAAAAAGCCATTAATATTGGGGGGGAGTAGGATACTTCAAGTAGCCAAGCCAACTGTGGGAGGATTGCATTATATCCATTTACAATACTCAAGTTCTTATTGTTTGCAATATCATTAGACGTTGTAGTCTTTTATTTAGACTGTGTATTTGTAGTCTTTTATGGAGGCACCGTGTTTGTAGTCTTTTATATAGACTGCGTGTCTGTAGTCTTTTATGTAGGCACAGTGTTTGTAGTCTTTTATGTAGACTGTGTGTATGTAGTCTTTTATGTAGGCACAGTGTTTGTAGTCTTTTATGTAGACTGTGTGTATGTAGTCTTTTATGTAGGCACAGTGTTTGTAGTCTTTTATGTAGACTGTGTGTCTGTAGTCTTTTATGTAGGCACAGTGTTTGTAGTGTTTTATGTAGACTGTGTGTTTGTAGTCTTTTATGATGTAGGCACAGTGTTTGTAGCCTTTTTTGTAGACTGTGTGTATGTAGTCTTTTATGTAGACTGTGTGTATGTAGTCTTTTATGTAGACTGTGTGTATGTAGTCTTTTATGGAGGCACCGTGTTTGTAGTCTTTTATGTAGATTTCGTGTGTTTGTAGTCTTTTATGTAGACTGTGTGTATGTAGTCGTTTATGTAGACTGTGTGTATGTAGTCTTTTATGTTGGCACAGTGTTTGTAGTCTTTTATGTAGAAACCGTGTTTGTAGTCTTTTATGTAGGCTGTGTTTGTAGTCTTTTATGTAGGCACAGTGTTTGTAGTCTTTTATGTAGACTGTGTGTTTGTAGTCTTTTATGTAGACTGTGTGTATGTAGTCTTTTATGTTGGCACAGTGTTTGTAGTCTTTTACCAAAAAATTTATTAATTACCAATAGTTTATTAACTAATTGGCTCATTATTTAAACAAACTGATTTTTGTGTTGTCAGGTAAAGGAAATAATTGAACAAAATTTCAGCTTGATCGAAGATTGGGTGTCGGAGAAATAACGTGTACAAAATTTAGACCAGACTGTCCAGACAGACACACAGACAGACAGAGTTGATTTAAGCTTTGTATTAAAAAAAATAGACTTGATGCTGCTTGACCTTTTGCACACCCCACTACCTCTCACTCTCAACAGACAAACACACAAACACACACATAATCAGATACCTAGACACACTTTTTCATACTTCATGACAGACTCTCCAGACTTTTTTTTTTTTTTTTTTTTCAAGAAGAGTATCGTGAGAAAGCGATTCCTGTCAAGCCTTAGAATTTAACGTCCCACTGCTGGTATCGATCCCGGGAGGAGTATCGCGTGCCTACAAACATGATGAGCACATATCGAAAGAGACACACCTTAATAGCAACCATGGGGAGGGGGGGATATTTTTTTTTTTCGATCTTTCAAGCATCCAGGGATGTGTGTCTTCATTTTTGTCTTGGAAACCAACAGAGAAATAAACGCGATGATCGAATTCCAGCCACGTCTGCTTCCGAACTGGCCCAAAAGAAGAAAAAAAAAAGGGAAACGGCTTTTATCCCGCCTTTCTAGTGACCACAAGACGGAACAGATCTGACCTCCTGGTTTGAAACATGAGGTAATGTTCGTGACACCAGATCGGACAAAGTAAACCTCGGGAGTTGTCGCTGGCCGGAGGCAAAAATCACTTCCGGTCAATTTAAAGTCACGAGTTACCTGAAAACTATTTAGTAGTTTGGCGCCATTTTATTTTCTGTTTTATTATCTGGCATTAACCCCATAAATCTAAAAGTTAGGCCAGGATTTTATGATCAAATAACTACAAGGTTCGACCAGTTTAATTTTTTATTTTTAAACACCCACAAACTTAAGAGGTGTGCGCTGCCTGGTTGTGTGGTTAGCTCTCTGGACTGCCGTTCGGATTTATCGATGGTCCCGGGTTCAAACCCTGACCGCTCATATCCCCCGTCTTCCTGTGAGAGGTTTGGACTAGGAAGTAACTATTCGTCAACTCTGAAGGAACATTCAAAACAGGTAAAACATTTTTCCAAACATACATTTGGATTGCCTGTGCTATGGGTTGATCGTCTGCTGAGTTGATCACCTTGACATTGGTTGTTTGTCTAGATTACAGCGGTTCTCAACCTTTTAAGCTCGGCGACCCCTTTTTACAATCCCCTACTCGCGAACCCCTCCCACACACACACATACAGAAATAAAAGAGTAGACAATAACAATCCATATTTTCGATGGTCTTAAGCGACCCCTGGCTAATCGTCAATCAACCCCCAAGGGGGTCGCGACCCACAGGTTAGAACCTCTGGTCTAGGTTGCCTGTTCTACGCATGGTGCAATATGCCCATAATCTATGTTGATGTTTTTTCGAGAGAAGAATGCAACAACCAGGCCTTTGTAAACAACTGCTGGGCTCCAAGATTTGTTACAGAGTTCGATCTATTTACAAGCTGTTTCCTTTTACATGTTTTGTGCGTTTTTTTCAGATGTGAAGATAATTACATCTGTCACATACTCGTTTGAGACTCACTGTGACATGAAGTGATTTCATAGTCACCTAATTATCTCGTGCCTTTAGCACGGACAAATCTATCGGTCTGTAACTGACCACGAGGTGAAAACCTCAGTTAAGTTCGGGTTTCTGCAGAGTAATGATGTACATATAATGTCTCTGCTGTAATAAGGTCCAATGTCATTGATTTGATATTGATTGTGTACTTAGAATATTTCACTGAATTATGTGATAAAACGTATATTTATTGAAGGCGGACATTGCCAGTACATGAATTTCTTATTTATATGTAATAAATGGAGAGTCTGCTATCAGAGTAGTTAACTTGTTTCTATTGACACCTGTTGTGCTGTGCTATTAAATGTAGACTTACGCAGTCGCAGGACTGGCCGGGGTATGGCGCTGGTCAGTGTTCAAATAGTGGACCATCGAGAACATTGAAAGGATAGCCCTCACAATTCCACACGACCAAACAACCTTATCACCTCTACATATCTTTTGGTCTGTTGGACCGTTGGGGCACCATGCAAGATTAGTCGAGCGTCTTTCTCCATTCCTGTCTGTCTTTTGCATTGGATAGAACCTTTTTCAGTTGCAGGCCCGTCCATTCTTTTATGTTGTCTTCCCATGACATTCTCTGTCTGACTATTCCTCTTTTTTACTGAAGGAAGGTCTTTACGAGTCCTGAAGATCTTTTATAATGGCCGAAGCGTTTTGGTTTCCGTTGTTTTAACACTAGTAAGTAGGTCATCGTCGGGTCCAACCTCTGCAGTAACCCTGCCTCTCTCTTCGTTTGTGATGCGGTCTCTAAATGTGATACCTAGACTTATATACGCGACAACTCATTACATTTTTAACTGCTAATATTAGTGTTGCAATTCTTAGATTATAATTATTATCGCAATGTCTTCTATTCAGAAGATTAAGGATGAGTGCATTGTTTCCAATGACTATGCAAACCCAGTTGCTACCTGCATATTTTTTCGCATCTCGTGCAGACAAAGCCGTTGTCCGCCGTCTTTTTTTTTTGTCTTTTGCGCATATCTTCAACGAAGGTTTTTTATGTGTCCTCAAATGTGTGTCCCGCGGCCTTTGTATGGCTCTTAGAATATAACGTAATCATGTTCTTTTTGGAAGTAACGTCTGTATTATATAAGATAAGATAACTGTCTCTGTAAAGAGTTATTTCTTTATCACGTATCTACACAACCTGTAACGCCATTCGTTAAGCATGCCATCTTCTCTTCTGAAGTAATTTATAAAATAAGATAAGATAAGATAAGATCCCTACACAATGTTGAGAATCTCATCATAAAACTCTGTTCTGCTTTTCTAACAAGTATTTTTTTCTTTCAACTTACTTTTAGACCCCAAAAAAAACCCATAAAAAACCCAACGTAAGAAAAAAAGAGTTGTAACTTGAAGTAGGGACAAAGTTACGCAACGAGGTTAAGCCTGTAACAAATAGTCTCTCGAGTCTATTCTCACTCGAGGCAGACCGTCCGCTGGCAATGTCTATTAGGAAACAATCACACACTTCTCTCTGTATGTTTGTATTAGTTCGCTAGGCTTACGTCCCTTGGTTTAGCAGCTCAGCAGATAGACTCTAGCTGTTTCTTAATAGCCTCTTTTTTTTTTTCGTGTCTATTTTGTTGAGAATCGACATTAAGATGTAAAAAAGTCAAAGGCGTCGACAAAAAAGATAAGTCAGGTGAACATAATTCGTATATAGAAATGTAAATGGGTTCTGCCCTTGGAAAGGAATTTTTTAAAATCTCTAATCTTTATTGAAAATAACTCTTGAAAAGCAATAATTACTATAAGTGCCAAAGATTGCAATAAACACATTTCCCTACAACGGACACGCCACTGACAAAGGCTCCAGTAAATTGATAAGCTTTTTAAGGTCTCTTCAGTTTTCAAAAGAAGTATGAAATCAAAAAGTTGAGAGTAGTACTGGCGCCGCCTTTGAATCTTCATCTGCAAGCACTACTAGAATGTAGGACCTGTTTATAGAGATAACTCTAACTAAACCCCCATTAATAAGAGACGCAACTTCTCTATGTCTCTTAGAATTATACAACTCAAGATGAACGATGAATTCTTATATTTTATTGTTCATGAAACTTATAATATGTAAATAATCATACACCGCAAGAGCGTTAAATCAGTGCAAATAGTGTACTTCAAAGGGAAATAATCGTGAATAAAATGTAATATAAAGAAAATGTATTTATATTATTTATAAGTATATATGATGAGCTACCTTAGCCTGCGATATATGTGGACGGGAGTGTCTCTCCAAAATAAGGCTCAACAGTCCACAGTCACTTGAAAAATGTTCAATGATATATATATATTATATCTATATTATATCTATAGATATCATATAAATCGGAATACTAATAGCTGGTGTTGCGTGAAGCTGGTTACTTACTAAAGGTAGACTTTGCGTCAGCATAATAACGGAGTTTTGCTTCGGAAAAATAGGTTATCTTATCTTATCTTATCTTATCTTATGACAGACGTCACATAGGCTGTTTGAAACTGCAGTATAAAATAATAACTTGTTTAAAATAGTGTGGAGCTCTTCAGAAAAACTCGATCAGAAATCAGTTAATGGTGCATCATTTATTTTTATCTTTGTTTTCAAATTAGTCAGAATCTAGCGCAGTTCAAAGTTCAAAGTTCAAATTTAGACCTTATTTTATTACCAAGAAGAACAAATAAAAATCTTTTATTTTTATTAGAGAATAAGTCACGTGATGGCCTGCTAGCTCATTGTACCAGTCGTTCGTGGAGGCGCAGTGGCTGAACGGTAAGGCGGGGGGTCCCGGGTTCGAATTCTGGTGAAGACTAGAACTTTTGATTTCGGGATCCTTGGACTCCACCCAGCTCTAATCGGTACCTGACACTAGTTGGGGAAAAGTAAAGGCGGTTGGTTGTTGTGCTGACCACATGACACCATTGTTAACCGTAGGCCAACAGAAACAGTTGACCTTTACATCATCTGCCCTATAGTTTGCAAGGTCTGAAAGGGGGACTTTACATTTTTTTTTTAAATATTTCGTGGAACACCTATTCAGGTCTTGTGGAACACTAGAGTTCATGGAACATAGTTTGTTTCATTAACTTTTAGAGTTCAATATTTTCACATTTTAATATCTATAAATAGCTAAATTTCTATAAGCTACAGATATTCACTCGTAATTGGTCGGTATATCTTACTGGTATCCTTGTGTTCATTTTGACTGAACGCACGACGCGTAGGACGTAATCATCTTCTTTTTTTCAAGTAACGTCTGTATTATATAAGATAAGAAGATAAGATTATAGGCTTAAGTTTAAATTAGAGAGAGAAACTCTGCTACGTGTCTACTACTGCCTGATTCAAGCAACTCGCGATCTTAAAGGACCAAGTCTATACGACTTTGTCCTGTCATATGGAATAAGAAAATATTGTTTTATCTTGGTGTCTTTCTAACTATTTTGTTATATGTTTGTTATGTGTTCGTTATGTGTTCGTTATGTGTTCGTTATGTGTTCGTTATGTGTTCGTTATGTGTTTGTTATGTGTTCGATATGTGTTTGTTTTGTGTTTGTTATCTGTTTGTTATGTGTTTGTTATGTGTTCGTTATGTGTTCGTTATGTGTTCGTTATGTATTTGTTATGTGTTTATTATGTGTTCGTTATGTGTTCGTTATGTGTTCGTTATGTGTTCGATATGTGTTTGTTTTGTGTTTGTTATCTGTTTGTTATGTGTTTGTTATGTGTTCGTTATGTGTTCGTTATGTGTTCGTTATGTATTTGTTATGTGTTTATTATGTGTTCGTTATGTGTTCGTTATGTGTTTGTTTTGTGTTTGTTATGTGTTTGTTATGTGTTTGTTTTGTGTTTGTTATGTGTTTGTTTTGTGTTTGTTATGTGTTTGTTATGTGTTTGTTTTGTGTTTGTTATCTGTTTGTTATGTGTTCGTTATGTGTTAGTTATTGTGTTTGTTATGTGTTTGTTATGTATTTGTTATGTATTTGTTATGTATTTGTTATTGTGATTGTTATGGTTTAGTGTTAATTAACTTTTTTGTTTTGTCTTCGCTATATTTACTTAAATGACTGAATGAAACGAAAACAAGGCAGAGTCATTAACCTTCCACCAGCTTAGACTAGATCTGTTGGTCATCCAGAACCAGCCAAACTATGGTCATTAGCTTAATATATTTCTGAACGTCTGATCTGACCTAGTTCTGTGACATTTACTCTTTTCTTACTTTATTCTTTTCTTCCTTATCACTTTCCTTTCTTCCTTTTCTCCCTTAGTTTATTCTTTTCTTCCTTTTTTCCCTTTATTCCTTTCTTCCTTTTTTCCCTTTATTCTTTTCTTCCTTTTTTCCCTTTATTCCTTTCTTCCTTTTTTCCCTTTATTCCTTTCTTCCTTTTTTTCCTTTTATTCTTTTCTTCCTTTTTTCCCTTTATTCTTTTCTTCCTTTTTTCCCTTTATTCCTTTCTTCCTTTTTTCCCTTTATTCCTTTCTTCCTTTTTTTCCTTTTATTCTTTTCTTCCTTTTTTCCCTTTATTCCTTTCTTCCTTTTTTTCCTTTTATTCTTTTCTTCCTTTTTTCCCTTTATTCCTTTCTTCCTTTTTTTCCTTTTATTATTTTCTTCCTTTTTTTCCCTTTATTCTTTTCTTCCTTTTTTTCCATTTATTCTTTTCTTCCTTTTTTTTTCCTTTATTCTTTTCTTTCTTTTTTTTCCCTTTATTCTTTTCTTCCTTTTTTCCCTTTATTCCTTTCTTCCTTTTTTCCCTTTATTCTTTTCTTCCTTTTTTTCCTTTTATTATTTTCTTCCTTTTTTTTTCCCTTTATTCTTTTCTTCCTTTTTTTCCCTTTATTCTTTTCTTCCTTTTTTTCCCTTTATTCTTTTCTTCCTTTAATTTAATTTGATTACCATCACGTTGTACAAAATGAACGATTTAAATATTTAGGAAAAACTTAAGTTTAATATTTTCTGCTGAAGGTTTTACCAAGCTTATATCAACTCAATCTGTCTGTCTGTGTGTCTGTCTGGTAAAACGTTTGTAAACGTTATTTCTCCTTTATTCTTTCCTTCCTTTACTCTTCCTTCCTATACTCTTTCCTTCCTTCCATTTGTTCCTCTCTCCTCTATACTCTCCTTCATAATCTTTCTTTCCTTATCTCCATCCTAAAGTTAAACTCTTTACTAGAAGTTTAGCATTTCAATAGTCCACTACAGCCCACTTCTGTCAAGTCCAGTCAGTTGTAATAGATTTCCTGGGCATCTGTAGGTCAACCTGGTCAAGGCGCTATTTGTGTTGGTGACGGGGAAGGGGGGGAGGTGTTAGATTCATGACGACTGCGCAGAAGTGAGGGAGTGGACGTTGCTTGACCAATGTGCGTGTTGGCCATCAAGGACAAAGCACTAACTGACCATTAAATCTTTCCCTACGGGAGATAATGATTTAAAGTATGATAGAAGGATTGTGTAATAGAAACAGTCAGTAGATTCGGTTTGAGTCATTTCTACAGCAGTCAAAGACTTTTGAGATTTATCTAATAGACTTAAAGAAACTCTCGCTATAAAAGCGGAGGTCTAACTCATTGTCTGTGTCGACAGAGAGGTTACTTCCGGCGTTGTTACTTCTAGACTCGTTACTTCTAGACTTGTTACTAGACTTGTTACTTCTAGACTTGTTACTTCTAAAATTGTTACTTGTTACTTACCTATAAGTCTAAGTTACTGTCTGGATTGCCGCTATCTGCCTGTATGTTTATTTATAGAAGCAGTTTGGAAATAGGTCATAACGGTCTATCGATCTATCCATCAGGGTAGCCAAAATTTAAATTAATTAGACAACCATCACATTTGATCAATAGCCATAATTTAATTTGATTAGATGACCATCACATTTCATCAATTTACTGATTTAAATATTTCGGTAAAATTGAAGTCTGGTAAATGGTTTGTACGTTAAATTTTCCCACAGCCAATCTCGGGTCAAGCTGAAATTTCGCACAATTGTTTCTTTATTTCTTTTACCTGACAACGCGAGAATCAATTTAAAAAAAACAACCAATTAGTTCATTAACTATTGGTAATAGATTACTTTATTTGGTATCTCAAACAAGTGAAAGAGATAGCACTTGAATGAAGAGGTGGAATAAACTGAGTTAAGTCCCTTTTCCAAGGAAAGAAATAGCACTTGACTGAAGTGGTGGTATAAGATAAATTAGTTCCCTTTATAGATTGTCATCTGAGGCTTACTACAAATTTAATTACACGACTGATCCCGACTAATTGATACACTTAATATAAGTTGTTTTTTTTTTTTTTTTTTTTTAATATTCTTTTTTTTGTGCTTGTTTTTTTCTTTAATTCTTAAAAATGTGAGACTGTAATGAAAATATCTTAAGTGTGTTTACAAAAGAAACATTTCAATGTTGACCTTGTCATCGTTTAAGACGGTATTGGTGTCTTGCTAAATATACACAGAGGGCTACCTGGTCGTGCGGTATGCGCGATTAATTGTCAATCGGTCGTTTCGTTGGTCCCGGGTTCAAATCTGCCCGCTGCCATCCCCCGTCGTCCTGCGGGAGGTTTGGGCCTCGAATCTTCAACTCTGAAGAATAAATCCGAAATTGGTAAAAAAAAATTACCTTTTACAAATATTGTTAAATTGGCTAAATCTAATTGCTAAGTTTGCTAGACCTATTTTGTATTCTTTGTCCGCTGAGTATTATGAATAGACTAGCTTCAATGAATGTGACTTTAACAATACACATATGCATATATATTCTCACGTTGTCATGTGTTCCTTGTCTTATTGGTCACGATGTCACAATCTCAAGTTGTCACAATGTCAAACATTCAAGTGTCAAAGTGTCACACAATATAACACACCAAGTTAGAAATCTTGAATTAATTATAATAATAATTATTATTATTATTATGTTAGATACAAACGAGCATCCATTCTCTGACACTGCCAAGGTCGAGTTTCGTTAAAGAGAAACAAAATTCATTGTAGTCCCTTTAACAGTTTCCACTGAGGAATTTTCTGGTGATGTGGCAGGTCTGCAGCAGTACCGCCCTCTGACAGGCAACGAAGATGTTCCTAGGAATGTTAAGGGCCTTGAAGGTGTCTGTGAGGTCAATTGTTATTATCCCGTCGGTTGATATAACAATGGGGTATTTTGCTATTTTTGGATAATATCCATAAACGCTTAATCTCCAAGCCTAGGTTCCCATATTTTCTTTGTTTTTCCAATTCAGTTCTTCTTAAATTATGAGACAGTGGTGCGGCGATGTCAATAATAGTAGCGTTTTTTTTTTCTTTTTTATCAATGAACAGCTAATCAGGGCGATTAAAGCTACCGTTTTGTCTGTCAAAATAGGCCTGTCCCAGTACAGCAGACGATCAGTAAACTCGAGAACCTGTTGTGGCAAGTAATTTGTAATGAAGAGTATCCTTACCGATCAAATTGTGTGTCAAAGCTAAGTGTTGGTGTATTAACTTTGCAACTTGGTTATGGCGACCTAGGTAGACAGATTCTGATAGGGCTGAACATCCTGCTATTATGTGTTCAATTGACTCACCCACGAATTGCGCCGTTTCAAACGGTGCAAAAGAAATGAATTATTCTTGTATTTAAATAACTTATCTTATCTTATATACTACAGACGTTACTTCAAAAAAGAAGATGATTACGTCCTACGCGTCATGCATTTAGTCATGCATATTAACCAATGACTTAAATTCTGCCAAGTCACTTGTTTTCCTGGCTAGCTCAGGCAACCCGTTCCATGCTCTAATAGCACTAGGGAAGAAGGAGTATTTGTATAACTTTGAGCCATTAAAGTTGAGATATCTAATTTATTGTATGAAAGTTGAAATACGAAAAATGATCTAGAAACATCTACATGTAATACAGTACTTGACCCCCACTTTTCCCCCATTTTTACCTTTTTTTTTCCCCACAAGATTCTCTTTAAAACCCTTCCAGCTCTCTTAGACCGATATATTGTGGTTTTAATTTAATCTCGAAAAGGGACGCGGCCAATGCCCACATCAAACAGTCCTGAAGGCTTTAGAAAATAGGTTCCATTTTGCCGCATCGATTTCGCCAGTGTCGACCCGCGTGCAAGGGACTTAACTCTCTTTTCTTCGTGCCAGGGCGTTTTTTAATGACCTTTGGTCAAGCTGTGGTCAGGATTCACCTTCCTTTGCGTGTCCTATCTGTGAGAGATCAACGGGGCTCTCAGTTCGTTATCACTGACAACAGTGCCGGCTTTAACCTTTAAGGGACTAGGTCAGAGGTCAACTTGTTGACTGTCATGTTTTGGTCCGTATGGTTTTATCTTGATCGGAGCTATCAGTGGTATCCTTGTTATCCTTGCTATCCTTATTATTCTTGTTCTCGAAGTTTTATCCTTAATTTTTGTTTTGATTTTTATCTTTAGTGCGAATTTGAATATTTGTCTTCCGGTCACATGATTTCACTGAATATTTGTCTTCCGGTCACATGATTTCACTCAGTCACAAAGTAAAACAAATTAATTCCACTTATCTTATTCATGGTAAACCAGTAACACAGACTAAAAACACAAAATACCTAGGTGTTATAATAAATGAAAAACTGTCATGGAATCCACATATTGATGAAACTATCAAAAAATGAAACAAAGCATTAGGATTTATTAAAAGAAATTTCTATAAATCAAATAAGAATATTAAAACTAAAATGTTATTTAACCTTGGTTAGGCTGATAATAGAACATGCATCGTCTGTTTGGGACCACTCAAATCAAGAAAACATTAAGAAACTGGAACAGACACAGCCAAGCTCCACTCGTAAAAAATAACTTTCTTGATAGGTAGCCAAGCTCCACTTTTCTAACTAACTTCCTTTATAGGTAGCCAAGCTCCACTCGTCAAACTAACTTCCTTGATAGGTAGCCAAGCTCTACTCGTCAAACTAACTTCCTTGATAGGTAGCCAAGCTCTACTCGTCAAACTAACTTTCTTGATAGGTAGCCAAGCTCCACTCGTCAAACTAACTTCCTTGATAGGTAGCCAAGCTCCACCCGTCCAAACATAATAATCTGTTAAAATCTAATCACGAAGAGTGCAATAAAAAAATGCCATTCATAATGTACGAAAATTACTATTAAAAGATTATACAGCCCGATAGCCACAAACATTCACTTGTGTTCCCACGGATACTTGTATCTCTGTTAACTAAAATAGAATCACGTTCATTCCGACAGTCTTGGAAGCCATTTTATGAACTGTTATAGACACTATCTGACCGCAGGCTCTTAATATCATTACTCAATGTCCAGCGGTCAATTAATGACTGAATGGCCAGTTAGTAGGAAGGAGATCAATGCAGTCCAAGAAAGAAATGCATTTTTATGACCATTTTCGGTCTTTCTCTGTCTCTCACTTCTCTTTCCTCTCTCTCCCTCACTTCTCTTTCTCCCCTCTAGCTCTCTCTTTTTTCTTTTACCTCTCTCTCTCTCTCTTTCTCACTTCTCTTTCTTTCTCTTTCTCTTTTCTCTTCTACCTCTCTCTCTCTCTCTTTCTCACTTCTCGTTCTCTTTCTCTCCTCTAGCCCTCTCTTTTCTCTTCTACCTCTCTCTCTCTCTCTCTCTCTCTCTCTCTCTCTGTTTGTCACTTCTCTTTCTCTCTCTCTTTTTCTCACTTCTCTTTCTCTCTCTGTCTTTCTCACTTCTCTTTCTTTCTCTCTCTCTTTTCTCTTCTACCTCTCTCTCTCTCTCTCTTTCTCACTTCTCGTTCTCTCTCTTTTCTCTAGCTCTCTCTGTTCTCTTCTACCTCTCTCTCTCTCTCTCTCTCTCTCTCTCTTTGTCACTTCTCTTTCTCTCTCTCTCTTTCTTACTTCTCTTTCTTTTTCTCTCTCTCTTTTCTCTTCTACCTCTCTCTCTCTCTCTTTCTCACTTCTCGTTCTCTTTCTCTCCTCAAGCCCTCTATTTTCTCTTCTACCTCTCTCTATCTCTCTCACTTCCCTTTCTTTCTCTCTCTCTCTCTCTTTTTTCTCTTCTACCTCTCTCTTTCTCTCACTTCCCTTTCTTTCTCTCTCTCTCTCTCTCTCTTTTCTCTTCTACCTCTCTCTCTCTCTCACTTCCCTTTCTTTCTCTCTCTCTCTCTCTCTCTTTTCTCTTCTACCTCTCTCTCTCTCTCTGTGTCTTTCATTATCACACCCTCTCGTTCCCTTTTCTCGCACCATCTTTGCATTTATTTTGGAATTAACGAAAGTGTTTCTAGTTTTGGCTTAACTCAGTGGCGTAGCTGGGGGGGGGGGGCGGGGGGGGGGGTCCAAATTTGAAAATCCCGCCTGGCCCTCCAAATGAATGTCCGAAATTATTATTACTACCAATATTAAGCAAATTTTGATATATTGCAATTCATGTTGTTCTGTAAATTAGTGACCATGCTGCATGTATTCCACACATTAGACTTGTATATTTATTAAGTACATTATCTCATGTCATAATGTCGAATGTCAAAATGAAAGGGGGCCCCTAAAAAGAACAAGCTCCCCGGGCCCCCTAATCCCTTGCTATGCCACTGGCTTAACTACAATCTACTATACAAGCGTATGCCATGACTACCCCCGATTACAGCTCGAATCTTTTCTGAGAACCTTGGAGTAGCACCGTATAGACGCCCAGACTCAGTTATCTCATCAAATGAGTCATTGCTGAAGTACAAACACTTGTACTAGAACTCTAAATGATTGTGTTGACATTAATTGAAATTATTGAGATGACATTACGAAGTCGCAATGAATACAGTATTAGGAGAATATGAAAACACTATAAAGACAATATGAAGACACAATGAAGACACTATTAAGACAGTATGAAGACACAATAAATACAATATGAAGACACAATAAATACAATATGAAGACACAATGAAGACACTAAAAGACAATATGAAGACACAATAAAGACAATATGAAGACACAATAAAGACAATATGAAGACACAATAAAGACAATATGAAGACACAATAAAGACAATATGAAGATGCAATGAAGACACAATAAATACAATATGAAGATACAATGAAGACACTAAAATACAATATGAAGACACAATGAAGACACTAAAAGACAATATGAAGACACAATGAAGACACTAAAAGACAATATGAAGACACAATGAAGACACTAAAAGACAATATGAAGACACAATGAAGACACTATTAAGACAGTATGAAGACGCAAAGAAGACACAATAAAGACAATATGAAGACGCAATGAAGACACTATTAAGACAGTATGAAGACACAATAAAGACAATATGAAGACGCAATGAAGACACAATAAAGACAATATGAAGACGCAATGAAGACACTATTAAGACAGTATGAAGACACAATAAAGACAATATGAAGACGCAATGAAGACACAATAAAGACAATATGAAGACGCAATGAAGACACTATTAAGACAGTATGAAGACACAATAAAGACAATATGAAGACGCAATGAAGACACAATAAAGACAATATGAAGACGCAATGAAGACACTATTAAGACAGTATGAAGACACAATAAAGACAATATGAAGACGCAATGAAGACACAATAAAGACAATATGAAGACGCAATGAAGACACTATTAAGACAGTATGAAGACGCAATAAAGACAATATGAAGACGCAATGAAGACACTATTAAGACAGTATGAAGACACAATAAAGACAATATGAAGACGCAATGAAGACACTATTAAGACAGTATGAAGACACAATAAAGACAATATGAGGACACAATGAGGACACTATTAAGACAGTATAAAGACACAATAAAGACAATATGAAGCCACAATGAAGACACTAAAAAACAGCTTGAGGACACAATAAAGACACTTTAAAGACAATATAAAGACACAATGAAGACACTATTCGACTCAATCTTTTGACTTGACTTCTGCATTAACCCGTCAGTTTTTTTATTCGACTCAATCTTTTTATATTATTGTGTATATGGTCCATGAGCTCATAAAATTCTATACAATACTTCATAGAAACCAATGTCCCCTCCCAAAAAAAATTAACTAAATTATTAATTAGTTTGTACAGACTTCCTTAGATTATTTAAGTCAGATCGGCAGCAGTCCTATGCTGAAATACAAATTAAGTCTCATTTGATTCATTTACTTATTTGCATTTAGATTGTTTTATTTCTTTGTTCTACTTTTAGAGATTGGACTCATTCCTGGCACAAAAACATTTCATCTACTAATAAATGTATCACATTTTTCATCAAATGTAAACCTTGTGACGTTCAGCTCCGTCTCCAACTATACCTTACTACTCAGCGTTGTGTGACCGTGCATCGGATTTGGAGAGTTTGATGTGTGACAGGTCAAAGTTCGGGTGGAGTGTTTGTCTCGGCGGGCTTTTTCCTTTAACCTGTCTCGGCAGACGTGGACACTAAGTGACAGTTTCACTTTCGAAGAATGAATAATAAATCAATCAAGAGGAGTTAATCCATTTTTAGCGTGCTCTTTCTCTCTCCCTCTCTGGGTTTATTTTTTTTTTGTCTTTCGCCCTCCTCGTCATCTCTCTTGATGTCCTCTGCTCCTCTCTTTATCTCTCGGTCTCTCTCTTCCTCAATCTCTCTCTTCATCTCTCACTTTCTCCTCCTCGATCTCTCTCTTCATCTCTACCTCTCTCTTCCTAAATCTCTCTCTATCTTCTCTACCTCTCTCTTCCTCAATCTCTCTCTCTTCTCTCAATCTCTCTCTCTGCTCTCACTCCTCCTCAATATCTCTATTCATCTCTTACTCTCTCTTCCTCAATCTCTCTCTTCATCTCTACTCTCTCTCTCTCTCTTCCACTCTCTCTCTCTCTCTCTCTCTCTTCCCCAATCTCTCTCTTCATCTCTCACTCTCTCTCTTCCACAATCTCTCTCTCTTCTTCTCTCACTCTCTCTCTCTCTCTCCTCAATCTCTCTCTTCATCTCTCACTCTCTATCTTCCACAATCGCTCTCTCTTCTCTCACTCTCTCACTCCTCCTCAATCTCTCTCTTCATCTCTCACTTTCTCTTTCACAATCTCTCTCTCTTCTTCTCTCATTCTCTCTCTCACTCCTCCTCAATCTCTCTCTTCTTCTCTCTCTCTCTTCCTTAATCTCTCACTATCTCTCTCTCTCTCACTCTTTCTTACTCTCTCTTCCTTAATCTTTCTCCTTCTCTCTCTAACTCTCTCACTCTCTCTTTTCTCTGTCTCTCGCTCTTTTTATCTATATTTGCATGTACATTTTGATAAGTTGATAACTAAGATAAGACCTCATATTATTCTGTTAGTAGAAAAAGGAACTTACCCATAGATGACGTCATTCTGAAATATATTAAAATATAAATTAAAAGTATAATGTAAAATCAAGTGGGCGGTATGGACAAGGGATTATGGGCCGTTTAACTTGAATCATAATCATTGTTTTAAGTTAAAGACTCTATTTTTACATCGTCGAATTGTTTCGGTAATTTAATTTTAAAAAGTTATTTAGATCTGAAAGTTTATTCCCAGTTTTAGAAAAGAGAAACTCAGTGAAAAGTTTTACTTCTGCCAGGACCGGGAAATAAAAAAGTTGGAGCACAAACGAAAGTTTGGGCATGAATTTCTGGTTCTCACGTGATCCCATGGGCAGCCCTTCAGACGTCGCTCATGTGTGAGATCATTGGCAGACGATTGGGTGATAAATCTGACAGAAGCCCAGCAGTCAATGGAAATCGTCAAGTGTGTGGTGGGGGATGTGCGTGTGTGTAAATATGTGTGTGAAGGCGTATGTGTGTGTGTGTGTTACACACATGAGAAACATAAATTAACTCAATGGTTGGAACAGAGGAGCTCTGGAAGCGAGCAACTGGCTGATAAAAATCACAAATTTACATTTTTTTAAAAAAAGTTATTTGATTAATATTGTGCTTTTTTTGCCCCATAATTGGACAGCTATTTTTTTTTTGGGTGGGGGGGGGATGAGTGGGGGGGGGGAGGTTGTGTTAATTACAAGTTTCCCCTTCGTTTCATGGTCGATGATGAGCATAATGTCATGTCCTATGAACTCAGGGTGGGCTATGGGGGTCTGTTTTTTGTTTTGAAAAAATTGATTAGATTGAAGGGTCTATTGCAGTAATATGACCAAAGGCTTCAGTACATTCAAGAAGAATATTAGGATCTTTTTGTTGAAAACCTTTATTACAATTAGTTTGTCATTTATGTGTTAATGTCTGTTGTGTTATCATTCCGCCCTGTGCCTACAATGGAGGCGCGGTGGCTGAGCGGTAAAGCGCTTGGCTTCCGAACCGAGGGTCGCGGTTTCGAATCCTGGTGAAGACTGGGATTTTTTAATTTCAGGATCTTTGGGCGTCTTTGAGTCCACCCAGCTCTAATGGGTACCTGACACTAGTTGGGGAAAAGTATAGGCAGGTGGTCGTTGTGCTGGCCACATAACACACTCGTCTACCATGGGCCACAGAAACAGCCTACATTATGTTTGTTAACAGCGGTATACAAGTTAAATTATTATTATTTGTATTATATATGGCTCCCTTATGGCTCGGAAGACTCGAAGACAAGCCTTATTATGTCTCGGAAGACTCAAAGACAAGCCTTATTATGGCTCGGAAGACTCGAAGACAAGCCTTATTATGTCTCGGAAGACTCGAAGACAAGCCTTATTATGTCTCGGAAGACTCGAAGACAAGCCTTATTATGTCTCGGAAGACAATGGATGCATTTATATGAATTATTGTTTTTTTTTTTTTTTTTACTATATCCGGATGTGTCTAATCAAGCCTATTACGGAGCGTGAGCAGTTTGTGAATTAAAGAGTTTTCTCATTTTACAAATCTTATATCAAGTCACTCTGTCTGTCTGTCTGGTAAAAGTTAGTACACGTTATTTCTCCCATCCCCAATCTCGGATGAAGCTAAAATTTTGCACAATTATTTCTTTTACCTGACAACACAAGAATAAAAAAACAAAACAATTCGTTAATTAACTTTTGATAACAAATTATTTTGTTTGGTCTCTCGAACAAGGAAAAGAAATTGTAGTTGACTGAATTGGTGGTTTAAGCTGGATTAGTCCCCTTTACAAGTCGGTGTCTAAGTCTTAGTGAGCACAAAGCTGAAAAGTAGGACGACTTACACTAGGAGGCGCGGTGTCTTCCGAACCGAGGGTTCCGGGTTTGAATCCTGGTGAAGACTGGGATTTTTGAATTTAGGGTGCTTCTGAGACACTCTGAGTCCACCCAGCTCTAATGGGTACCTGACATTAGTTGGGGAAAAGTAAAGGGGGGTTGGTCGTTGTGCTGGAAACATGACACCCGTGTTAACCGTGGGCCACAGAAACAGATGACCTTTACATCCTCTGCCCTATAGACCACAAGGTTAAGAACACCTGCAGTGGAGCGTCTTAATTTCGATTTCTTTTCTTAGAGCTGACAGAAAGAAAATATTGCCCGTGCTTCACGACTAGTAAAAATGTTTGACATGTTTCGGATGTTCCTTCAGAGTTGAAGATAATTACTCCTAGTCCAAACCTCCCGCAGGACGACGGGGGATGGGAGCGGGCAGGGTTTGAACCCGGGACCATCGATAAATCTGAACGACAGTCCAGCGTGCAAACCGGGAGCAAGACCTCACAGACTTAACACACTCTCTCTCTTAAATTCAACGAAGACTTAAATCATTCAGCTCATAACACGTGCAAGACTACTCACATTCATAACCTGGGCATGGGAGTACCTAAACTAAGGGATATAACTATCATACCAAAATATCAGAGTAAAATTCATTCTTGCCATACCTCCCCCTGACTTGATAGTATCATGGCGTATTGAGAGAGCTAAAAGCATGAGATAGCTCTAAATGAAAACAATGGGTTAAAATATTATCAATCGCACAGATCTATTGTTGTTGGTCTAGATTAACTCTAGATCTATAACAAATGACGTGTCACTGTGAATGCTTAATTTATCAACAAAGGGACATAATCATACATTATACATAATTATACATTAAACATAAAACACTGAACCATAATCTTCAAATACAAAAACAAAATTTAATAAAATACTCTGAAAGACACAAAGATAGATGCACAATTCTCATCCCATATGCTAGGACAAATTTGTACAAATACTCCTTCTTCCCTAGTGCTATTAGAGCATGGAATGGGTTGCCTGAGCTAGCCAGGAAAACCAGTCACTTGGCAGAATTTAAGTCATTGGTTAATATGCATGACTGAATGCATGACGCGTAGGACGTAATCATCTTCTTTTTTGAAGTAACGTCTGTATTATATAAGATAAGATAAGATAAGTACACAATACACATAAGAATTTAAGACATTTTTTTTATTGGCCTAAAGTCATAATTTTGATTCCTTTTTTTTTTCCCCCAGGTGTTTACTGTCCAATTGTGTTAGATGTTGATAATCTTGTTTGCATCAACTTTACCAGAGCCGGAGAGTATTCCTATGCAGACTGCCCGCCCATCTGGGATGCTGAGGGTGGTAAGTCATGTGACTTAGACTGTCTTAGACCTTAGTAAGTGCTGTTAGAACGAGATGGTCTTGAAGAACATGATGAATATGTACCTATAAGAATGAAAGCATGCCATAGACGAACATGGATATATCAGACGAACCGAAAGCTGTTCTCATTTCTTTTTACAAAGCTTATATCCACTCAGTCTGTCTGTTTGTCTGTCTGGCAAAAAAGTTTGTTAACGTTATTTCTCCGACACCAAATTTCGGATCAAGATGAAATTGTGCACAATTAATACTTTTACCTGACAATTCAAGAATCAATAAAAAAAAATTTAAAAAATTAACCAATTGGTTAATTTACTATTTGCAAATAATTATTTTGTTGGGTATCTCGAACAAGGGAAAGAAATTGTACTTGAATGAATTGGCGGTATAAGCTGGATTAGCCCCCCTTCATTGGTCGCCGCTTTAAAGTATCTTTGTAACAAACAATAGATACAATCTTCTATTTTTTCATAGGCATCCGACTAGCAGAGTGGTTAGTATGTTGGCTTGAGGAGACTTGTGTCAGGTAGTTTCAATTTTGTTTATAAAACCGAATTCGGTAGAAATTCACCCAGATAACCCTTACTTCCCCCCCCCCCAATTTTCCAACTGATCAAAATAAGTGATATGTCAGGGTTCATTTTCTTAGCTTGGCTTGACTTGGCTCCTTAGTCTCGTTAGGGGTGTGAATACTCAAGACTCAATTAGAATTTTATTAATACTTTCTTGGCTCACAAATAACAACTTGCTTGGGTTACACAAATAAGAACAATCACTGCTTGTATATACTTTAACTCCAACTATAGATGTCCATGGAAATATAAATAATACTTTAATAATAATACTTTAATAATAATACTTTAATAATAATACTTTAATAATAATACTTTAATAATAATACTTTAATAATAATACTTTAATAATAATACTTTAATAATAATACTTTAATAATAATACTTTAATAATAATACTTTAATAATAATACTTTAATAATAATACTTTAATAATAATACTTTAATAATAATACTTTAATAATAATACTTTAATAATAATACTTTAATAATAATACTTTAATATTCAATAAGCATACGATAACATCAACTTCAATAAATAGTAATACAAAACCGTCAGTCCATCAACTTTTAGGATACACCAGTCCAGAAAGCAAACGTCCAACCTTCCTGGACCGGGAGCAAAGACCTCACTAACTTAACACACTCTCTCTTAAATTCAACGAAGACTTAAATCATTCAGTTCATAACACGTGCAAAACTATTCACGTTCATAACCTGGGCCTGCCTGGGAGTACCTAACCAAAGGGATATAAGGGGGGGGGGGGGCTTGGTTTCCGAACCTAGAGGTCTTGGTTTCAAATCTCGGTGAAGACTGGGATTTTGAATCTTGGGATCCAGCAAACTCTAATGACTACCTGACATTAGTTGGAGAAAATAAGGGCAGTTGGTCAGCGTGCGTATCTTATATTATATAATACAAACTTTACTTCAAAAAAAGAAGATGATTATGCCCTAAACATCATACATTTAGTCATGCATAGTAACCAATGACCTAAATTCTGCTAAGTCACTTGTTTTCCTGGCTAGCTAGCGTCCGAAATAGAAAGGGGTACTTGACTTGATATTTTTTATTATTAACTTATTGACTTTTTTTTTTGTCTGTATTGTGTCTGTCACGTTCTCGATGCACGTTAAGTCTAAATTGCAGCTGCTTTAATAATATAAAATTAATTATCATAATAATAATACTCAATAGTTTAAATATGTGATGGTGAAAGATTTTATTGTGGTTAAAAGTTCAAATTGCGACAATTTTCCGAACTATTTAGCCTACATTATCAAAAGTTGTTTACCAGCTAATTGTGTTTTAGTTTCAAACAACATGCGTGTAAAAAGACCATAAGCGCCCTCTGTTTCTACGACTCACAAAGCCTTTTCTGCTTTTCCAAAACTAGTATCGATAAGCTCCTTAGCTCAAGGTGGGATTCGATACACTCTTGGGACCGATCCCAGCAGCCGATGTTTGTTACATGAGCCGCCATGAAAATGATAGTATCGAGTCTGTGCATGAAAATACTTAGCAGACGAGAATCTGTCTTTCCGGTGATGGAAGGAAAATGTAGCCAGTATTATAGCAACATTTAAAATGACCAAAAGTTCAATAGTACTTAAAATGTCTCGTCTTGAAAACAACTCCGGTAATAGCTTGTGTGAAATCTCCTCAGACTTTTTAGTAAGG